>NC_073711.1:12429763-12733484 GCF_023634085.1 Falco cherrug
GTATGTTGATGTCTTGCACCATATACACTTACTGTGCCTGTATGCATCATGTGCCTGAATATGCATCATACAGCTCTGCTTCTGGGTTTAGGCTTTGACAGCCGTGCTTGGCAAGTGTGAGGGCTGTCAGGGAAGGAACAATTACTGAGGTATGGATATTGTTCCACTGGTGGAGGAAAGATGGCTGTGAGGTGAAGGTCAAAAGTGCCAACAAAAAGCGCAGGGCTTGGCTAGCCATGTTTGCATTGGTTAGGGTGCTATCTAGTTTTCCAAGGATTCGTGCATACATATGATTTCAGACTCTGGATATTGTCCGCACGGTTGTATTTCCAGTTGTGCTTGTGAGCCTGAGTCTGTCTGCAGTTGCTTTGATTGTGAGTCAGTCTGTCTGCAGTTGCAGTAGCTGTGAATCAGTGTCTGCCTGTAATTATGTGGGTGAATCAGTGTTGGCTTGTTACACTTTGAGTGCAAACGGTTTCCCATAGCGGTTGAGGGTGTGAATCACTCTACAGTCCCTCTGGATGTGTTTTTGAGTAGAAAGATGCAATACTGGGATTAATTTTGTTTTGATGAGGAAAAACTGTCAAGCAGTTTCTCGTTTTGAAAAATTAAAGCTGGGTTGGCAGTTGGGCATAGAGCTTGTTTCTCTATTACCACCTTTCTACAGAAGAGATCCACTTTAAGGCTTGCTCCCAAGATTTTCATGTCGATCTGAACCTTTAATTTCTTTGCCCTGTGCTTCTGGTTCCGAGTGTCCTATTCTGCTGCCATCTCTTGCAGAGCTGCAGATAACACATTCTGTAACCATCACGTGTGCCTTGCACCTTATGTGTGTGGCAGATTCATGGGAAGGTTGGTTTTGGCTTCTGCAGTGCATGTGTTTGTGGGAATGAGCCAGTGTGGGCCTTTTGGGCAAGTAAACTCAAACATGTTCATGCTCACGAATTGAGGACTGTGTGGTTCCTCTGCCATGTGCCTCTTGCTGTGAGACAGTGTTGTTTCTCTAAGTAGCTGGTAAACAGCAAGTTTCATTCAGGTAGGTGGAGGTACTGCTACCTGTTTCTTGTTTGCTGACTCCTATAGAATGCTGTAGTAGCTTCTGGCCTTCAGCAGCATCTGTACGGCACAGAACAGCGCTAAACTGAGAGGCAAGTTGGAGAAATCTGGGCTCTCTCAGGTGATGGAAGCAGAGCACTCACCTCAGTCCAGGCTAACAAACAGAGCCTTCCTCTGCGCTAGCTGGTGCAGGTAGGGTGTGATGCTGGCAGTGCTGGACTGCTTCCAGTATGCGCTGGCTTGGGTGTCTCTGCCTGCGTTGTGCAGTGTATGCGTGCATCCCAGTTCGCTCATTTCAGAACAAAGGGACACAAACAACCAGTAGGACAAGGTCTTGTGAAACACCACGGTGTCTTATTCTATCGTTTCCAGGCTTCCAGATGAATCTTGTCTGCTTATTGCTGCCCCTGCCCTCAAATTAAAGAATGGTTTTATTCCAGGGGTCCCTCCTTCCTAGCTGAAGTGATTGAGAGCTGGAGCAAAACCTCCCCAACAGGGACACAGGGCAGCATGCGCATCGCCTGCATTTCTTGCTGCTGCTGCTGCACTGAGTGCTTGCTGGCCATCCATCTCTGCAGAGAGAGCTTGGAGCTTTACCCAAAGAAGCACTAGAAGAGGCATAGCAGTGATCGCCACAAGGCTGGTGTGCTCACAGAGGATTGGGGAAGGTTGGACAGAGCACAGCCCGTGAAGTCTGGATGATTTTGGAATCCTTGAGAGGTGTCAGAGGACTCCTGATATCTAGGACCTGTTTTGCAGAGGCTGCAGTGCAATGAGGAAGGGCAATAAGGAGCGCTTGTGCTGTGCAAGTGCACCTGGCTTTGGGAGTAAATATGCAGGTGTTGTGAGGTCACCTATAGTGCTGTGCTTGGTTGTGCTACTGTGTGTGCAGGTGGGTGAATGTGCTTGGGTCTAGATCACCCTTTTCTCCCTGAGTGGAAGTGCTTATATCTGGGCTTTTGGACTGAGGCTGCCTCTACTTCCCAGTCTGTTTTCCAGCTGGCTTCCCAGCATCAGCTCCTCATTGCATACCCCTCCCTGAGATACCTGACTTGGCAAAGATGTGGAGCAGCTGCAGGTCCTGGGGGTTGCAGGCTGAGTGGGAGCTGTAAGTGCTCAGCACTCCTTCAGCTGATGCCACTGGTGTGGGTGCATGGCGCGTGGGTGTGCTGACCTAATGACACTGCAGGTACACATCTCTGAGTGCAGTGATGGGGCAAATATGTCCTTTGGGCTGCTTCATGAATGCTGCCTGCATGATGAGATTATTGCTAAGTGAATCAGATTGTTCCCTTGGCTGTGCATGTTCCAGGGAGGCAGTAATTTGGGAGAGATACAGATGTGACTCTCACAAATGCACCCAGGTGGGTTTATGGGCCTTTTCTGTCTTCATTCCCTTTCTGATGGTTGCAGTATCACCCTCTCTGGGCTGTTCTCCCAGATTTTTTTGCAAGCTTTACCTTTCAGTCTCTACTGCTGGAGCTCTATCTGTCTTTCCCTTGTCAGCAGTAAGCCTGTGCTAATCACTCCTTCCAAGGAAGGCATTTCAGAATATTTAATAGTTTCTAGAATTAGGATTTCTGAAAAGATCAGGCTCAGTACGCCAACTCAGGAGATATATTCAATGTTAACATAGTACTAGGGTACCTTGCTGATCTGGAAGGTATCAGCACTTTCTTGGTTCCCAAACCCACCTCAGCAGGAATAGGGGCTGGAGCTGTCTTGGGGAGAAGGAAGCTTTTCCAGTTCTTCATTCCAAAACTGCACATCCAATAGGAAGGTTGTATTTCTCAGGAGTGTTGTTATGCCATGATGCTGTGGAGATTGGACAGACTGCATGTGTTGGAGAGGAGTGGGTATGCTTATGATGCCTTTAGGTATGTGGTTATAAAGACACCTGCCAAACTCCAGAGTGCACAGAACTGTAAACTTCAAGTAATGCTGGATTCCAGCTGCAAAGTGTTAGCAGGACTCCTTAGAAAATCTGCATTTGATTCAGCTGTGGAGGTTACCAGCAACTGCAGAATTAGCAGCGAATGCATTTGCTAACTGTGCCATTAGGAAATGAGCAATGGACAGATGGAGGAAGAAAGTGCAGAGCTGCTTTGAACATGTACAGTCCCTATAGGCTCCATCTTGCATAGCCATAGACAAGAACCAGATGCTATAGTGTGATTTTCTTTAACTTATGTGAAAGAGGGGTCAATCTAAATAAGTTTTCTGAGCTTAGAAATCTTTGCATTCTGCTTTTTTTCTTCACAGATACTATGCAGTTTCCTTTCAGCAAGACCTAGTAAGAGGTTTTGGGGTTTTTCCTTCTTTGAGACAACTACCATCCAATTAACATTCCTAAACCCTCACTCGGTTACATGCAGTTAACTGCAAGTTGCCTGCATCCTCCCTCCCCTTCCCAGAGGATCAGGGATTCCTGTAGGTATTCAGATCAAGACATTGACTGTTTCAGAGCCTACCTGAGTGGGAAGTGACAAATGAATAGCACTTTATTCAAGTACCTTCTGCAAGGACAGCACCGGTTTGGGCTGGAGGAGCCTCAGCATTTCTTTTCCTGAGGCATACTCGTGGGTGTTTGCATTCCTTCGCTCGAGATGGTGCTGCACACCAAGGCCCCCCTGCCTGCCTGCCCTGCCACAAGCAGTAGCTGCGGCGGGGCAGGCAGCCCTCTGCAAGAGTGACTTTCGTGCTAAAATCTGAGGAGCTCAATTACTGGAGTCTTGAAACCAGGACTGGTTTTACAAACCTGCGAGGCCAGAAATCTTGTTATTAGAGAGGCTGTGTGGCCAGTAGCTATTTGGCTTATAAAGCACTTGCACTGGGTGAGGTTCTGTGTGTCCCTGTGGTTGGTGCTGGGCCTGGACTAGTAAGAGCCTTGGGAAAGGGGAGAGGTGATGCTGAGAGCTGTTGTGCTGTGGGGACCAGACTAGGCTTTGGCTATGAAAAGCTTTGGAAGATTCCTTAAGGTATGAATGGTGAAATGTCTTCTGCAAAAGCCTCCTTGCATCCTCCAGAAATGTGTTTCCTGGCTGGCAAGAGGGTGATGAGCACCGGCACTGGAAGGCTGTTCCTTCTGCTGCTCCCCCAGCAATGCCTGACCAGCCCTGGCTCAATGTCACCAAGGCTACTACTTTAACCAACAGTCAAAGCCCCTGTGTTAATCAGGAAGGTCAGCCACAATCCTCAGGACCAGGTCTGCTTCTCAATCCATCTCTCAATTTTAACAGAGAAAAAGAACAAGGAAAATACCATGCAGCCTCTTCTATCCAGCTCCCCAGGAAAAATACAATTCAAGCACCAAAGGAAAGTGGTAGAAAACAGTGCCAAGCTATTTTCAATGCTGTGTTGTCCTTTCCGAGTTCATAAACGCAGCCACAGCAAACCAGCAGTCCATCTACTCTTACACCCTATTTGGAAGGCGTTCTCTGTGCCAGCAAACTGAAGCCATGGCTGGCAAGGTAATCACTTGGACAACAGTGATTTTTCTCCCAGTGCAGGTATATAGAACTGGTTCTGATGCTTAAAATGAGACTTGTGCATGTATTTAACTTTATTCAAGCAGCCCTGTTATCCTTGGCTAGCACCTTCCTCAACAGAACTATCCAAAGTAGAAGATTAGTCCTTCTTCTCTGTATAATATTGAAGGAAAAGTATATGAACAAGGTTTGGTGGAAATGCAGTTTAGAGCTTCTTGGCACAGAGAGAGACACATGTCTTTTGCCTGCCTACATGGAAGGTGTAAGTGCTTCTGGATTTTGTCACTGTTCCTGATCTTACATCTTTCTGAATTACCTTGCTGTCCCATTTTCTGTTTCTTTTTTCTTCAGCTGCTCTGTCCCACCTTTGGTGCCTCATCTCCCCCACCCACGGTCTCACCAAATCTAATAAAAATGGTCCAAAATGTTCTAGAGTCAGAACAGTTCCTGCAGAGCAAGGAGGCACCTGCTGCAAAACCAAAGGGTCCTCGTTTGTGTGGATATCCCTGGTCAAAAACTGATGGCAGTTCAAATTCTGCCAAAACAAACCATTCATTGATATCAGCAGTTGAATGGGAAAGTATTGCTTTCAATGAAGTTTTTTGGTGGTGGTGTGGGAAGGGGAAGAGGCAATGTTGTTTTTTGCTTTTGGCTGGTGTTTGAAATTGCCTTAGAATAAAAACATCAGTAAAATCCTATTGTCTAATATGCAAGTTTAAGTGAAATGAAAGGGAAAAGTTAAAAGGAAATATGTCGAGGAGCTGCTAATTGAAGGAGTTTTGAATTTGCCTTGTAAGAGACATCGATGTTTCAGCTGTCCTTGTTGCAATTTGGAATGAGAGTCCCCTAACTGTTGGAATTTCCCACAGAACAGATGTTCAGCCTCTTAATTTGTGCTTCATCAGCAACTACTTGAACTTCCAAGACTGTGTCCCTTCTCAGCTGGAGGGTGGCAGGAGCCAGAGGAGCCATCCCAAACCAGAGTTTGCCTCCCCAGAGGTGTAGATGTGCACATGCCAGAAGGCTCCTGCAGCCTCCGGTAAGCCTGTGCTCCTCTGGTGTGAAGGCTGCACTTCCCTAGGTAGCATCCTAATTAAATAAGGCCCAAGTACACTGGCAAATGCTTACCTGCACAAAATTAATCCGTGCACTGATAATCTGCAAAGATTTTGAGTGATGAGGAGGAAGATAAAGGTAACACGTGTCTTAAGTATGCTTTATGAAAGGCAATGCTAGGACCCTGTGCTATTTTTTCCCCTGTGTCTGCTATTAGTGAATATCCTGCCAGAACAAAAGCTGACGTGGGTGGATAAGGACTTGTAGTGTCTGGCTCTTACCTTCTGCCTGCTTGACAGCTCGTGTCCTCCTAGAGCTGTACTAAGCTAAAAGGCAAGGATCAGGCACAGCACCCTGGAAGACTGTATAGGGTCAAAATATTGCAGGGTGAGCAGGGCAGATAAATGCAGAATTGTGGGGTATCGCACAGCCCAGCCTGGCGTTGTGCCCCTTCTCCTCTTCCAGTCGTCTGTGGCAGAGGGAGCCAGATACACATCGCTGCACATACATGATATACGTGATCTCTAGGTGTTTCCATCCTGCTTGACTGAGCTGCCTGCTCTCTCTGCATGGAATTTCTGCTGGGGGTTCCAGTCTCCTGTGTGGCGTGCAGAAACTCACTGGTAGCACTTGCATAGCTCACCTGCCCCCTTCATCCTGGGGCACCCTCCACGAGCTGAGAAATTCCATTCAGGTGGTGTGGTTTGGCTTTCAAGCCAGCATCTCCTTCAATGCTGAAAGGAGCTGCCCAAGGCTCTGCAATGTTAGTGCCCATTAGGTGGGGAAATCCAGAGGTCAGGTTTGGCTGGCAACAACATCTCGCCCTGGTTTCTGCAGACTGTGATTGAAGTGAGCCTACCTTTATGACTCTGGATAGCCATATCACACTGGCCAGTTCTGCCTAGCTGCTGTGTGTGCTGAGCTTCTGCTGGGCTGAATCCTGTGTGCGCCACACATGAGGTATCAGGCTGTGGAGACGTCACAACAAGCTGTATTTATACAGGCCGTCCAAGGTGCATCAGCATAATGAGATACATAAAAGCGGAAAACAGTTAAATGTGCAGTAACATCACAATAAAAATAAAACTGAGCATTAATGAAAAATCTAAGCACGCTAAGTGAGGTACAGACAAACACTCCCATTACCTTGGGCCTCAGTGCTCAAATTTAGTAATTTCTGGCAGTGTCATTACCAGAGTTAAATGAGGACCTAACTGTCCAGAAAAAGACATTTGGAAAAAATGGGTCTTGAGACTTTGCAACTGGTTCTGCTGTGTGGGTGTCCCCAGGGTAGCACAGGTAGTAGGGGAACTGGGAGCTGCTGCAAGGGGAAGGCAATGACTGAGAGTACAGAGTGAGGAAGAGGAGGGAGTGATAGCTGAAAGAACCAGTTGCTGCAAGATGCTGAAGCACTTGGGGAGCTGCTGGACAGACTGTGAAGATGGGGTGAGAGTTTGTATGTCTATGTACATGCTTGGCTCTGATCCTATGCTGCCACATCCCCTGGGCCAGCAGTGCTGCACAGGACCTGGGTCCTCTGGGTCCCTGCGGGGGGGTCCTCTGGGGCTTCAAATACAGAACCCCAGAAATACTGACTGCTGGCTAACATGGATGAACTGCTAGGAGAAACTGAACTAAGTGGATTGCTTCTCTCCTAGTAAGTAAAATCTCTTTTCTCTTCTTTCCTTTCCCTCTGTGCCCACCCTGGCAGGTTTTGGAGGCTTGCTTGCTGGTCGCCACGTGCTGACGCCATGGCGCTGAGGATCCCGGGAACAGGGTTGCTCTCTCTTGTTAGCCTTGGAGTCCTAGTCCTGGTTTTGGCTGTCCCTGCTGATGCTGGGTAAGGTGGTGAGCGCTGAGGCTGTTGGCTAAGGCTGCAGTCCTCTTGGTGTGCTTAATTATCCCGGGGCCAGTACCTGTGTGAAGTAATCCAGGGCAAAGCACTAAAAAGCATCTCTGCTGTGTTTGACCCTCCCCTTGTCACTGTCCCCATGCCTTTCACTTAAGGACTATTCAGGCTGAACTGACTGATTACATTAGCATTATCTGAGGTGCTCTCACTAAGGACAGTTGTCAGCGTTTTTTGCAACGAAACCAATTTTCAGATTTGGCCTCTGCACAATTCACTCTGGGCAAGGACTTGGCTTGGATGAGTTTTAACCTGGAAGAGAGACTCCCCCTGCTTTAATTTTTTAATACTCTTTTAAAGAAGAGAAAATGAAACTGCTTCGGCTGGGTAGCTGTTTATGGTATAACGACCCGCGAGCAGCACACCTATCTGCTGCAGCATGGGGGCTCTGGCTGGGCATGCTGCTCGCCCTCTGCCTGGGCTGGTGTCCCTGGGCATGTAGGCTCGCGCTGCCCCAGCACAGAGAGCACTGCCACCAGCCTCGCCTTCCCAGCTTCTGGGAGCTGTCAGGAGAAGACGAAAGCCTGTTAGTCCATGACAGGCTCTGCAGCCCTCCTCTGCATCTGGCTGGAGCCTGTGCTGAAGCTCGGTGAGCTCCGAGAGCCCTTCGAAGAAGGGAGCAGAGACACCCCCAGCGCTGCCTGCCAGCCGCAAGGAGGGAGGAGCTCTGTGCAGAGGGAGAGAAATGCAAATAATACATGACTTCTATAAAAAATTTAGGAAAACCTTTAGAGTGCCAGGTACGGACACTGAAATGCTATCTGTTGAGTTACGAGTCCTGCAGCTATCAATGATTTTCATGCATGAAAAGATGTCAGTGCTGTCACTCCTGCTTCACTCATGCACGCCTCTGTGTGCAGCGGGTTGCCCTGCTGCACACTCCTACCCTGTCCTGCCCACGTCACTTCACCTGCTTGGATCTCACTTTGCATAAGCAAATGCATCCTGAGCATGCCCTGACATGTAGATGCTGACCCTCCTATGGATGTACAGCTGACTGCCCCTGCCTCCCTGCATGGGCACAGGCACCCCAGGCACTGGCCTCTCGCCTTCCCCTCCAGCCTGCTGGGGCTGGGTCCCCGTCCCCATGCCAGCTGGTGGGGGGGTGGGGGTGGTGTTGGCAGCCCCCGTGCCTGCAGCCCTGCCTCTTCCTTCCCCACCACTGCCCTTTTGCTCTCCATCATATATTCACTGACGCTGCTGCCACCGCTGCTGCTCCTTTGCCACCTGCCACGTGGGTATTGCTCTGGTCCACAGGAGGATTTGTTTCCTAAATTGCATGTGGGGGATCCTTGTTTGGAGGTTAGCGTGCTGATGTGGCAGCCAGCTCTCCAGAGAGCATGTGCACGGGGAACGGGTGGCAAGGCAATGACTTTTTCTCAAGCCCATCCTAATTAAATTTGCTGTAAAGTTGTCTTCCCTGCCTGAGGGCTTCTAGTTATTTTAAAACCACGATCTTCATACCTCTTTGCAGTTCCTTTATGCCTTGCTAAAAGGCAGCTTTAGCTTTATGTTAAGGCTAGGTATGCCTGCCCAGACCTGGGCTGGGTTGGGGAATTAGCCCAAATCAGGCACCAGGCAGAGGTGCTGCTGGCTCTTCCCTGCCTGCACCTTTCCCTCACCCTGCATGCGCTGCTTTTTCCCCAGCACCTCCTGAGTGAATCCCACGCTGCTCATATTGAAGTCGAAACCTCAAATGTCAGGCTAAGTAAAATGGCTTTGAAATTTGTAAACTCATTTTTTCTATCACTGCTGAGCCTCCGCCAGGAGTTCCTTCACAAAAATCTGTCCTCTCACTCTTTATATTACGGGTAATTTTTAAAGATAGCTTATAAAACATTAATGAATGAGCTTTCATGAGCATGCTAGCTATTCATAAGTTATAGATGGTTATATACCCATCAGCAGACACTGGTACAGATTGCTTTTAACCATGACATCTATTGAAAGCTGGTACAATTGAAATCTTACTAATTACAGTAGACATTTGTTAAATTCCTCAAAATTCTGCTTCCCAGTAGGGAGTTCAGCTATTTCAAATATTTCAAGTCCAGATGAAAAGCCAAAACCAGTGTTTTGATTCAAATGGAAAGTCTTGAAGGCTGTGATGCAGTTTATAATATCAATGGTGTTTTGATGTTTTGGATCTGACAAGTTGAATTAGGGCTGGGACAAGTGTTTTCCTGACCATGCCTCACCGCCATGCCCTATGGGAACTCCAATTTAAGCACTTTATTACTCTTGTTGGGCTCTTGTAGGCTGAACTTCCTGGCTTGACCACTTCTCCCATGATAGCAAATATTGGTTTGATAAAAACCGGAGGCCGAGCAGCTCTGTGAGAGGTGGCATCCGATCCCTGGAGAAACAAACCTCAAGCACTTGAATGCAATTTCCCGGAGTGTTTGGTCATTGATGCCAACACAAATTAATGTCAAAATTGCCAAAAATGGAATATTTCAATTAGCTGCTGCATGCTAAATAGTATTGATTCAGCCTGACTCTAAAAATACCCGTACCCTGCTCTCTGTTTTTCTTCTTTTGCTAGAAAATACTTTCTGCTCTTCTTTTATCTTACAGAAGCTGGGTTTTCTGTTGGGAGAGGATTTTGATAGAAAACTCCAAGCCAGTTCTGCTACTTGTCACCCTACTGACCCTTCACAGGGTATTTACAAATGGACCATGTCAGGGGTAACTAGTCTAACCAGATGGGATACAGCAGGATTAAGCTTTGAACTCTTTAAATTATATTCCTCTCTCTGATCTTTTTCCCCCCAATTACTTCCTGATGCATGCTTAAAACAGGGGCTGCACACATCAACTGGAGCAAAAGAAAATGATGCTAGGGAGGAGAAGGAAAGGGGCAGAAGTGTTTGAAAGCAAAATTTAGGGACTTCTTTTCCCCCAGCTGTGGGGAGTGGGACCCTGCTTCAGAAGGACACGGGTCCCCTCCCTGGTAATTGCACCCACATGTTGCATCACCAATGTCCCTGTAGTTTGCTGCATTCGTGGCCTTTGTCTGGGCAATGCTCCCCAGTCACTTACCTCTCTGATTAGTGGCATGGAGCTGATCTGCCAGTAAGGGCCGTCCCACTTCTGAGGGGCTCCTGGTGCCGCTGCTGAGGATCCCTCTGCTCCAGCAGCCTTTTCTCCCACTGCCTGGCTGGGCTTCCTCAGCCATCCTGCTGCCTGTCTGTGCTGCTTAATATTATTTTGGCCTCATTGGTGTCTCTTTTATTTCCCCTTCCATCTTCCTTACAACCTATGCATCTCTATAGATTTTTCTTTAGGTTTGCTGTTACTTAATCTTCTGCCTTTTCGTTTGTTTTGGTCCTAACAGCTCTTTCTGCTGGGGGAGGCTGTGCGTGGAGCTATAGCACTGGTACTTTGTGTTGTCTGAAGTCTCTTTTAGAGACAGCCAATTTCAGAAGGATGCCCCGGCTCTTTTTCTGTTGATTGAAAGGGAGACACAAAATTCAAAGGTGTTATTTGAGTCCCTTGGGCTTGCAAAAGTACATTGAAGATTTTGCTCGGTGAGATGAACTTTGTTTGAGAAATTTACTGCCACCTGGGGCAGAAATTGCCCTGAGGAAATAATCTTATTTGGGGGCCTCCAGGCTTCTTGTGTTGAGCAGAGATAGGAATGTGAAAACTCATTTGGTTTTATAAACAGGGAAAGTTCAAGAAATGGTTCACAAAGAGTTTTAGTGATGGACTCAGGCTTCAAGCCTGCTTTGCTGAATTCCTGCTTTTCTACCTCCCTTCCCTCTTCCCAGTAGAGAATTTGGGAATGGCTCTATATGGCGAATAACTGGCATAATTTCTTCCATGCTGCCTACAAGAAGATACTGGCACTTGAGTAACTAAGGTACCCGCTGCCTCTGTTTGTAAACTGCCCTTTCTTAGGGACAGGTGAAGGATGCTGGGGCAGCGGAAGGCTTCCCCCCAAAACAGGGCTCCTAAACCACTACCCATGGTGCCACTGACCCTCAGCATGGAAAGGTGGGGATGGGGCAGCAGGGATGCCTCAGCTTCCGTGGTGAGGGTTGCAGTGACAGAGGCCAGAGGGGAGTTGATTTGAGATGCCCTGTGGGTTATCCTGCAAGCACATGACCTTAATGGGCGTACCTGGTCTTGCAGTTCAGAGCCCACTGCAGCACAGGCTGGAGCATGAACCAACCACCCCTTCATTTCCAGTAACTGTTCACAGTGTGTAAAGAGTAGGTTTCTCTTCTGATGGTGTTTTTTTCTCTTTTGTCCCCCCTGCATGCCAGGCTTTCTCAGAAGCATGTCTCAGACGTCGTTGATGACAGCAAAGATAACATCACCATTTTCACCCGCATCCTGGACAGGCTGTTGGATGGATATGACAACCGCCTGAGACCTGGACTTGGAGGTCAGTTGGGTGGAGAGATGATGTTTTCCACAGCTGTGTAGCTTTAGAAATGACAGATCTGCACAGATCACTTTAATAAGTCTGGTGCTGCCAGGAAGAGAGGCTGGATCAGCGCCAGAGTCAGTCTGTTGCTGGTTTCCCCATTTTGGGTCTGTGCTATCTTGTTTGATATTTTGTAAGGTGAGAGGTGCAAGTCTTTGACTGCTGTGGTCTTCTATGACATTACATTGATAGGCCTGTAGATGGAGCAAATATGATTAAATTTATTTCTGCTACTTTTATAGGCATTGCATTTTCAGAAATGATGATACTACTAGTTTGCAGGACCTTCAACTTGCATTGGTGTTGCTTTTTGGTTAGTGGGCTGTCCTACAGAGTCTCTATCTCAATATCTTCTATTTCTTATGTAGTTGTCACCTGGCAAGCTCTTCTCTGTGTGCTGGTCTGGGCACCGGGCTGTCAGATGGGCTCTGCTGTTCCCTGAGCTGCTTTTAACACTGCTGCCATTATAGATACTGCTGCTGAGTTCCTCTCCGAGCGCCTACAGATGTTTAAGGTGCTTTAGAAAGCAAAACTATGGTAGTCACCTTCCAATGTTTATGGCATACATTTATCATGATATAAGGAGGCAGAAGCAATGGGGAGATGTGTGGGGAAGACAGACGAGAGCTTGCTTGGTGAGATGAGGGAGACATGGGCCTATGTGGTTTCTTGGTACATTGTTGCCAAGGGGCATTCCTGTGGCAAAGAAGATGACCCCTGTCAGGTGCCAGCAACTGTGTGCCACAGGGGCTGCTGAGGTGATGTCTCTGCACTGCTTTGAGCTTTCCTGCTTGGCTGCAGAGGTGTGCTGCTGGACCACAATTCCCAACCAAAGCTGGAGTCACCATGTGCTTCCCTGTTCCCTGAAGGTCCTGATGCCAAGGGAGGTCGGGAATGAACTTTCCTGAGCTCATGCATGCTGATGGGGGCTCCAGTGATATAATAATAGCCTGGAATTGCACCCTCCATTCCTCAGAGCAGCCTCGTTGTCTCTTGCCAGCCCACACCTGCCTCTGTGCCAGCCCTCTGCTCTGCACCAGTTCAGGAGTACTTTTATCCCAATCAGAGACCATGCAAAATCTGGGGAAGAAGAGTTTCTCCAGTAAGCATCCTCACTCTGATGGGCTGCCATGCTGCCGTACCTGGATAGGAAAGAGTTACTGTGCCTGCATAAGCCATCCATCAGTTTTATTGCTTTTGTTGCTTGTTTCTTTCCCCCAGAATTAACTGCGGTCCCACTAATAGCTTTGCCTCCTCAAGTCTCCCCGATGGCTGTATTGATTTAACTGAAATGAATTCTGAAAGGGGACTGAGGAGGCATTTGTGTTCACTTTGGGCTCGGTTGCAGACAACCCCATGCAAAGTATTAACAAGAGGACTCCCAGGAGCCCCTTGCTGGGGAAGTTAAAACCTTTCTTGGAATCTCTGCTCTGTTGCTTTAGATCCTTTAATAACGTGCTTAGCATAATACATTGCCTTTGCCTGAACCAGACACTGCATGTTTAAAGACTGCTTTCACCTCTGATTTCCCCTCATGGAGCACTCTCGCAGACCCAGATGGGAGGTTTTGACAAGGGCTCTTGGCTGCACATGAGTTGTCCCCACTGCTGGATCTGTTTTCCCCAAGTCTGGTCTTTTACTCTTTGGAAGTCTGTCAGGGCTGCTTATCAGGAAGAGCACTGGAGGAAAATAACTTTCCCACCGGTGCTGGTGGCCAGAGAAGCAGAAATAGTCCTGCTGCAGACTCTAGACTTAGGGGTTAATCAAATAGCCTGGGGTGGTAGTGAGCAAGAGACTGGGTTCCTGCTGTCCAAGGTTATGTGAGATCTCTGAAAAGGATAGCTTTGCTTCAAATTAGTGGCTGTGCTGCTGGGTGATTCAGTGACTTACAAGGTACATTAGTTTTCCTGTGAGGCAGCAATGGGCAGTCCTTTTAAGCCCCAGCAGCACTGGCTCTCCCCATTTTCCTCAGGAATATATTGCTTTTCTGAGGATGTCAGGTGAGAGCACCATGCAGTCCTGCTTTGGTGTCCATGGAAAGGGCAGACGTGGTGGTATTGTGCCCATGCACAAGCTAACGGAAAGACGGACAGGCCTAAATTGTGGGTAACCAGGAAGCAGGACACAGGGGGTCCCTTCTTGGCCTTGGTTTCCCTGCTCTGTATGAGACAGATCCCCCTGAAAACACTGGGTTGGGGCACAAAGGGCTGAGCGAGGTGCAAGGCTGCAGCACATCTTGGGGCTATGTGTGCCCCGGTGCCTGTCTTCTGCTTTCGGCAGAGCTGCCTCCTTGTGCACCGGCAACCGAGCAATGTTTGTTTAGGCTTTGGGAAAAGAGACTGTTTAAGCAACAGAGTGTCGATGTGGTGACTTCTCCCCTCAAGATAGCCTCTTTGTATTTATTTTCTTATCCCCTCTGTTTCCACCATCTGCTGCCACCCACTCTAATAGCTCCCATGCCAGAGCTCATCTTCCTACCAGGATGCTGCAGACACAAACTGAAGCAAACCAGTGCTGAAGCTGCTCGGGAGTGCCCAGTGCCGCAGAGCCAGGCTCCAGGCGAGGGTGGCCCTGTGCTTTGCTGCAGCTCCTCTCCCCAAGAGGTGGCTCAGCACATTCTCTCCAGCAAGGAGTCCTTGCAGTCTTGACAGCATGTAGAGGTTTGTGAGCATACTCTAGGCTAGCTTAGATGAGGGAAGGTGGGGGTGAAGGTGGCTGTCAGACCCCTCATTCTGCAGGAATGCCCCATAGCACTGGGGACACAAACATTAGTGTCACAGAGAAGTCTTGCATGGCTGGTAGGAGATTTCTGCCTGTGTCTGCCAGGTGAGTTGGGGCTGGTTTGCTCTTAGTGACAAAGCTGAGTCTTTCATTTGGCTCCATGACCACTGAAATAGAGTCTGGGCTTGGGAAAGGGGTAGCTGCATGAATAGATCATGTTATAGGACTCAGAGTGTGGAAGGAGAGGAACTATTAGCAGATAACCTCTGTTTCCCCTGGGAAAACACAAGGCAGATTGGTTATTAAGTCTGAAGAGGAACAGAAATGGACCCTGAGGGGATGGAGACATCTGTTGTCAAGGCCAACCTTGTAGGATAAGAAAATCTCCCACTGAGAGTTTCTATGGACAGCGCTGGCCTCCACTCCTGGTCTGGAGCTATGCAATCACGCAGATCCTCTGCCCAGCCCTGTGGGGGCTACAGTGAGGGGCCTCTATTTATAGCTCCCAAATTCTCTTTGCTGGGGCTCCCTGCAGAGCTGGCACATGGAGAGGCCTCAGCTTTGAACCTGGAGTTTGCCTAGCTTGCAGGAGTAGGAGGGAGTAGATGTGGCCATGGGAAAGAGGTAGAACTGGCTGAGAAAGGGAGAGACATCGTACACCCAAAAAAGAAGAGATGCTCAAGGAGTGGGATGTGAGCGATGGGAGTGTGAGTGATCCTCCAGGAATGCAGGATGCACAAAAATACCCGGTATATCCTTGTGCTGCTTACTGTGAAGAGTGAATGAAGTTCTGCAATCCTTACATGGCCAGCGTGATGCCCAGCACAGTTACCATGAGAGGGGATGTGGTGGCTGGGTTGTTTGAGGTTCAGTGATGGTCCCTGTGCAGCTGCACCTCCTGCAGCCTTATTTCCTCACCAATGAAGTTCGGTTTATTGCGCTGCAACTGACCACAACCATCTAGTGAATGCCTGGGGAGGTTTCCAGACTTGCCCCAGCCTTTTCCTTCCTTACAGCTTTGGTAATACAAAGCTACTGGGGGGCACCTTACTGCTCAGGGAGGAGGAACATGTGGCCTTTTTGTAGCTGTTTGCAAAATGGGGTAGGGATTTCTTCAGCTCAGCCAGAGATTGACTGCTTCATGGGGGCTGGGAACGTGTCTGAGGTGCTATTTGGTAGAAGGATGAGGAACCCACGGGGCATCTGGAGCAGTGGTGAGCAAAGCCTCTGTATCAGGTGGTTTTGGGAAGCCTGCACTCCAGAAAACTGTTGACCTTTTCCAGGGGATGCCAAGGAGGAAAAGATTTTTCCCTAAGGAAGAGAAAGAACGAGTAGGCTGTTCAGTTTTCTAAAAGATGGGCTGTAAACATTCCAGATAAGACAGTTTCTCCGATTGCAATTAAAAAGTAATTTGTACCATGTTAAACAGCTAGGCTAGGATCGATTGGTGTTATCCCTCTCAGATGCAGCATTGCTTACAAGGTATCTCATGTTATTTCCTTCAAGTTTGTACCACCTGTCTCTGGAGTCCCTAGATGGCTGACTCAGCCCCACTGAGGGAACGCTGGCTGGTGAGCATCCTGCCGGGCTGTGTCTGCATGATGTACTTCTGGACAGTTGAGAGTCAGCAGCCTACTGAAGTTTTCAGAGCATGGAGTTTACTGGGACCAGCAAACACAGGCAACTGGATTAAAGCAATTCCAGACTTGGTCTGGCCTTGAACTCTTCCGCAGTTTTTCAACCTGTGTGTGATGAGGCTGCCTGTAGTTTGTCATAAACATTATCTAGATCTGTTTGTGCAAGAGAAACATGAGATGACAAACCCAGTGGTCCTTTGTGGTTTGTTATGATTTCCAGGGTTTCTGGACTGTGTTTAATCCGGTTTTCTGTCTTAACGTTCCACCTCTCCCAATTTCTCATCTCTTCTCATCTTTTCTCTCTGATCTGACTTCATGCCTTGTACTGAATACTCCAGGGAGGAATCTGATCCTTTCTTAGAAAAAATCCATGTCTTATCTCAGATTTTTGTCTTTTTCTGAGATTCCTTGATGAGTTTTAATTTGAAGCTGAGGCATTGCCTGAACAGTGTTTTCTTCTATTTACCTTTCTGGGCAACGGGGACCCTGCTCTGTCTCGTCAAACTTCTGAAGTTAAGATCTATGAACAAATTGAAAAAAAGGTTGTCTTCCCCTTGGGTGCAGCTCTCCAGAGGCATCTTTGCCATGGATTTGCACAGCCCTGATGCTCTCCTCTCTCATGCAGAAATCCCAGTTGTGCTGCTGTTTAAACCCATGGTGTACAGAGGGAGGGAGCTCTGTGTGAAAAGGCATGCACACATCAGAAGGCAAGTGACGAATACGGGTTTGACAGCTATGCCTAAGGGTGAAAGTCTCTTAAATAAGTTACGAATTTGCTTAGGGCAACAAGCCTGTATCAAAGCTTCAGGGATATCACAAACACTCTGCAGGGGTCAGAAACCCGCTGTGAAAAGGAGTTCCTAGCTTTTGGTGTGAAATGGCACCTGGGCTTCAGGTCAGCACCAGATCCTTCGGGGGCATCTTGCGTCTGCCTGTGTCCCTGCAGTGCCAGGAAAGACTGGACCACCGTGGCAGGTCTCTGCCCAGCCACACTCTCCATGGGGGCAGTCATGTGGGCAAAGTCGATGACCAGTGACGAGGCTGTCCCTGGGCTGCATGCTCCTGGGCTCTCCAGAGGGGCTGCAACCAAGCCCCCAGGCTGCCGGGGTTGTGAATGGGAAGATGTTACTCGCACTACTTCGTATGCCTTTTTTTAGGTGATGCCTTCGTTTGCTGTGAGTGGTTCCAATGAGGAGTCTGCCCCAAGCTGCTAACCCCTCCATATACCCATGCATGTAGGCAAGAAGTAAGATTTTCCCCAAAGGGTGAGAAATTTTTCTAGGAAAGTAAATCCATTTGGAGGAATTTTTTACCCCGGTGATTTGTACTGGAGTAACATCTCAGAGCTTCAGTGCTAGATCAGACACCTGCAGTGAACCCCTGCAAAAGCTAAGCAGCTGATCCCTGCCTGAGGGGAAGCTGGTGTGTGTGTGTTGGAGATGGGATCAGCTATTTGTTTATAATGACTTTGGAAGGGGGGAACTGATGCTTAAGCATGTTAAACATGTGTTAGATGGTTTTAAGAACATTAGTAGATGATGTTATAGATGGCTATAAACTGCTTGCAAAGATGTCTTTATTGATCTGTTGGACTATGGCTGCTACTCGTTTATTAGAAATTTCCATTCGTTTAGTCCTCTGTAAAGGATTTATAATGTGTCTTTGATATGGATTGTGAAATAAGGGGGTTTTTTATTAGGTATTGTAGAGTTTAAAAACAACTTTAATTGGTTTATTCTGGGAAGCTGGTGGTGAACCAACTGGTCAAATATTGAGGAAACAGCAGTTATTTTATTCGTTGAGTGAAAGGATAAAACATTTGCAGCCGTTCATGTACCTGTACAGAGGCCCTGATTAAGTCTGATGAGGCAAAGTCGTTGATCATGTTGGTGGTGAATTTCAGCCCAGTTCCATCTGGAAGAAGCAATCAAATATCTACTCAGGCCCCCTGCGGTGGGGGGATTAATGCTGCTGATTCAGACCTGTTGGCTCATTAGTGCTGTTTCATTTATTTAAAGCTTATTGTTTGATTAAATAAAAATATTGGAATGTTTGTGAGGCTCTGGGAGATGCACGGGGCTTTGGGGAGTGAGTTGATGCAAAACTATGAGGCTAAACCGTGCAGGGTCCCTTAACTAAATACTGTTAAAAGTCAGAGTGAAATTCTCACCCCGCTGAAGTAAATGGCAAAGCTCTCAGCAAGTCTGGTGGGGCAGGAATTTCATGTAATGATTTCTTTGTCTGTGTGTACTAACCTGTAGCTTACTTTAAAAATCTGCCTCTGAAGGATATACAGCTAATGTTTATTTAAAAAAAAAAAGTCTTTGTGGACTACTGGCAGTTGTCCATATAGCATACAGTATAGCCTAGAGAGAATTTTTAATGTGCAATTTGTATTGTGAGAAAAGGACACCCCGTTCACTTTACCTTCTGGAAGAACATAATTCAAACCAAAGTGATGAGAACAGGCATGGAGAAAAGCATATGATTTTTCTTCCCTCCCCCAAAACCTGCTGGAAAATCCTATTGATGACAAAGTTCAGACTGAATCAGTGGATGAAATGATTCATAACTGGAGTGAAATAAATTGTGTCTGAAAATTCAAGATGCTATATCAACATTGCAAAAGTCATTTCAGGTGCCTTTTTTTTTTTTTGAAGGATCAGTTCTGGTACAAGAAACTTTGTCAAGGAAAGGATCTGATGACCATTAAAAAATTCCACTAAACAACAGCAATTTGCAAAGGGGAAGGTGGCAGAAGATCTGCACAAGACTTACTGCACACATCTGAATTCTTGTCAAGGAAGTTTGTGTTCATACAGGCCAGATCAGATTTTTGCAGTCCTGCATTCCTACTTACCCACCCGAAGACATGCCTCCTGGAGAGCTGTGAATGTCACTTTAGCCAGTTAAGGCCACTCTCTTGCAAAAAATAAAGGTGCAAACTCTTCTTTCCACAAGTTGTGTTTTCTGTAAAGGGTCTGTGCACACGTGGGAATTGAATGACAGGCTTTTGTGCTTGAAAGATTAGAGCTCTTCCCTTTGGAGAGATGCACCTTGTCTTGCCTGAGAATTTGAAAAAGCCTTTTCCTAGAAAAGGGCCCTGTTTGCTTGCATGAGGAACAAAAGCATGAAATCTTTCCTGATCAATCTAACCATCATTATGAGAGAAGCTTTCTGATAGCTTCTCTTTGTCATGTAACGTTAATAACATTAAGTCCACTTTGGCAAGGAAAAGCAACATATAATTAATTTGAAAATCAGGAAAGTGAATGTGATTTTTATACAAAAGAGGTAGTCTTTAACTGCAGAAGGCATTGTGTGGGCATGGCCGTGCTGCAGATGGGACCTCTCCCCTCCAACGGGGCAGGAGTCCCTCCTCCAGCATCCCCCTCCCATAACGTGATGTTGGGGCCTGAGGTCCCAGGCTGGGCTGGTTCCCCCATGTGCCCCCCCCCTCTGTGCCCCCACCTTCAGTGGGTCCCAGTTTGCCAGTCAGAAAAGGGATTGAATCTGACCAGTAAGAGGGGAACCAGGTGGGGCAGGGGTGAGGTTAGGAATGTGCAAGTGCCTCTGAACACCTGCAGAGCAAGTTAGTTCAACCAGGTGGAAGTATCTGAGTCTCTGCCTCCATCCACTGTTCTTTTCTTTCTAGAGCCTTAGCTCTACTAGAATTATTATTATTTTCATGCAGAATGCATTAAAAAGGGAAAAGGAAAAAACTCAAGCCCTATCTGAACTGATTTGTTCCCAGAAAGATGTTTAATTTTGTATGTATAATTGAAAGGGGCTAAATATAGCTGTATTAATATTTATGGGCCTTATGTTGGAGTCAATACAAGAGTTGCTGTTCAAGGCAATTAAGCTTTACCTTTTCACATCTAGGATTTCAGCGTTTGGAGATGACATTAGTTGTGTGACCTGCATGCAAGAGAGAAAAAACTAAAAGCATGCCATTATCTGTCGAATATTATACCCTGTATTTAATGCTGTTTGCTGACAGGCAGTTTGTCTCCGGCAAGGGTGATCTCTCAGAAGCAGGACTGCTATCTTAATAGGTGGGAAATTGGAGAAATGAGTAATCTCAGAGGCTTGCAGAACTGTCCCCACAGCCAATGCTGTGTTTGGGGAGGAACTGAGTGACTAGACTATCTCGCGGCATCAGAACGTGGGCATTGTCCACCTCTGCTGCATCGGTAGCTGCTGGGGACGAGCAGAAAATTATTATGGTGGCACTTCATGGACTCCATTTGTCTTCATACTGCTGCCACCATGGAACTGGGGTGTAAGAAACACAACCCTCAGTAGCTCTCACGTGGGGCAGGGCGGGCTGGTTGCACCCTATTCCTGGGCTCAGGCTATCTGTGCGTGTCCGCAGGGCTAGTCACAACCTTCATGTCATTAAAGCACAGGGAAAGCAAATCCTGTCCAGAAATCTGAGCTGCTGTAGGGAGCATGTGCATGGGGAATTAGGTCGAGGCTGTAACGATGAAAACAAGTCAGTTTGCGTTAATAACAAAAGCAAAATGATGATGTGCTTGATTTCTAAAGCACTGCCTTTCAAGAGAAGGGTATCACTAGGATAACATGACAAGAGTCCTGGCAGTGGTTGAATTGCCCTGCATTGCTGCTTATTGGAAGCTGTAGCTCCTCACTGCTCCAGTTAACAAAGAAACTGTTAGATGCTGTAAAGAAACTGATAAGGATTGTCTGAATCCTGCCTTTCTACGAAATTTGATCAACGCGTCAGATTCTTCCTTTCTTCCGTCTGGACTCTAATAACTGCCTTTGAGCAGGAGGACAGCAGTAAGGAGCCTCCGTCAAGGCTGCTCTGCAGCCTCCTCGGGGAGCGAGGGGTTAACCTGCCCTCCCCGGGGCAGATGCTCACAGCTAGGGCTGCAGCTGGAGGTTGGCTCAGTGGGGTGAGCTTGGTGTTCATCCCTTCTTCTAGGATTCGTGCACCCCATGAATTTTGAAGCTTTGTGTGGGTGTGTTTCTGTTCTTTCACTGGTGCATTGTATATTTTGGTAGCTGGAAGCCTTTCAACCCCCTTCAGTAAGCATCAGGGAAAATGTGTTTTCTGATGGCTTTCGTTAATTTTTCCTGTCGGAGCACAATGGCTGCTTAAACAGGGAGGGAAAAGCTGAAATCAAATGGCACACCCACGGAGGCAGAAATGGTGGCCACACTCTTAGTGGCTGGAAATGAGTTTTCAGATCTAAATGGCCCCTCTGAATTCAGCCTTGGCTCTGGGGATTCGCACCAGGTGACGCTGACCCCAGCAGACCGGCATTTCCAATCACAGATGACAATATCCTTGCCAAAAGGTGTTGGCTTGGTAGAAAAGGATGGTTCTCTGTTGTGCCTGAGAGCAAGTCAGCTCAGGGCTGAGTCCCACCTCGTCTCTACTCCTGAACACAGGCAAGCCAAGCTATATATTAAGGAACAAGGGAATTGCACCAGTTAAATTTAAAAAACTCATTTAGCTAAAGCAGCACAAGCCCCCATGAATATTTATCTAATGTTATGGAAGCATGTGGACTCCCACCTACTTTATTAAATTGATTTTCAATAAAAATGCCAGTGGAAGACATTTGATTAATGGCTGGTGGGACAGCACAATTAATGTGAAGTCTGGAGTCAGCAAGAAGTGTCCGCTGAGCCTGTGTCCCCCTGCTGGAGGCTGGGCTAGGAAAATGTTTTTAAACTTCTGAGGGACAACTGTGATGTTTCCCCATGTGGTTTCCACAATGAGGTGGACAGGAACTGCTGTCTTGCTGCTGTTTGGCTGGTGCATGGTTTTGCTGAGGGCTGATGTCCTGACCTTAAAGCTGGTGTGTGGCTTTCAGTCCCAGTGCTCTGCCTTTTCCTCTGCTTTTCACACCCCTCCGAGCAGGCAGCACCTGAGAATTAAGCACAGCAGTGAGCTTCAGCAATCATGTCAAGTTTGACTGAGGCTCCCTGGGCCTTTGCATTTAAGCATTCCTGGGATTAGCTCCATCAGCCTCCGGATCCACTCAGCTCCTACCAATTTACCTGCTAGGATTTGTCTCCTGAAGGAACACAATTTGAAGCTGTAATGTTACAGCTCTATTAAAGGGCTCCAGCACGGTTTCCCGTCGTGACCCCCTGCCAGGGCTGGCACCGCCTCTTTCCGATGAGCTGCCAGGAGCTTGGGTGGGAGATGCTGAGCGTGGTGCAAGTGAGGGTTGCAGGCACTGCAGTCCTGGGGCCCCGCTGAGCCGGGGAGCCTGGAAATCCCTGTGGCGTGAGGGGGGCTCCCTGCCCTGGGAAGGCAGCAGGGCTGGGGGCTGCCTGCACAGCCTGGAATAGAAACTGTCCCCAGGGATCTTGCAAAAAATGTTTGGAAGCTGCTGTGGGTGGGATGTTGCATCACTTTCTCTGCAGGGGGGTTCTGAGCCAGAGGCGTAGGTTTTTCGGGTGTGATGGTTAAGTGAGGACTGTGCGGGAACAGAGGCGGGTGGCGTGCCTTGGTGCAGCAGGGAAGGCGACGTGTTGGGCAGGGAGGTGTGTTGATCTCATCATCCCTCGGCTCCACACCTATGGAGCCCAGAGAGGTACTGCAACACTGTGTACTGCTGCAATGGGGGTGCCTGAGTGGCACCATGTAACCAAGACCAGGGGCATGAATCCTTCCCCCAGCTAATGCAGGAGCCCCGGGCTAGGGTCCTGCACTGGAGAGCAGGATCAGTGCGCTGCTGTGCTCACCCATTCCCAGAGGGCACACGGTGCCCAGCAGGCTACGGCCAGATGGCACGGGCAGAGCAGCCCTGGGCAGCAACAGGGCAGATGTTCCTGATGCTGCCCTCCAAGGCTGAGAGGCTCTTGTAGTAGTCTCTATTTTGCAGTATTTTGGGTTTTTCTCTGCATGCAAATGTATAATGATGCCCATGATGGCGCTCTGCCTGCAGGAGAAGAGGGGGACCCCGGGCAGCGCCCATGCCAGCAGGCAGGGAGTGGGTGCAGATACTCCAGCATGTGCTGAATTGCTTGGGCACTCCCGTGCTGCGCTTGCATTACCAGGGAGCTGGGCTGAGACTGGGCATTGGGGAGTGCTGGGAACAGAAAGGAATAATAGAAAAAAAAAAAGGGAGCAGGTGCTGGCTAATATGTATGTGGCAGAAAAAGAGGAGAGTTCTGGCTGAAAACAGAAGCTGAGAAAAGGCAGATTGGCAGCCAGCATATTTCTGGAGACAGCTTTCTCCTCTGTAGGCTGTGAGTCGCTTAAGAAACGTGTCAGTAAAGCACACTTGCAGCCACTGTCTCTAATAAATATATATTTAAGAGAGACATTTCTTCAAAACTTTGGCTGGGAGATATCTAATGCTGAAGGGATGGCATGAAAAATGCCATCTCCAGTGGAAGCAGAGGGTTGCCATGGGAACTGGAACGCTTCGAAAGCATGTTGCTAAAACAAGAAAACATTCTCCCCAGCAAAGGAAATTAAAAATTACATCTGGAGGCATCTGCCCTCTGCTTGTCTCTGATGGGAGTATCGGAGTATTATGCAGCATATCATGAGTCATGTAGTGGACAGAACTGAAATTCGATTATTTGTTGCCCAGTTTTTGTCAGTAACTGTGATAAAAACCCTTCCTGTCCGTGGGACAGACAATGCTGGTGTCTGAACAGTGCTGGGGAGGTGGGAAGATTTAAAGCCATAATGGAATTTCCTCTAAAAGCATTTTGCTCACCTGGAGATAAAACAACAGCCTGAGCACACAAATAAGCCTGTCTTGCCACGTGGACCACCCCACCGCTCCTGGGGTTTGCTGCCCCTGTGTTTGCTGGCCACGTACTTCCCTGAGAGGCATGGGGAAGCTGGGTGAGAGTAGATGTGGTGGAAGGGCACAGTGCGTGTCCAAGGATTTATCTTGCACTTTGGACACTCCGTTTATCCTTGCAAGTCTGGGATAGCAAACGCAGGAGTTATTTCCATGCAGCAAAGGTGGACTTGCAGTCTATGCTGTCTAATAGATTTCTTGATGTGTTGGCAGCAGCATGTGCAGAGGTAACATGGGGAGCTAGGTGAGCCCAGGCGGTGAGGAGAGCTTGCCCTGCCGTAAGAGAGGACTCCAGCATCAGAGGAAATGTTAAATTGACCAGTGCAAGGCAATGTGAATTAAACAATTTCATTCGTACAATGCCTTGGTATTGCTGAAAAGTAAATGAGCAGCGGTCGTGCAGCCCGGTGACCTGTGTGTGATGAGGGAGAGACAACTCGGTGGAGACCTTGGCTCTGTGCACAGCTCAGCAGCCACACAAGCAAAGACCACTTGGGGTGCATGGATGTGGAAGGGAAGGCGTTTGTCTGTGTTGCCCTGGGGGTGGTGGTGAAGGATGCCAGAAGCGTCACTGGAGGCACACTGTCGCAGGAGCTGATTAAGTTCTCCCACTGAAGGAAATGCCAGCCAGGAGCTAACAGATAAGCGAACCAGAGTGCAAATTACTGTGTTGCTCCCTGCTATGGTTTTCTTGTATTTTCGTCCTAGTACCTGGCATTGGCCTCAGGGGACAGGCTGGAGAATTAAATGGACTCTTCCTCTCAGCTATACAGCAAGCCCCAGGAGCCACTTTCTTTTTCTTTTTTTTGCGCACTACAGTCCATCATGCGGTCTGGCAATCCTCAGCTTGCAGAGCAACCTGGAAGAAGATATAGCTGGAGGCTGCACTGAGCCTAAAAGGCAGACCGGGAAACCTAGGCACAGCAGAACTGCATTGCGTGCTCAGTGCCATAGTGCAGATTAGCACCGATGGTGGGATTGAAGCTCAGAGCTCGGTCTGCAAACATCACGCACTTGATTGAGATGTCTTGTTTATTATTTCTCCCTCTGCAATGACACAAAATTAATGCAATGTAGTGTGTCTTTCATTTGAGTTTTCTTACATTTCCCTGCTTGCTTTCTGGCTTTCCAGTCTTTCCAGTTGTTTTCTATGTATCAATGATTATCAGGTTAGCAGTAGCAGTTTTGTATTGCACCCTTGTGCTTATCTTTTTCCTGGGGATCTGCCTTGAGCTCTGATGAATTGCAGAGCTCAGTAATTGCTTTACAAATGCTAAGGATTTTACTGGCACTGATCTGAAGTTTTTGCAATTCCTCTTCAAGCATGCCAGTGACCTGATGGGAGGTGATGAACTCTGTTAAAGACCTGCTGAGAATCAGTTAACCAAAGGTTCAATGTTTTTAGGAAAGAAAGTAAGTGATAACCCGATAACCTGTGCGGGCCAGTCTGGAAGCTCCCTGATGGAGAAGCTTCAGAGGTTTACCATGTCCACGCAGCTTCTGGATAAGCCTGGTCTAATGACTGACTCTCCCAGCTGAGTTATGCATGTGTGAAGGGATACAGCAAAGGCACCAGCCTCGTGTCTGCTTTGTTCTGGTGCTTTATCCCTCCTGTGTCTCTGCAGCTTCAGCCACAGTACTGAGGCGCAGGACCTGCTGCAGTCTTTCCCTGAGGGTGCTGTTCACCAAGATCCCTTGAAGTGGTCAACAAGATCATCACTGACCCCTAAATAGGGAGATTAACTGAACATGAGGTCAGGAAGGCAGGGCCAGAACAGAACACAGGTGTTTGGCAGGTAACACGGAGATGTTTGCCTAACGCTGAAGTACCAGCCTGGTGGTTTTGCCTGCATCTCTTTGCTCCCTCCAGTGCATACAGCCACGCAGGCACCCTGCAGGGCTGTGGCCAGCAAGATTCTGCTGGCTTTGGTTTCATTAGGGCCACATCCACGTGTGCGAGCCAGCAACATAGCATTCACTGAATGCTCTTCCCCATCCACTGGGACCGCCAGGGATTCCCTTCCCCGAGTGCCTCTGGCTTAGCCATCAAGGACAGACTTTAATACTGAATATGTTAAATTATGCATGCTGATTTATATTCACACATTTTCATAGAATCATAGAACGGTTTGGGTTGGAAAAGACCTTAAATGTCATCTAGTTCCAAGCCCCCTACCATGCAGGGACACCTTAACAAACACGTTTATGTATCATCTGTATTCCATTACCACAGGCACTGTAGAACCTCTAAAAGCATGCTTATACATACACATTCCTCCTCTGTCTTCATCACATCTGAGGGTGTCCTGAGTCCTTAAAATAGTAACTACAGTAGCTTTGTTCATTCCATCTTTTCTGTCTGTAGCAAAAATAGCACAACTAATTTGTAGTCTCTGTTTGTAGTCTGGATGTGTGAGAATGAGGGGTGTGTGTAAAGCCTCCATGACTGCACATTCTCCAGCAGTTGCTGCTTCTGACTCTCTCTCTCTTCTGTTCTGCCTGGACTTTGTCAATAATTTGCACCACATCCTAATTCTAACCTCTGGATGTGTATTTTACGTCACCTAGTGCAGTAATAAGAATACATGCATGAGCATGCCTGCCCAGGGCAATGGGGGAAAGCTGAGTTAAACTGTATGAGCCAAATGCATAGTTCTGTTGAGTCGTGTGGTAGTTTTTTGCCTGGGCTCCTAATGGAGAAAGGCTTATCACATAATTCTTTCTGCCTTTTGTCTTCTAAAAGCTTTTGAGCCTGTTGGCTGATCTGAACAAAACCTGACAGAAAGGTAGATATCTTAGAGATTTTAAGTCCCTGCAAGATTTGTGGAATTATGCAGCTGTGTGGAAAAAGACCCAAAGCAGAGAGAGGTAACTGGGTGGGATCAACTAGTGTTAAGCATCAGGAAAACAGGCTGGAAAAGCTGATTTGTGGGAAAGCAGGGCTTATTGGCTCCACCACTAGTAAAGCAGCATCTCTCCTAGGCTGTTCTGCTGGATAGAGCTCTAACCTGCATCCCTCACTCTTGCTAAATGTGAGAAAATGCCTTTCTCTAGCATGGGAGGGTGTGAAATCCCTATAGCACCTTCTACAGCAACACGCTGACTTACCCACCGTGCCAGGTATGCCCTTATCCATCACATGTTGAGACAGAGGGACAGCGTAGCATGCTCTGTGCGGGGCATTCAGACTGGAAAACCGGGCTACCCTGTGCTGTTATTCACGTGGAAGTGCTAGGGAAGGAGTGCACTTTCTCACCCAAAAGGGGCAAGCAGATGCCCTGTGTGCCTCTCAGCGCTGTGCTGAGACGGCATCCTGCTCATTTTGGAAGCAAGGAGGAACGAGGTGTGTCTGACTCCTCAGCCTTCACCAGTAGTTGTGCCTTGATCCAAACTCCGTAGCCAACGCGTTACATAGGCATGGAGAGAGCTCAGACCTCGATCAGAGCCACAAGCAATTGTATAACACATTTGGAGACTGCTTAGGGATTTCTCTTCTAAGAACGGAGCTGATCTTCCCTACGTAACCCAAGGAGTTTGTGCCCTGGGTGGCTTGTTCCCCGGGGATCGCCTAGGAATTAGACATCCATCTAGGCATTACAGCGTGCTGTAAATCCTAGACAAAGGCATGCTCAAGTTGTAACTGGGTCACTTCATGGTCCTGCATCTAGCTCCTGCAGAGGACACTGGGTGCGGCCGTGTTAGAAAGCTGTGTATTGGCATGCTGTGTGAGACAGGGAATAAATCTCTTCATTGCATCAGCTCTCCCATGGCCCTGCTAAGAGACATAGGGCAGCAGGCTGTCTCTTTGAGGGGTTTGACAGGCATCGTCTCACTTCATCTGAGCTGAAAAATTAAGCACATGTAATTATAGTCCATGGTAATCTCTCTCATTATATGTGAGTGGGTTTGTTGCTGGCTGTCTCTTGGGAGCATCCCTGAAATTCTTTTTAACTTCTTGCTCCCCCTGTGCAGAAATATCCAAGTTGAGGGGAGAGAGAGCGAGCACAGCTGGAAGTGATATCACACATGTATCTGTGTTTACAGATTTGATGACTTCTGTCTAGTCTGGATGGAGGACATGCAATTGTAGACACTGATGTGCCATCACACCAGAGAGAAGGTAGTGATTAATAACCATGGCTCACAGACCAGCAACTTGGGAACTGGCTGTACAGCAAATATTGGCAGTCCCAGGGGATTCGTGTAGAATCAATCGGTGGGTGATAAGCCAGCCCCTGTGAGAGGATGCCTTGGCATGAGAGGGACAGGCTTGATGCTTTCATGGAGAGCAGCAGATAGCCTTGTCTCCTGTGTAAATGTGGTGCCTTTTTGATCATAACTCTGCAGAAGCCACCAGGAGTGTAACGGAGGGGGTCAGATCTGTTACACAGCCTGAGTTATTTCAGCTTTACGAGTGAGACAGGGCAACCACTTCTGGAAGCAAGCAAACAGCTGAACAAAACTGCATTAGACAAATTGTTCATGACACATAGACAGACCTAGATAAGGATCTGATCCAAAGGTCTCATTGGCAATCCCCTGCAGGCTTTTACTCACCCCTGCTTCTGCCGAGATAAGACATTTGTTTCAGACGTTTATATTGTTTCTTTCCTTACTGTGTAGTTTATTCTGTGGAGTACAAATTTCCCATTGTTCAGTCCTTGGCTGACCCTACTTTGCAGTAGAAGAACATCCCACCATCTTTAACCATGTTGTCCCAGGTAGGAGCATGGGGCTAAAGCCAGACTTCATCCATGGGACCCTGGTCATCTTCATCTCTGTGGTCACTAGAGAGAGGCAGATGCTATTGGATGCTGTCAGGTCTGGGTAGGCTGACCTACCTCTGGGATACACCTTCCCTCCATAGACAAAATGGGGCCAAAGGGGTCTCCGTTGTGTCTTGAAGCTTCTGCCCAAGTGAGTTTTCCCAGAGATGTTTTGGTGGTTTAGGTAGTTCAGGAAATTAAACCTGATGCTGCTGGTAACTCTGTCTGGCCTGCGAAGGACTGGGCCAGCTGCCAGCCCTCCTGGTGACACTCTTGGCTGTGATCACTGCCGTTCGGCACTGACTTCTGTAGGCTGTGTGGTGAGCTACCGAAAGCCTTTTCTTCTTGCTGATTTCAACCATTCCAATTCTATATAATTCTATATATGGAGGCAGTTACAATTTATTCCTATGTAAGAAAGACTGCTGACAGGACTGAGATACCTATATATGTTCTAGCTTATTATTCTTCTAACAACATGTGCACGCTGCCGTCCACTCTTGGGAAAGATGCCCAGGCTGAACTTGTCAAACCTGGGTGAATGTCTGCAATACGGGACTTGGCTTTTGCTTCTGTACAAGTAATTTTATATTCAAGGATGCTGAGGCACTAAAACAGCCAAGCAGCATCTGAAAAATATGTATTTTTACTTTGGGACTGGAAGTTTGAAGAGGTTGACTGTGACCTCTCTATGTGTGTTGTATAAGATACCCAAGTCAAAACCAATTGAAGAGAGAAAAGGGGCAGCACTGAGAGCTGCCCAGATCTCTCTGCACTCCAGCTCTGCTCTTGCTTTTGCAGATACTGGAGCAAATGCCAATACCGTCTCGGTTTTTGCCACCTCTGTTCCCCAGCCTTCCCCTCGTGACCCACACTCAGCCTCTGCTCCCAGGATACTTGGTGTGAAAGCATTCCAAGTGCAGCAGGGATGTTTGTGGTCCTGACATTAACAGTAGCACATGCTGCTTTGGGTGGCAGGAGCTCTGTCAGTCTATGTCCTTGGAGTCAGCTTTTTCCTCTGGCTGGGCTGGACAAGCCTAGGAGGCATTAATAGCACTGCAGTGATGTTCACTGAAATGTTTCCTTCTGTGCCGTTATTCCTGAGCTCCCTAGCAAAAAAATTGCAAGAAAAGCATCCTTAATGTATGTGGGAGAGTCTTGCTGGCCCCACAGCAACAGAGAAGCAGTGAAGGCTATTTCACAGGTTTCTTGTGCGTGGTAGGTGATGTAGATGTTGTGTCTCCATTTCTGCAGCTCTGGCAAGGGAGGTTGTGGGGAGAGGCATGGTTACCTTCTCCCCTCAGGCATCTACCCCTCTGCTTGTGCCTCCCTGTCGTCTCCCAGTACTGGAATGGCAGTCCCAAGGGCAAAGTCACAAAGAGGGTAGCCTGTGCCACAGTAATTCAAAGATGTACCCTTCTTTCTTCAGTGCCTCTCTTCTCACACGAAAGAAGGCACGACTCAGCTCTTGCTTCCCAAAACAAGGCAGCACCACAGGTTAAAAGGCCATCTGAAATACCAAGGTAGGAACTGGCAAAGGCAGCAGCCTTGGTGCAATGGGACTGAAGCTGTCAGAGTGAGAGGAGGAAACCGAGGGTGGAGTTTCTGGCTGGGGGCTGCAGCGTGCATCCTCCGAAGGCAAGGGCTGCCTTGAGCTGTGGTGCAGCTCAGCTACAGGAGGCTTGTGGGGCTTGTAGCAAACGTCATGAAAGCCTCTTTTGTTCCAGAAGCTAAACTGGGAAGGAAAATTAAATCCTCCCCACTGACCGGGTGAGAAAACAAAGAATGGCATATCCAAAAAGCTTTTGTGTGCAGCTACAAAAATTACCTTCTGCTGCTTATTAATTAGCATGGCAAGGATTTGGAAGAAGGCATGGTGTAGATGTTGGTAGTACAAACAAACTACTTGTGTTTCCATTCCTAGGGATGCTGGGTTAGCTGTAAAGCACCATCCTGTCCGGTGTGCTCGCTTTGGGTTATGTGACGTGGAAAAGAGCTACACAGCATCCCCTCTCTCCTTATGGTGACACTGCCCTCTCTGCAGGCTGGTAGGAGTCCTTCCCAAAGGATTTTGTGCATTTGAGGTGCCACTGGGCAGGTCCTTGAAAGATGATCACTCAATAAGGGGATGTCATCAAGCTGAGAAGCTCTTGAGCTGAGGCTAAATGCAATTGCAATCTAAGAAAGCGTTAAGGGACATTACCAGCTTGTTAATGCACTTTTTAGGTTGTGACCATGGTTGGAGATGGGATATTGGGCTGGCTGGAGTCCAGAGCAGTTCATAGGGAGCCTGGTGCAGGAACAGCTACCTCCAGGCACTGGCCTGGAGCAGGTTGAGGGTTTGTACCCCTGGGTGTAGAAAAGCCTGAACACCACTGTCCTCCTTTCTAGTCTCAGCCATGCCATCGTGCACAGAATACCAGTAGACAGACCTGTCACCTCAGAGCTCCCTTAGGTCCCAGTACAACCCTGGGGCAGGGCTGGAGCACCGCTACTCTGAGCACAGCCTCAAGGAGGTCCCCATCCCCTCCCTCATCCAGCTTATCTCCGACATAAGGATGTGCAGCCTCCCTGACGTCAGTCAGCGCAGCAGCCAGGAATCTCCTGCACGAAGCCGCAGTGGCTTCGCCCCTGTTTTAATAGCGCACATTGTTTGGGAGCCTCCAGTGTTCAGATGCAGGCACATCATTTCTGCTCGCTTGCGGCATAGCCTCTGGGAAACCCCGCCTGGGAAACGTGACTGTGTTCAGCACAGCCACAAACCTCAAGAGCTGAAACACAACCGGCCGAGTCGATTATATTACAGCTGAGATTCCTAAATAAACAGCACTTGATGAGTGCAGCGGGATGTTTAATAAGAGCCTCCTCAGCCCCTCATGCCCCCCGCCTCCCGTAATCAGTTGTAGAGGCAGCCCTACAATCTACAGCCAGCAAGGGGAGAGGCGGCATAATTTGTATTCCAGCTCCGCTACTGCTCCTGGTGCTTCCAAGCGGCAAGTAAAAATAGCACTCCGTCATTTTGTAAATAATAGCTATCTCTTCACGGGCCCGGGGAGTCACGAGCACTTAAAAGGGAGATTGTGGGAAGTGGGAAGCATCTGCCTTGAGCCAGGGCCAGGAGCATGGGACATGGGGACTCGGGGTGGGGGGGACAGGGTCAGGCGGGTGAGATGGAAACCCTGAAGCACCTCAGCAGCAGCTGCTGCTGCGTTACACCTTCTTCATGCACTAGGGAAGCAACCGACCCTGCTGGTGTAGGGCTGGGGGCTGCAGGATCCGGCCCTCCACACGGAGCTAATAAGGATGTTTATCACCTGCACAAGCAGCTAGATTTGGCGTAGCAAATTCTTGGAGGAGAGGGGTAGCTTTTAAAGAGCAGGCAGGTGTGGGGAGTGCCATGGTAACACTGTGGGAAGGGATGTTACAGCTTTTGTTTTGCATTTGCATTGCAGATCTGCCCAGCTGTGGGGGATTTCTGCAGGCAGGAGCAAGCCAGTGTTGCCGGAGGCAGGGAAGGGGTTTTGTATGCTGTGGAAGAATGGAGAGCATACAGATTGACCTGCAGCACCTTCTGCCTGCTTACACACTTGCTCTAGATAGTTTCAGAAATACAGTTGTGCTGAAGCTTGGGAATCAGCTGAGCCTATAAATGGGAAAAGCCCCCAGACACTGGAATCAGCCTCAAACAAATGGCTTGAGAACGTGGCATGCCTCTTGGGTCTCTAAATTCTGCTCATGTTCAAACGTTGAACCTGAAAATCTCTTGCTCTTCTGGTTTCCTGAGTGCTTCAGTGTCTTTCTTTGCTTCCTGGGTCACCATGTGGCAGCAGCTTGGGGCACAGTGAGACTCAGCAACTTGGCCAGAGGGTGCCTGTGCAGCTTGCCAAGAGCAACACCAAGCCCTCCACCGAGCCTGCATCATTCCTGGGGCCCTGGTCCTTGCTCCATTCTGGCTTCCTACCTTAAGCAAGTCTCTCCTTTTCAGTTTCCCCAGTTATAAAATAGGACTGGCAGAGTATCCACCTACTACCCCAGCAGGCTTGAAAGCTCAACTCAATTCACCTGTGCATGTAAAAAAACTTCGAGTCACAGGAAAGGATGATGCTAGGAAAGGAAAAATGCCATTTAATGTTCTGCAACAGGTCTAGGAAAAGTGCCTAACACTCAACAATACGGTCCTTAATTATTAAATCTTTGGTGAGAACTAGGCAAAACAGTCAAGCTGCAGTGTGAGTGTATCTGTGGATTGAGAAGGAGATAAGGATTTCCCTGACATGTCTGAGTGGAGGCAGGAGATGCTCCTCTCTCAGCTTTCTCTTGCTGCACAAGTAGATGCAGTTTCTTCTTGTTCAGGCTCAGGGTGGGTAAGTGTGAGGGTAAGGAGCAGGAAGGCTGGCTGAGTAGCTCCTCATTTCTCAGGAGGAGAAGGTTTCACCATCACAGAGCTGATGGGCTCAGGCAGAGCTGCAAGCAGTGCAGATGTTCATGGGCTGTAGGATCACAAAGGAAGCGAATCTCTGAGGCTGGAGCTTACTCTGTTCTGCTGGTGTTTTACTTATCTCTGGATTTCCCAGCTCTGCTGAAATCCCTGCTTGCGTAGTGATGATTTAATTTCAGAAACCCCTCCAGATCCCAGCCAAATCTTGCCCTTAGGAGCACATATTAACAGGGAAAGTTCAGTATGGCTTTTGCCGTGAAAGATGCAGGGAGCCCGTTTTTCTAAGTGCTGGGGCACATTGATAAGCCAGCAACTGTGCCAGTCCCCCCAGCTCGTTCCTGCACCAGGCACTGCCTTGCGGGCACGAGGGAGTCTCACCGAGTTCAGCAGGTTGGCACGGCCTGGCCCAAGGGCTATGTCTGCAGTCTGCAAATGGGGGATCCTCTTCAGACCCAGGTGGTAATTAATTAGTAATATTAATTAATAATATTAATAAATTAATGGCGTTTATTAATGCAATTATCTTTGATTGGATTTGCCAGTAGATTGAAGGGGTGGGAAGGGGTCTCTGGAGCTCTGTGACAGCCAGGTTACAGCATGATAAGAACATAAAGGCTGATGTAGAGACAGCAGGATCGTATTAAAAGGTGTCCAAAACTAGTTCTGCCTTTTTACCTCTCCGTCACTTCCTATACCCTTCCCTCATGCTTGGACCCTGAGGACCACATTGTAAAGTACGGGTCCTTTCATGGACCCCTGTCCCTCTGCCCCTTCAGGTGCAGGGAACAATTCATTTTGCACCTCACAAGGACTGGCTTCACTGGCCATGGGCAGCCCTGGACCCTGCTCTGATAACCATGGCAGTACATTATTATCTTGGGCAAACGGAATGCCAAGAAGGGAGGAGGGGAGGGGAGAGAGAGAGAGTTTGTGTTTTGTCTAAAACATAATTAGCTTTCTTTCACTGCACGTGTTAGCCGAAAGAGCCTCACTTCACTAAATGTTCTTCTCTGCTGTGTATCTCATTTGGGCACTTGTTTGGAAGGAGACAGAGAATACCCCGAGTATTTAAGTCTTACAGAAGTAACTCATTTTGTTCAGGGTGACGTCTTGTTGGCTTCCGGCTGTTTCAGAAAGTGTACCGCATACATATTTCTCTTTAACCTTCTTTTTATCTCATCAAGACAAGATCAAGGGTTACTTATATAGCACAATAATATCAGCCACAGGCTGCGTCAGAAACTTTCCAGCATAGTAACTAAAGATACGTATATGTATGTTTTAGCCATTAAGGAGAAAACCCTGCCAGAATGCATTATCTTATTTTTGGATACGAAACTGCAAGCACAAAACTAAGCTTCATAGTGCTGCAAAATAACCATCAAGGGTCAGAAGGATTTCCATAACTGAGTTGAGCAATGGGCTATCCAGGCTACTTGCAAAGCTGCTGCAGTGGCCAAAATAGAGTACTGTGCATAAAACATGAAGTCTTTGGGGCTCTAAATTAGTTCTTTCATTGGGAAAGCAGCTCAGAGCTAGCTTATGCCATACAAAAGGAGCACAACGGCATGATCTATCCCTAAAGCAGTGGTGATTTATAGTAACATAGGGCTAAACTCAAGACACCTCATCCATCATTTTTTCACTACAACCCAGTGGGCAGAGCATAGGACGATGAATCTGGCAAATCACTGTGCCTTGATTTCCATGTGAAATGGGACAGCAACAGAGATTTCAATTAGGAAACATGCCGAAATTGTAATGAAGGCAGGAATGACAGCTGTATGTGCTGCTCAGCATGTGCTGGTGGCTGTGTTCTGCAAAGCAGTTCGGTTTATCTTTACCTGAAGGTGAGTGATTTTGATTGTCCCTGGGTTTTAGCGCTCAGCGTAGGAACTGTGTGTGTGTGTGGTTTGGCTGGGGCAGTGAGGCTGCTGTTCAGCACCCACGAGGGTGGCGCAGCCTGGGATGCAGGGGAGCGTGTGATGCAGGCGAGCAGCAGTTTTGCAAGAGCAGCTACTCGCCAGGAGCAAGGCACTTAGGAGAACAGCAAGCTCGATGGCAGTAAAAGGCAATCAGAATATTGGTTCCTTTTACATACATATAAGCCTGAAGCTGTAACAAACCCAGGGTTTCCTAAAACTGGTGGAACATTGTTAGGCTGTTTATCAGGCTGGGAGACACAAAGGCATTTCAGATTAAAAGGAGTTTCAAAGCATCAAGGCTTACCTCTCTATTGAAAACGTGCAGATCTATACCATGTTATGTATCATGTAGTCACATACATTTTGTAAATACGCATTGTCTGGCTGTGTGGGACATATTCATCCTCGATGTAAGTGTGGAAAGCAGCAGAGCTACATCAGAGATGAATTTGCCCAATTACAAGTGATAAAATCAGCCATTGTTCAGGGCACAGCAGAGAGCATGATGCTCACTTGCTGAGGGCTCGCTAGGGAGGTGCCTGGCGGGGAAAACCACCACATAACAAAACCCAAACCCTTTCTTTGTACAAGCAAATTCAGTTCTCTAATTGCTTTTTTTTCCTTTTCTTTTTTTTTTTTTTTTTTTTTTGTCCCAGACAGCGTAACTGAAGTCAAGACAGACATTTACGTGACGAGTTTCGGCCCTGTCTCGGACACAGATATGGTAGGTGCCACTGGCTGGGATGGCTCTTCTCCTGCAGCTGCAGCAGATGTGTCCCACCCTTGCCCCCAATCTGGGCAAAAGTGGGATTTTCCTAAATAGCAAGAACACAAGCAAGCATCCTAGCTGCCTCTCTGGGCAAGAGTGCACCTCATCATCTTCTCACAGGCCAGGGGAGCTCAGTGTGGGTGGTAGACAGGGATTGTTTCTCACGTGTGTTTGGGCTTTTAGAAACCAACTGGTAATGCAGCCTTGGAGGGGGTCAATGCCTTTGCACCACTCAAGCACACTGCAGGGTCTTCTTCTTTCCTGCAAGTGCAACCTAATGAAATGGGGAGAACTGCCCATGGGACCAAGACCTGGTCATGGCATGTTCCACCCGTTACATGCCTTGAGAAACTCCCTCACTGCAGCCAGCTATCCTTGACCCGACTGTGCATGGAGGAAGGAGGGTGCTCCCTGGGAAGAGCAGAGGATGCCAGGATCCAGTTTGTTTTGGTGGTAGTGCTGGAAGAGAAGAGTTCACCATCAAACTGTCCTTATTGCTTGAACCCAAAGGGAGACAAAAGAGAAAAAAGAAAAAGAGTGAACTGATTGCAATATTTTGACATGTACAGGGAAAATTATTAATGAAAAGGCCTGAGGTCTGAATTTAGGCTTGTATTCCCACAACAGTTTGTCTTCTAATTAAAACAGGACTGTGGAGCATAATTAATAGTGAGCTTTCTCAACAGCATTTCTTGCAGCTCATATTCCACACACGCCCAGGCACACAGAGAAGAGTTGGCTATTGATGGTTGCTCAACATTTCAAGGGTGCCACATGAGGACAGTCATGTATTCAGGACTGAGACCCTCCTGCACATCCAGTCCCAGAGGTGACCTGATGCTGGCATAGCCCAGGCTAGCAGTGAGCAGTCCCAGTCTTGGAGGGAACACACTTCAGGAGCAGGAGCAAGACATTGCTCTCACCAGCTTGGTCAGGCAGGAGCAATGTCCTGTGGCTCTTGCAGCCCCACTGGAGCTGGGAGGGTTTCATTTGCTGTGCTGACATGCCCATGAACATCTCTTCTGCTGCCCCACTGACAGTCCTATGCTAGCAAGCAGAGGAGTTGGGGGAGAATAAAATCTGTTTCGTTGAGGTGCTAGCCCCTTCACGCAGCCCCATGTTTCTTTGGAAAGACCACTCCCTCCAGGGTTAGAAGTTAACTTGGTATCAGCGTAGCCAAGAGTATTAATCTCATCTGAGTTCTCTCTCTATCTCGCTTGCTTTCCTACCGCAGTGGAGACCCGTAATATATTCAGCATCTTAGCCCTTGGGGAGTATCTGATAATTACTTCCAAGGTGGAGCATATTTGATTAAGGGAGTGTGTATAATGAACTGTGAAGAAGAAATATGAGGTATTGAAAAGAGGAAGGTATTCTCTGCAATGTGATTTGACAAAATGAATTTAAAATTAGGAAGACAGTTAAAGAATAGTAAATTATTTCCTCTTCACGTGCTTTAGTTCCATGTATTTTACAAATGCATAGCCAATGTGTTTTAGCGTGCTGTTCTGGTGCTAAATGCACTCAGAAACGTGAGAGAGAAAAACCCTGTCTCCTTGGGAAGTGTGGGGAGAGCCTGCTTTTCTGAGGTGGTTCCTTTCATCTCTGGAGTGGGGAAGCCCCTCCTTCCCAGCTTGCATCCACAACCATTAGTCATTGCGATGGAAAGCTGCTCCTGTGCATCTTGATGCAGACAGAGACTGTAATTATGATGATGGAGGAGAGGCAGGTAAAGCTGCTATGGAGAGCGGAGGAGAGCAGCTGGTTACAAAGTGTGGAGGAGGACATGTAGACCTTTTCCCTGAGATGCTCCAAGGGGCTTCTAATATCTCTTTCAGTTTGGTTTGGAAAGTAGAGCCCGATAGGACCTGACATATGCCTGAATCTTTGGTAGTGAGCTCTTGCAGCTTTGCCTCAGTCCCCAGAGGGGAAAAAAAAACGTTCAAAGGAGTTTTATGCTTTGGCAGATGGACTCTGGAGAGACTCAGCCTTAATGGTTTTGGTCACTTCTATAAGTAGGGAAGAGCATAACATAGAAGTAAGCGTGCTCCTTGGAAAGGGTGGCTTGGGAATGATGCTGTCATGGAAAGAAGTATAGAAAAGAGGCGAAGAATCTGAACATGATTTCTCTTTTCTTTGGGAATGATTCCTTAGCATAAAAGAAGAAAAAGAGGACCTGGGAAGCTGTTATGAAAGTTTTGCTTCTTTCTTTGGGTTTTTTTGATAGGAACAGGGAGTCCTGAATAAGGTAGCTTTTCTCCTGAGAAGGACTTTTCCCAAACCTACCTCCTGGGACTGCACACTGGCTCATTCCTTTGTTTCATCCCTTTACTGAGCTTAAAACCGCAAACTAAACATCTGTTCCACAAAGGGGCAGAATATCTTGTACAGGGCAAGGCCTGTGGGAACATAGTATCTTCTTTTCCCTTCCCCCAGCCAGGCTCCAGAAACACATTTGAGCAGGAGCGGTTCTGTGGCCAGGGACTGGGGATGAATTTCTTTACCAAGATGCTTTCATTCAGCTGCCATCTGCTGCGAAACCTGTAGGAATTTCTGTGACCTATAGGAAACTGATGCACAGCAGCTTTTACATGCTGCTAAGAAGAGCTGCAGGAAAGAAATCACTCACAATGATAAGTTTAGTTGGTTCTGCAGCCTCCAGGAACCCATAAATAAAGACTATGAGTCTGCAACGGCAAGGGAAGAACAGCTGGGACAGACAGCTTTTCCAAAGCCCCCGTCTCTCTCTGAAAGTCTTGTGAGCTAATGAGATCCTTCATTAGCAAGAGGAGGTGTGTGTTGTAGAGGTGAGCAGTGATGCAGCTCATGCTGATGGGCTGAAGACTTCCCCTCAAGTGACATGGACCCTCACAGGACACAGGGTGGCTCAGGTCACAAGGAACAGCAATCCCTTATGCCAGGCACCGGGCAGATTGATCGATTTTTGCCTTGAGGTGACTGTGGAGCTGTAGCACCTTGGCTGCTTGGTCAAGTGGTTTCTGAGGCTGCATGCACCGAGCAAGGAGCTGGCCCTGACTGCAGGGTTCCAAAGAGATGACTTCTAATTGCCCCAACTGGAATTATGCCTAGGAAATGGGTTTCTACACGAGCTGAAAGGACAAAAAAAAAAAAAAAAAAAAAAAAAAAAAAGGATAAATAGGGAAAAGAAGAAAAAGAAAAGAAAGTCACAGAATCTTGTAATGCAAGTTTGTGAAGTCCTTGATTCAATGATTTTCTAGAGTTAGCCTGGGGAACAAAATAACATTAAGTAACATTAAGACAACGTCATGAAACTTTCTTTCCTTTCTTCTTTTTTTTTTTTTTTTTTTTTTTATGAACAGGGGTATAATTGCCAGTATCCTGGCCAAATTCCATCTCCAGGAGCTTTATTTTTGCCTTTTTCAATTCCTGTCTAGCTACACACAATGGTTCCTTCCCCTGAAACATCTGGCTAAAGGTGGTGGTGCAGCAGGGCTACATGAAGGCTGGACACTGTAGGCTGTATTGCAGCTTGTCTACAGTGGTCAGAAACACTGAAAGTAAATTTTGGTGTCATATGTAAGTCATACAAGACAGGGTAAATTCCCTCTGTCCTCCACAGATTTCTCCACTGCCGTTAATCTCTACTTCTTGTTGCTTCATGTCAACCAAGATGTGCCAAAACACAGTATGCTTAATGACCAAAGATATTTGCTGTTTCTTGAAGTGACTTGTTTGCAATGAAGAGCTGAGTGAAGCAACTTACTTTTCTCTCCTTTCTCCACAAAGGAGTATACTATTGATGTCTTTTTCCGGCAATCCTGGAGAGATGAAAGGCTGAAGTTTGATGGTCCCATGAAAATACTTCCCCTGAACAACCTGCTGGCCAGTAAGATCTGGACTCCTGATACCTTCTTCCACAATGGGAAGAAATCTGTCGCCCATAACATGACAACACCCAACAAGTTGCTGCGCCTGGTAGACAATGGCACCCTCCTGTACACCATGAGGTAAGTCTGTGTCTCCTGGGCCATGGTCTTCCAGGTCCCTATGCGCATGCTGGCAAGGATGGGACCTCAGGGTACGTTACAGCAGGGTTTGTGCCAACTTCCACTGGCTCTGTTAGTGCACCTGAGTCTCACCCTGCTGCTTTCCCTGCCACCCTTGTTTCCTACCTATATAGCATCACTGATCCTCAACTTAAGCACATTCTTACAGGTAGCTTTTTTCTCATCATTCCTGTTGATTTTTTTTTTCTTTTATGTGATGAAGTAGAAGTGTTGGGATCTATAGTTTGTGGAGTTGGTGTGCCACCCGACTTATTTTTGTTTCTGACCTCTGATGGAATATGAAGTCAGGTTTCCAGTATTGGTAGGGGGCAACATTAGGATGGGAGAATTTGTTACTCTCCAGCAGCTTGAGAACAGATCTAAATTTGTTCAAGATGTTACACCAGAGCTGTTTGAAACATTTAATGAGCCCAAGCTTGCTTGTGAGAACAATGGCGGTCTTTTTGCTACTTCATGGAATCAAAAATCCAAATCTGTGTAATCAATGCCTATCTTTAGGGGAAAACATCAACAGCTTATTAAAAATTGTGGTTTGGAGGTGCCTGGTTTGGCGAGGCCATTGGAAGCTCTCAGTTTAGCCCAGCCCGTCAGTTGAGCTCTCAGTGGGAGCCCCAAACACAAGGTAGCCCTGCAGCGTGAGGCCCCAGGCAGTGATACAGCCTGTGCAACCCTGCTGTGAGGTCCTCCTAAAACACAAGTTGCTGTTGGGGAACCACGCTTGGGCAGTCGTCTCTGGATTTCTCACGAACAGCCATGGTGCATACATTTATCACTGAGCTGCAACAGGGGGAGAGCATGAAGAGAAATACCTTTAGGTTAATTGTATGTTCATTCCAGAACTATTCAGATATTCCTGTATGCTTGTAAGCTATTCACCCATGCAAATAATGTTTGCCACCTGGGCTGAATGTACTAATGCGCCTTGTGAGGTAAATGGGTTTATAAATGAAACAAGCTACTCATAGATGCACAAGAAAGGTATTGAGTTAGTTTTGGAAAGGTGTAAATTTTTGTTTTCAAAAATTATTTTCTCTGCTTTCATCTTCAAGCTGATCCTAACTAGTAACAGGCTTCATTGTGGATTCTGTGTGCTGAGATGCTGCACTTTGACCTCTGTTTTTTGAGGACCAGACAGAATTTCATCTCTTCATAGTTAAGCTGCCTGTGAACCTACATAGTGTCAGCAAGTTTTACAGCCTACATTGATAAACAATGCTTTGCTTTTGCGCAGCAGTTCTCAAATATGAACTAATCCTGCCAGTGCCCTGGGGGTTTAGGTCTCCACACATCAGCGATCTCACGTTACTGAGGCAGATGGGGTAAATGAAGGGAGAAGCCCAACTTGACTTCAGGGCTCAGTTCTGCTCCTGGCTCTCTGACCTGCATGTTGATGACTAACATTCCCTGGGTTTGTATCATTGACTTGTAAAGTATTACAGGAGCTACTGGCATAAGACAGCAAAAAAGGACTCAATTTCAGGGCTTTTATATCATTTCAGTTCTTTATTCAGCAAACAGCCATTAGCTTCAGCAAGTTTTGTGTGACTGAGAAAGTACTGGATTTCCTTTTCCGTTTAGGGCTGGGCAGGTGCCAGGATGGAAGCATCACAAGGTTCTTGGGAACGAGCTTCTTGAAGAAAATGGAGTCATAGGATTTTTAAAATAAATTCAACACAACCTTCAGTTTAGATCTCTCCCAAAGAAGAAGGAGGTGAAGGAGAGTCTGAACCTCCCTTTGCGTATGCTCCTGCCCCCCTTAAATGTACCCCTAAGGCTTTGTAAGAGGTAAAGAGCCCACTCAGAGATACTCAAAGGTTGAGGGCCATATATGAGACCTTTTGTCATGTGTTTTATTGCATAGTACCAGGAGCTGTAGTCCATGGAGATCTTTTCCTTACTCAGTACAGATGGCTGCTGTGCAGATGTGTGTGAAGCTCTCCTGGTGGGGCTCTGGACAGTATTGGACCAGTCTGATGCTGGAGATGCAGTTAGAGCTGGCCAGATGGCTATCTGCAAGGCACTGCTCCCTGCGCAGGACAGTGTGTCAGGGGTGAAGCAGGGCTTCTTTGGGTTTGCAGTTCAACACAACCAGGATGGGATGTCTGTCCTGGTGCGTTTGATGATTGCCCCTCTTCCTGATGCTGAAGGAAACGCCTGCTCAGGGCCATGCAGGGTCTTTTGAGTGAGAGCTCAGAAAGAAAGATGCAAGGGCACAGACTGTGTGACCAGGACTGTGCATCAGTGTCAAGCCCAGAGACCAAGTGCTACCTGGCTCTGCCACTCACAGGCACTCACACCTCAACTCCACAGTAAAATCATGATGATCACCTTCTCTTGTTAAGTGCTTTGAAACCTCCTCCCAGAAAAGGGCTGGAAAGAGACTCATGTTTTACGTCAAGTGGCACACTCACTGTTCTCCCCCATGCCCAGTGGCATGCACATGTGTCCTTCTCAAAGCAGGACCATGAAGCCAATCTCAGCCCCACACAGCTGACATCTGGCAAAGTGCAAATCCCAAAGAGGCACGCTCTGTCCTGCTAACTAAGGACTGAGTTTGGACCTCCACCAGACTTCCCCCAGACTGGCAGGACAGGCCAGGTGATCCTTTGCAGGCTCAGTCTGGACTGGTACATTGCCATGCAGTTGGACTCCTGAAATATATCCTGCTCCTTTACCTTGTACCAGCAAATATCCTTGAGGGATCGGTTCTGCTGATCTGCAATTAGAGGCATGTCTCTTGCTATTTATCCTGCTGTGAAAGCCAACTTCTCTTAGTCAAGGCTTACATTTATAGATGAAGTTGCTCTGGTGGAACAGCAACTCTGACACAGGCATCCAGCAAAATTACACCTGTGTGACAATATTTATAGCTCCTGGAGAGAGCCTCTTTATCACTGACCTGAGCTTCAAGGAGTTGCACACCAGCTGTAGCTGAGTGTCCAGAGATTTCCTTTAGTCATGGCACAGCCTCCTCATGGACTGATGGAACATCACAGTGCAAACATCTGATCACTGACTCAAGCCTTGACACCTGGGTGACAAGATGGCCTTTGCAACCGCAGCACAAAATTGCATTTCTCTATTCCCCTCCTTCGGGCTGCTGAGGAAAGGACAGGATTAACAATCCCTCTGCCTCTTCCCTGCTACTCCAACTGCCTTAGAGGGCATGGGAAACATAGTTTTATTACGTACCCCTGCCTCTGCAGTCTTGTTTGTGGAGCTCCTACAAGATGCAAGTAGTTGTCAAAAGCCCGGGTAGGGCCTCAAAGCTCTGGTATCAGACCTGAATACAACAAACTGGGAATTGTGTGTGGATTTACATAAGGTACAGACAAAAAACTCAGCTGCTGCAGCAATCTCTGGATGTATTCCCTGCCTCAAATTGTGTGTGGGACATAGATGACGTTCTGGTTCTTCCTGGCCTTGAAGCATATGAAAATACTGAAAGCTTAATGCTGTGCCAATGCTATTCAACTTTGTGAACCTCTTCAAAGAGCTCTCCTGCTCTTCACATGGACTGTCAGAGTGGCACGTTGAGGCTTTGTGGTTATCGTCAGAGTGGTTCCCAAACAATATGTGTTCAAGTTATGAAGTTAAAGGATGTTTTCTTTAATTACCAAGCTGACGCATTCAGCTGCGTGCCCAAAGGCTTTGCCTCAAGAACCTGTATTGCTAAAGACAACGTGAAGTCCTTAGCAGCAGTGCAGGAGCACTTGGGAAGGACGGTCAGTAAACCCCTCGCTTAGGCAGAGGCAGAACAGGAGGGAAAGCCGAGTACAATGGCACCCAGGTCACGTGCAGCCCTGCCGTGGCTGTTGAACCCCACATAACAAGCCCTGTACCTACTGCAGCATGCTCAGGGGTTTGAGCTTCCCGGGCTCCTTTTTCAAATCACAGAGCTCTGCAGTGTCTCTCCCAGCAAAGGCTTTGGGTTGTCTTTACTGCCTGGTTTTTTTAAGCCCCAGGCAACTTGTGAGAGCTATAGGCTGAAACTTGCAGAACCCTTCCACTTGATGGAGGTACAACTGTCATTCTTCTTTCTGCAACAGCAGCAGCTGGGACATCCCAGCACCAGCTCCTCTGGGTAGTACAGACTGGCAGCGATTTGGCTGCATCCCACATCAGGGCTGATCCTAGAAAACAGCATAAATGGACCCAAGCAGACCAAAGCTAGACTGCTAAACACCCAAGCGGAAGAACAGATGAGATGAGATTTGCACAGCCTGCTTTTCCCTGCCTTACAGATTCCGGGGTGGATCCAAAGGCAGAAATGATCTGTTTTCCAGCTTGGTTTTGTGCGGGCAGACTTTTGTAAGGAAGCTGTCCCAGGAGGGAGAAACTTTCAGAGATCGCCTTATCTCGCTGCTTTTCTGCCATCATGGGCTGAAATCTCCAGGGGCTGGGGGAGGATGCAAAGTGAATTCAGTGCTTTCAGATCCAGCACAAGGATCCTAGAAGCAATTTGGCTTTCAAGCTCAAACCCCAGCAATTAAACCTAACCTAGATTCTCACACAGCCTAAACCGTAAACACTATCTGACCTGACTGTGGTTATTAATGAATCTCCTAGAGGAGAAATCGGGACAAAACTCAAGAATATCCCTGGCATAAACAAAGTCTGTTCTGCTGTGCAGGGTGCTGTCATGTTTTTGTACCACACATATACCAAGGGATTATTACATTTGCATGCCAGAAATTGGACTGAGACTCTTGCTCATCCTGCAGCACGATGCAGGTAACGACAGGGGCTCTAATGACACATCAAAGGCTTTGCTAAGCTCTTGGTAACCATGAGAACGAAGCTGAAGTGGTTTGTTGTACCATCAGCCCTGGGAGAGGTATGTTTAGCCTGATTCATGCTTCTTGCCATTGTGTTGAGCAGTTCAAAGGACTTCCCATGACTTTAAAGAGAAAAACATGGTTTCTGTCCTGGATGTTCCACTTTTGGTGCCATTGCACCAGCAAAGTAAAGAGAACATGAGGACTTTGGGGGTTGATTGCAAGACTGTTCTGCACAAGTTATTGCTAGCGCCAGGGACAGATGACCCAAAGGATACAACAGCTGGATTATGTGGTTACTGGCAGCTTGACTATTTTTCACATGCTGTTTGGGTTTTATAATGACATTTCAGGGCTCAGATGTCTGGACCTGAACAGGGCATCAGAGCAATGAAACAAACCTCTGTGGCTAGCTGGCCATAAGCTCCCTTGTACGGGGTAAGGGGCAAAGACGAGAATTTCTGCAACAGGCTTTTTTACCCAGATGCTGCAGAGGCAGTGATAATCGTCTGGAAAGCAAGGTACATTCCTCTTAGTTTGACATTTTGATGTTTCATTAGGCAAAGCATATGGTGCTGAGGAGTCCTTCACCAGCAACAGGAGGTGGCAGGGAAGCCAGCGGGGGGGGGGGGGCAGTGGAAGGGGAATGTGGGCAGTCTCCTGAGTGGTGATTGATTCCACAGCTCACCTAAGTACCTCTGCTAATTAGTGCTCTAAAAGATGAGTGTATGCAAGAAAGGCTGCGGGAGGGAGGTGAAAGATGGTCAGGGGATGCAAGGGGCAGAGGGGTGAGCAGGAGTGAGCAGCAGTGCACGCACTCTCGTCCTGGGGAGAGCATCTCGGGGAGCCAGCATACCCCAGCGTGTGTAGGGGCAAAGGGAAGAGGTTTCAGGCAAGGGAGAACACCTAGGAGGGGGAATGCTTCTATTTCTTCCCCCTTCAGCAGGGAAGCTGGCTACCTTTGTGTCTTACCTGTGAAAGGGCTGACTTCTGGCTGGCTGAAGTTGCTGAACCAGGCTCTTCTCACTGGAATGATGTGACACGTTCTTTTTTATTTAATTTCAGGAGACTTAAAAGCTCCTTCAGTTGTAGGTGGAGATGTGGCAGATTAGGTTGCTTTTTCAGTGGTTTGTTGATGGATTTATTGTGTTGTTGTTTACTGGCTCAGCTAATAAAACACACTTTAGATTTAAAATGTGACTGCTGCATTCCCACACACCTATGGAGTCATCCAGCATCCTTATAAAGTTCTCTCTTTCCCTTGACAGCACTTGCTCTTGTTGGCCATGGCCTGGAGAGGGCAGGAGGGTATGGCCAAAGCCAGCTTGTGCCCAGCTGGTCTGTGCTGCCATCCTGGCTCGCTCTGAGGCTCTTTCTGGCTGCTCTACATGGCGCTCGGCCACCGGGCCCACAATGTGCAGTCCTTTGAGTCATTCAGCCTTATTGATAGTGGCTGTTGATCACAGCCAAGAAGCAAACAGTACAGTGGATGAAAAAGGCCTTTCTGGGTTTTTTTAGAGAGTTCAGGATACATCAGAAGGAAAGCACTGATCAGATGAGAGGTCCTTTGGGAAAGCCGACTTTGGGAACACCCAGCTAAGAGCCTTTTGAAATAATTAGTGAAGCCAACAGAGGAATAGGAAGGTAAAAAGGAAGTTTTGTGTGGCCTGATGAGGGAGACAGGGGAAATACATCAACGCTTCTTTACACAAGTGACAGTGACAAATATAAGAAGCAAAAAGTCCATTGCAGTTGGAAAGGACACAGAAAGAATTGAATGGTAAGATCTGTGAGGACATGCTTGACAAGCTTGCTAACCATTAAGCTCCCCAAGTGAATTTTGAGCTGACAGAAGAAAGCATCACAAAAGAAACAGAACAGGAGGAGCAAGGCTGTCAAGTTTAAATCTTGCTGCTAGGTTTTCATACCTGCTTCTTGAAATCCTAATCTTCATCCAGATTATAAAAGAGAGACATCAGAGCTAGTGAGTAATTTGTTTGTGGTGACCTTTGAGTGTCCAGAAGAAAATCATTCCAATGATGTGCTCAGTATCACTGTCAGTCTTTCCATTGACTTCAATGACTCTTGGTTGAAGTCCTAGAGAACAGGTCTTCTCTCTTGTGTAAAACAGGTACTTTCAGTCCAAAGAAGAGATCAGCAAGTCAGAAAGAGTGATTTGTTTCCAAGGAAGTTACATTGGCCACACAGTGGTTCTTGGGTTGGCTGTGAAAGCCAAGCTGGGGCCAGACATAATGCAAGCAGGACAGTCATCATCACCTCTTTGTCAGCAGAATGATTATTATGGGACATAGTGGTCACTGTCCACGTACCTGGCTTCAGAAAGGATTGGCAGACTCAGTGTAGAAAAGGTCCTTGGTCTCTGGTGCACAGTTGTGTCTGGATACCTTGTCTGAATCATGGAAGCCATAAGCCATCAGCTGCTGGGAGACAACAGTGAGGTGTAGCTTGCTCTGAATTCACCCCAGTTTCATACTTCTCCCTAAGTATCCACTGGCCTCCTCTACTGGAAGTGGAGTCAGCCTGCACAGACACAATAAACCCGCTGTGATTAACCTGGCTGAGTCTGGAGCCTTGCATCAGCCACGGGTGGGCTGTGAGCCCTTGGGACCCAGCAGGGAATGGTGACTCAACAGCCAGCCTCTTCAGTGCAATCAGTCCCCGTGGGGCGTGTAGGGACCATGTCCTGCTGATGCTGAATAGCTGAGAGCTGTTTGGTAGGACCAAAGTTGTCCTGATTGTGGGAATTGCTTTTATAGGGGGGTTTCTGTCTGTGTCGTAGCTCGTGGGGCAGATGTGCCCAGTGGAGACAGGACAGTGGTACATGGCACTGAACAACAGCAGAAATGAGTATGTGCTGCTGTTGCATTAAGGAGCAGGGAGGTACCGCTGAAACACTGTGGGGCTGGGGTCAGAAGGTCTGCAGGAAACTCACCGCTTTCCTTTGCTAGCTCGTACAAGAATATGGGGTAGACTTCCCCACGGTGCAGGCTGCTCTGCGGCATGTAACCCTAAGTGGCCTCACCTTCCAGCCGTTCCCAAAGGCTGGGTTAACTGGGATTTAAACCCCTGCTGTGGGTGCTGCAGGGGCTCCAGGTCACGCAGGAGAGTTTTGGCCATCCAACCCTAGCCCGCTGAAGTTACAGCAGCTTCCAGCTCTGCTCCTCCGCTTCTTGATTTAATGCCTCTGCCTGTCTCTCGGGGGATGCCAGCTTTCCTAGAACCTCTAAAACAAGCAGATGAGGCTGAACGTGGGTCTGAAATCGTGAGGTTCATTTCCTCACCCAGCAGAGCAAAATTCACAGCCAGCAGAGAGTTTCTAGCGCAGCCTGGGCTGCCCTTGCAGCCGGTACAGAGCAGCTGTGCGAGAATTTGCTGCTGCTCCATCCCTCGCTTGCGCTGGTGTCCGCCTGCCACAGCACCATCTGCCGCCTGCAGCCACCATCGCTGCGGCCTCGGAGATCCCCTGCGCCCCCGAGCCACGCTGATTCTGCTTTGTTTCCCCCACAGGGGTGAAGTGCTTCGTTTCCTACCAATTTTTTTTTTTTTTTGGCAAATTTAAAAAGCAGTCTCTTTTTTTTTTTTTTTTTTTTTTTTTTTTTTGGTAGAGCTATTTAAGGTTTGTCCACCTGAAAGAAATAATAACCTTTATTTTTCTTTTCTTTTCTTTCCTTTTTTTTTTTTATTGGCTTTTAGTAAACAAAATCTGAACCCTTTTTTTTTTCCCCAGGGTTTGTTTTGCATTTGACTAATCCTTAATATTTTCTATGAAGAATAACTTGAACATTTTTCCAGCTGAAGGAAAATATCTCAATAGAAGCTTTCCACTGTGCCTCTTCACCTGAGTTTTTCACAAGCCACATTTCAGCCTTAGGTCTGTTTTAGGTCTTAGGTCTGCTTGCCCTTTGCATCCACCTGTTGCTCCTGTCATAGTTTATTCACGATTTTGCTGAGCCATCAGAAGTGCGTCCTTTTTTCTACAAATAGTTCCTTCAGACAAGATTGTATTAGACGCCTCCGGGGAGGCTGTGTGTCCTGGCTCCCCCTCCTAGGCTACAAGCTTTGCAATACTTCAGGAAGGAACATGAGTTTCGAGCTACCTTTTTTATTAGAGCCTTTTATAATGGATGTTTTTATGCCTGGCCCCACATTCTGCAGCACACTGCTTTTATGGTTGTGCCTCCCTCACAAAACCACTTCCTGACAAGGTATCCTACTGGGATTTGGTGGATGCATAAAGCACAACAGTTGTCTTGCACCCACCCACACAGCCCCAGGACATGCAGTTCTACATCTGCCCGCAGGATCCTCTGCAGTGCCGGCAGGGAGGGGAGAGCTGGGGAAGCTGGGATGAGGTGCTCCACGTGCACGGGGCTGTGTTGTACCCTGGTGCAACACCTGCGCCTTCATGGCTCTGACTGACTTCGTTCAGCAAGCCTAGCAGGGCTGTGGCCTCCTGACAGAACAATCTGCCAGCCCTCAGCTCCTTCCAGACCACGGGAAGAAAAGGCCATGTTCCCTGGAAGCCCTTTCCCTCTGCTTTCCAGCATGGTCCATGAGATGTCCCCTGGCCCCAGGCATTAATGAGCTCTTTGTGCACAGTGCATAAGCAAACAGAAGTCCTGGGCTTTGGCAGATTTTCTGATCACACTGAGTGGATAAAGATGAACTCAGTCAATAGGGTTGAGTTTATACAATGGGAAAGGTTGCCAGATCTCTGTGCCTGCTGTTCTCTCCACAGCTGATGGCCTTCTGCCCAGAGACCTAGAGGTTAGTGATCACATTGAGGCCTTTGTCGCCTTTGATGGATGCAGGGCAAAGACACGGTGACAGAAGGGCCAGGTGGGAGCCTCTGCAGCCATGTGTTTCTGATCATGCCCTGTGTTTTGTCTTGTAGGCTAACGATTCACGCAGAGTGCCCCATGCACCTGGAGGACTTCCCAATGGATGTGCATGCTTGCCCGCTGAAATTTGGGAGCTGTAAGTACCCTGATCAGCCTCTGAAAGGAGGTGGGTACAGAGCTAAAGAATAGTCCTTTATGTGGCTAGTGTTTTCCAGTATTCTAGCAACAGCGTTATTAATTATTGCTAATGGTAATGTCACCAAGAACATGTTTCTGGTATCTTATACATGCAATTCCTGCCGTCATCAGAAATGGGCAGCAAGCAAATCTGTGGTCAATTCCGGCTCACAGGACGGGTTAGACACCGATAGTTTTGCTGTAAGTTTATTAGGGAAGTGGGAAGAGCAGTGGAAAGGCCCTCCCTGCCTTCAGTGGGTTGTGCTGCCTCAGTAGGACCAGCATTGGTGGAAAACTCAGAGATGCTTTTCCTTCATCACAAGATGATCCTGGGTGGACAGATTTGTGAAGATATCGGTGGTGTCTGCTGCTAGGTGTCCTGTCCAGCATCCCTGCATCACTCCGGCCAGTCTGGGGAGAACCTGAAATCTCTGGTTGCTCTGGCTCCATGCTCTGATGCAGATTATAAACCCCTTGCTTTTCTTCAGTCTGTCAGGCAGGCTGCTCTCAAGTAAAAGGCTTGGGAACTCTGGGAATCTCAGTTCCAGCACTCAAGGGTCCTGGTTTAGGGAAAATTTGCAGGCTTCTGGGGAGCTGAAAACTGCTCCCAGCCTCCCAGGCTTGCAACTGCTCATCTGCCTGGGCTTCCCATAACCTGCCTAGAAACAAGTTCCCTCTACTCTCCCATATGCAAGTTAAATTTGTTTTGCTTTTGTTCCTAAAGTGAGTGGGAACCAAATTCCAAGCCACTGGTTCACCATAATGTGGAAATAAATTTCCTAGTCCCACTCTACCTGGAGTCTCCTCCAGGTCCAAAAAACTGAGCACCACTCACAGAGACTGACTGTGTTAGGTGGAAGAGTTACCCACCTCCAACTAAAGAATAAGCCCTCACCAGAAATCCCTCTTTTGGACTCTAAGAAAACCGAGAAGTCACAACCTTTCTGAACTGATAACTTCCTTCCTGTAGCCATTTGTGAGTCAACTAAGGAGAAAGTTGAAAAGTTTGATTGACACCAGAAGAAATCATGTTTATCATGTGCATCTGCTCCTCTGCTTCATGACAAAATGCATCCATGAAACTGGATTATTCAAAACTACTAAAATAAAGTTATTTCTTAGGCAGCACCTAATTAAATGTAGAACTCATTGCCACAAGACATCACAAAGGCCAATAAAATAGCAAGCCTTAGAGAAGGATGAATTATTAATGTTAATTGACCTTGTGAGGAGGGATATAAAATCTCATACCTCAGGCCTAAACTCTGGGATTATTACAAGACTTGCAGGAAGGCAGATTAGTCCACATCTAATTGCTATAATGTTTGTTAGTGGGGAAAAGAGATTAATGTGCACATTTCTGCTGGAACACCCTTTGGGGTTCTTCTGAATATTTTTACTGATTTGGCCTGTGAACGATGAGAGTTGTGACACAAGCAGCTCAGGAGCTGCCCCTGATTAACATTAATATGGCTCTTTCTAAAGCACCCCATCCACGTAGCATCTGAGCTCACCTCTCCTGTGTTGGAGTAGGATTAAACCAGTGTTTGCACCAAAAAAGCCATCAACAGCTGGAAGCTGCTCATTTGCAAGAAGCTTAGAGTGGGTCAGATTTATAAGTAGCAGGACAATGCCAGGGCCTGTTCAAAGGACAGCCAGATTTGCCTCAGTGACCACCTTCCAGTGATCCCCATAACCTGAAAGGCTCGTCAGTGGCCTTCCGGCCCTGTGCCACCATGGCAGCCACCCGAAGGGGAAGGCAGCGAGCTTGCAGAGGGAATAAGGGCATCAGGCATTTCAGATAGCTTCAGCTGCCCACCTGCATCATTGCTTGGACCAAGTGCAGTGAAGGTGATGGCTTTACCTATCACCATGCTCCCTAGAAGGTGGATATACACAGCAGAGAACAGTTTCTAAGCTAGTCATAGGACAATTGTACCACAGCTGTCTGAGACCAGGCTTGCAGAAGATGTTGCTGAAGTGACCAGCTCCATGAAATGCCAGAGCTGTCCTTGTTTGGATTGGACTAGACTGCGTTGCAAGTGAGGCGTTGAGCAGAACCAGAACAGCTTCATGGCATTAAACATGTTCCAAGCATCCATGCCACGCCTACGTGACACCAGATACGCTTCTGTCCCAGACAACCAGACATGTAGACAGCTGCGTTTTCAGGGATGATGGCAATGAAAATGTGGGCAAGTTTCCTTTGTAGACTAACGGTGGGTGAACCAAGACCGTTACAGCAGAAGGTGCTGCCCATCAAGGTGGAAGAGCACTGGCAGGGCTGTACAAAGCTAAGCTTGAAGGAGGATGGAGGTTTCTAGAAGCATGTTGAGAGCTGGAAGGAGGGGTTGGAAAAGCAGAGTGTTGCATATCGGATGAGAGGTGCCAGCCTGCATCAGAAGTGCTTAAGCAGCATGCTGGTGTGCTGCGAGGCGTTGGCTGATCATCAAAACCACCCCTCTCATTTTGCACAGCTCCTGCTTAGTATTTGACACGTTTGCCAAAACCTTTGGTGCAGGGGTAACCATGGTTGTTTTAAAAAGATCAGAGAAATATGGTTGTCTCAGGACACAATCTTCCACAAAGCAGGAGCTGAGACGTATCTGTAGTAGACCTGACCCATTGCTTAACCTGACCCCAGCCAAAGAATGCCTTAATGTCTTACTAGGAGAAGCTGGTGGTAAAAAATAATTAAAAGCTTGTTTTAGTGAACCTTGCTCTTGCCTAAAAAACTGGTATAATGTGTGTATGCATGGGAAGCTTGGGCATTATGGGGAGAGGCAGCTCCTAGCAGAGTCTGGAGAGACTCCATAGGACTGGCAAAACCAAGAGCATGCAGGTTCTGTTGGGAGAGGGAGTGACTATGAGGACAAGGAGTGGTTTGGCCACAAAGGCTTGTGAAGGTGATGGTGACTGCGTGTGTTCAAGAGAGGTGTTTGCATATGGGGAGCTGGGCAGGTGGGACAGAGAGGGGAACTCAGAAGTTCCTGGAATGATGCAGTCCAGCAGCACTTGCCTGCTGTTTCTCTTGCAATGTGCGGGAAGGCTTTCCTCAGCACTGCCCTCCCCCACTGCCCGGTGGATTGGCCTGGAGGCTGGCAAACACAGGGTCATGCAGGGGAAAAAGCACCTTGGTGGGAAGGCACACCACCTCTAAAGCTGAGAGGCTTGGAGAAGGTTGCTTCTGAGTGAGGGTAAATATTTTTGACATTTTCTCCTTAGCCTAAAATTCAACCCCATGGCATTTAGCCTTCCTCACCAGCTGCTGCCAGCATGACTTTCCCGGTCCCTGGCATGGCAGGGCTGTGGCCATCCCGCTGCCCCAGCAGCCTGCTGGTCTGGATGCCTTCCTATCTTGTCTCTGCTTGGAGCCAGCCCTTGCAGAGTCAGCATGTCAAGGGGACAGCGTGTCTCTCAACGACAGTGCTCTGCCCCCTCTTCCAGCTCCCTTCCGAAAACCCCAGCTCTCTTTTGCTCAGTTGATTTAACAGTTGCTGAACTGCCTTGGTCTCTGGCCATGCTCGGCTGTGCTCAGCCATGTGGCTCTGAGGAATGCACAGCAGGGATTAATTTGGCTACAGGCTAATTTTGGTATATCTTAGGTCAGGCAGAAGCACAAACCTCATTCTTCTTTCTCCTCCGCAGATGCCTACACAAAGACAGAGGTGATCTATACCTGGACACTGGGGAAGGATAAATCAGTGGAAGTAGCGAAGGGTGGATCTCGCCTGAACCAGTATGACCTGCTGGGCCATGTTGTTGGGACAGAGATGGTTCGTTCCAGCACAGGTACTTGTGGGACCACGATGCTGTGCATGGGCTGAGCACACTGTCAGACGAGAGGAACCCATGGGCTTTAAACGCCAGGAATTGGCATAATTATAGAGGCAGTACCTGTGGGCAGTGAGCACCACAGTACTTCCCAAGCCACATGCTTTTGGAGGATATGGCTGGGGACATCTGGAGCAGTCACCCAGCAACAGTTTAATTTTTTGTGGTTTCCACTGGAAGACCCTTATTGCCATACCCTCTAGAAAACTGATTTCAAGCATCTAAAAATTATCTGTTGTGTGGGAAAATTGCCCCACCTTGCCCAGCTGGTTCTTGGTACTGTGGGTTCATTTGTCTTGGATCCTTTTCCAGTCCCTCAGGAGAGCATTGCGGGCAGGGGAGGTGAATGCAACATAATGTTCAAGTGTGATTTTCACTGCATCTGCTTACACAAATATTATCACAGCTAATAGAAGATTATCCCAAACAAATGTTTCCTCTGATTAATGACCAATATTAATCATCCTTGTCTCCCATCTGCTGCTCCTCCCTTCCCTTCTGAATCCAGGTACTGATAGCTTCTGTTATTTCGTGTGTCTCTCTCTTCCTTTTTTCATTCTTTTTTTTTTTTCTTCTGTATGCACCAGTAATTCTCTCATTTGAGGATATTTCCTCTCTGATGCACTTGATTTTAATAGTGTCTGTCTGTAACAACTTATATCACCTCCCTTGGGGAAATGTGGGGAGTCCAGGGAACTAAATGTCATAATATCTGGCCCATCTCTCTACTTCAGTTGTTGTAAAAATGTCCAGATGAATAACCTGAAGTGGGAAGAAAGACGCTAAAGGCTCCTGTGTATAATGATTTAGCAAGGCCATGCTCACAACAAAAAGGCACAATAATCCAAAAAAATATTCAAAGCTTTGAGTGGAGGAATAGGGCATTGAGGGAAAACAGGGACAGCTCTTTCTTTGGTTTACAGCCCAGACCTTTAACGACAGAACTTGCCCTGATTTTTGAGACGGTTACAGTGTGAGGAAAGGTGGATTATTTTCAGGATTGTCTGAGAAAATAAAATCCTTTGTCCAGAAATCCCACTGAAGTGCTGCTAGGGTCTCTCTAGGCCTAAGGGATCTCACCCGCAATGTGGCTCCCTAGGCTGAAGAGAAAAAGGATGGGAGCTTCATCCTGAGGGACCCCCAGAAGCATCTTGCTCCTGGCATGAAACAGGGAAAGCCTATTGTGCAGTTGTTTATTGGCACTGATTTGCCTTTGTCCCACAACCGTTTTGTTGTAAATTAAAGAAGTCTCCAGAGAAGTGTTGTGAAAGGACAAATGCTGTGTGGAAGTCACCCAGGCTCCACTGGGGCAGGCGCCTGGCACAGCAGATGTGGGTGTGTGCGCAGGAGATGCAAAGTCAGTGTCAACAGTGTGCTGCAGCATGCGTCCCTCCTTCACATAGCTGTTAGGGTGGCCTGCAGTACTGTGGGATACCAGGGCATGGCAGCCAATATGACACACATGCTGTGATTTCATCTAAGAACTTGAAAGTTTGTTCAGAACAGATCTTTGGTGATTGAGAGATGGATTGGTGATGAGCTGGACCATCCTGGAAAGTACCGGTGGCTCAGCGTCTCTAACTGGTTGTCTCTGCAGGAGAGTATGTTGTCATGACCACACACTTCCACCTCAAGAGGAAGATTGGGTACTTTGTGATCCAGACCTACCTACCCTGCATTATGACGGTCATCCTGTCCCAGGTCTCCTTCTGGCTTAACAGGGAGTCCGTTCCTGCCCGAACAGTTTTTGGTGAGTCTGGGAGCATGGGGACATCCTCTCAGGTCAGGGAAGAAAGGCACCACAAATGATGGGAAATAGGCTGAGCATTAGAGCTGGTCTTCTCCAGGCCTTGATTGGCATCAGTGAAGCTGCTGCCATTTCCCAGAACAGCTCTCAGTGTCTTCCCAGTGCCCCTGCTTCCACTGAATCACTGCAAAAATACTCCTCTCCATGTTTCCGCTACAAGCCAAGCTATACATATTAACAGTAATCAAGGTATTGATCATCTAATTATATGCATTTGGCTGTGTCTGCTTATCTATATTGGCTTTTGAGTTGAGGAGAGCATAGGTACATGGGGAGGCATTTAAAGCTCTACATTTGAAATTGCTAATGTGCCCCTGGTCAGCTCCACATAACAAGTTCCTGGGCTGAGGCAGTATAACTGCACAGTAAATATATGGTTATTATTTTCCTCAGCTGGTTTCAGATCATCTTTCCAAGGTAAAGTGTTAGGCTGGCATTGCACATATATTAATAGCTTTCACAAACATTTCATAACAGAATTGCTTCGTGCCTTCCTGCCAGGACCTTTAGTTCAGGATCTACGCACACATGCTCACAGACCAGGTATGATGCTGCAGGGTTGTATTTCCTGGAAATAACGTTGCCCAGCAGATACCAGTTAACAAAGAGTATATTAGACAAAAGTTACCGGGCAGAGAGGGGATATATGGTATCACCTGCTCGTGTTTTTGAATAAGACAGAAACCAGTGCGGTTTCAAAGATCATTAAACACTTTCTCTGTAGCAAGAGTCATGATAGAAATACTCCCACAAGCCCAACAAGGCTGATGTCCTTCTTTCTGGACCTTCTCTGCAGGCCTGGACTTTGTTCCCATGCTGTGGACTGGAACAGGACACAGGGAGGGTCACAGGTGGTTCTGCACCTTCCTAAATGAGCTAGAATGGAATAATTATGGGGGTTTGTGTTCTCTGGGGATTGTGAAATGTAGTTCATGAACAAGCTTTTAAATTTACAGTTGACCCCAGTTTCTCCCTGTTAGCACCGAGTTGCCTTCCCTTCCCCAGTGAAGCAAATCCTACAGCGATCCTCAGGGTCGAGTGCAGCTGCAGGGAGCCGGGTGGTTAGTATGACCAAACTGCTTTGCACCATCTAGACTGTGAGAGCTGCACTGAACAGCGGTAACAGTGAAAAAGAGGGGATACAGCCCCTTAGCACCCATGTTTTGATGTTTTCATCCAATAGAATGGAAAAGGGGGTCCCAGACAGAAATCATGTGGAAAATAGGACCAGCTCTGGCATATAGAGTCATTGATGAACTCTGCTCACTCATCTATCTGCAAATCATTTGCAACTAAACCCTCAGAGTGCACAACCAGACCCCATGTCTGTCCATGCCCCAGGTGGGCCCCTAACATCTGCATTGGTTCTGGAATATCTCTGCATCCTTGACACCGGGCACGAGCCCTTCTCTGAGGATATTTGATTCCCTCCTATGTTATCCTGAGACTTGCAATTAAACAGGTTTCCTCGAGCAGCAGCTCAGATCAAGCAGGAAAGAGCTGACTGAAAAATTAAAACCTACCTTTGTGAAAAATGTCTTTGCTTCCAAATTGCTTTGCTTTCCTATTAAGAAGGTAATGAGAACTCCAATTGTTTATCCCTTTTTTTTTTTTGCCTCTCAGAATGTATGTCAACAATATTGTTGAAACTCTTCAATTACCAGAAGTATGGCTTAGGGGAAGTGAAAATTAGTCAATATTTTTATACAATTTTTAATGCATTTTTAATTGAAAAGCACATTATTGGGGAAAATGGATAGCAACAGTTGCTTGCTTTAATGAAAAAAGCTTTAAAAGGCATTTGCAACAGATCATTTTTTGATTTGATAAATTATTGTGGCACTTGGCCAGCAGCTTGGACCACTGACGGGTGCCTGGCTGTGCCAGCAGGACCCAGGATCCCAGGTGTCCATCCATGCAGGTCACAACACTTTTTTGAAAATGTTGAGAGAACCGTATTGCATGAGTGCTCAGCTGCTGGTCCTCAGTGAAGTTCCCAACCCTATAGCTGTCCTTTTTACTGTTATTTTACTATTTTTACTTTATTGCAAAACCAACCAGAGGCTTCTCTGTGGCATATTCTACATGAGGAGGCTGGGTCTAGCAACACACAACTCGTCCAACTGGCAGATGAGGAATTGAACGCAAGTGCCTACCTATGAGCTAGGGCTCTTTTGTAGTGGGCAGAGGTCTAGTCAACGGAGTTTGGGGAAGATTCATCTCATCCTAATGCAGATGTTTGCCATTGATTATCTGAATTGGGGATACTCAAAACTGAACCAGAGAAGGCCCCGAGTAACCTGAAGTTGGCCCTGATTTGAGCAGGGCTTTGACAAGGTGACTTCCTTTCCAACTTGGACTGTTCCATTTTTCTATGGATTGCACAACAGACTTGAGCTGGGTAAGGCTCCCTTAATTATAGCAGGAATGTGGGCCACATGGCTTAGAGGATGGCTCCTAAATTTACATGATGGAAATGCCAACTGTGTGATTTGAGGAGAAACCGGGTGGGTATATGTGTATAGTCTCACACCATCCTTGTCTCCTGCTGTGTTTCCACAGGTGTCACCACCGTCCTCACCATGACCACACTAAGCATCAGCGCAAGAAACTCGTTACCTAAAGTGGCGTACGCGACGGCCATGGACTGGTTCATAGCCGTCTGTTACGCCTTTGTGTTTTCTGCGCTGATCGAATTTGCCACGGTCAACTACTTCACCAAGCGCAGCTGGGCTTGGGATGGCAAGAAGGTGCTGGAAGCCCAAGAGATGAAGGTCAGCCCTGTGACCAGTGCCGGGGAGGGGGTGGGGGTGAAGAAACGCTGCATGAGAGAGCTGCGCTGGGGCCAGGAGTGGGTAACATGCAGCCCCGCAGTGCTCCAGGGGGCTGGATGCTACTTACTGGAGTCCCCAGCAGAGGTCTCGACTGGAGCGGTTCTTGAGGGTCGAGGGAGGAAGGACTTTGAGGGCTGGTCACTGTGCTTAGCTGGAGAAAAACACCCAGGCATGACTGCTCACTTTCCCGCTGTCCTTCTGCACGACCATTTGCTGGTGGAAACGTGAATGCATGCGTGTTTTGGTCTTGCTCCGCCAGCAGCCTCCTCTCTCTTTTCTTCTCCCTCCAACTCATAAATGCTCTGCGCCGTGTTGCTAGCATGCTAGACAAACCCAAATATGCCACGGGATGCCAGCCTCACCAGTGGAGGTGGTCCCACTCTGCTGTGTCCTCTGCAGCTGGTATCTCCAACTGTAGGTCTCCCCTGGCATGGGCGAGCATGGCGCAGCGACGTGGAGGTCTAGTGCTCATGCTGTTGCCCACAGCTGCTGGCAGCTGCTGCTTTGTAAGCTCGCGCAGAGAGGGTGGGTGGGAAGCAAGCAATCAGAAGCGGCAACTGGCAGTAAATTAGTGCCTGGCATCACCCACGTTTTCCCTTCTTGCTCAGGATCAACCTCTCTGGCAGCTTCCTTCCTGACAGCCACCACTACCCCTGCTTGTGCCCTCTCCCTCCTACCTAATTTAATCTCAGCTGCTCAGAGAAATCGCTTACTGTAGCATGCTGCTCCTTGTTTATATTTATTGAATCAATTTGAAAATCAGCTTTGTCCTTGTTCTTGGTTCTGGAGCCTTTATATTTTTCTCCTTTGCATTTTAATGTGTTTTTTAAAATTGTTGTGAGGCTGTATGCAAATACCTGGCAGAATTGCAGTAACTTCTGGGAAGACAACAGCCAATCATCTCTATGGTATGGAGGTCAAAGCAGGAGAACAGAGACCTTATGGAGAACCATAGCCATCACTGGGTGTTCAATGCTTCTCTCTTGTGTTTCTTGGATGCTATCTGTTTGCTTTTGCAGCTGTGGTCTAAGCAACAGACTCATGGCAGAAAGGCTCCAGAGGAGGCCAGCTGATGGTCTTCCACTTCCATCATGAACAATAACGCTAATCTGGCCTCTAGAAATGAGAGAAGCCTTTCCCATATCATTGGCATCAGTGGAGGGTCAGAACAGATCCTCAAAGCAACCATGTCCCTTTCAGGGATCGGCAAATGAGCACAAAGTCAGGATTCACACAGCTTTGGGCAGTTATGTGAGTAGGGCACAGCTGAAAAAACAGCAAAGGCTCAAAAGCTTCAGTTTGTCATAGAAGAAGCATGAACCTTAATTCATTCATTGAGCCAGCACTGTAGGACTAACAGTGCTGAAACAGTAGGATAAGAGCATGCAGAACGTTTATGCATGTGGTAATCAAGAACAAAACAAAGCAGGACCAGGAATGTTTCGGGAGTGCTCTTTGTGAGTGTGCTGCAATTGATATCAGGCTGGAGAATCATGAAGGACTCCAAATTTGTGGATGCTTTTTCAAGCTAACCCTGATCTGTGCCTTAGAAGGCTGACCCACTCCTGATGTCTGCAGCTCAGAGAGCTCCATGAAGACTGGTGGGCTTTCAGGGAACTTGGGAATAGGATGTGTCAGCATATTTGCTTTTCATCTTTATTCCATTGAATATTTCCAAGAGGGAATTTGCTACGCAATGAAGGTGCCTCATTGGCTCAGTTTCAGCCTTTAATTAGCTCTTCTTGAAACAATTGACAAGCTGGGTGGTTGAAACCACAAAACAAAGAGGAGGCAGAAGAATAACTATTGGCATTTTAAAGTGTTTGTACCAGGAGTAAAACTACCAGTGACAAGCCCAGGCTGAGCCCTGGTCTCTGGAGGGCCTTCCCCCCAAGCCCAAAAGAATTGTCTTTGTTGATGTGATGGCAGGAATCCTCACTCCAGGTTTGATTGCTTCCGTGCATGAACATGAAGAAAAAAATAAAATCAATAAGCATCAGCCCTTCCCTCACCTCAGCTGTAGGCATCCCATTTGAAAGCAATCACTGCCTTGCAAAAGCTGCTGGTTGCTGACAGGCATTCCCAGCGTGTTCACTCTCTCAAGGCTGGTTCCGTTCTTTCTTTCTCCCCTTCAGCCAGCCTATGGGTTTAGATGTGAAGAGCATTTTTTCAGGTAGCATCTAACATGATGGGCTGGTCTTGGTGAATCGCTGATCTCTGTATCATAAATGATCATGATGATGTTCTGGCTATAGCCACAGCTGGGTTCTGGTTCTCGCTTTGAGCTACTCTGCACATTCTGTGCAGTTCTCCTCTAATAAAAGTCAGGTAGAGATCACAGATGTCACCAAAAACTCCCTTTAGTGCACACTCTGATAAGATTTGACTGATGTTTCTCGGACCCAAAGATCTTCCAAGCCTTTTCTGACTGCCACCCATAATCGCTAAATGGGGATGAAGGATTTATAGTGGCTGCAACCATCCTAGAGCTGCAGATCAAATTGGAGAGAGGTATCTGGATCCAACGTGGAAAACTTGTTAGTAAAGATGATTTTTTAAAAAACATCATCAGGAGGAAGGCGGGAGATGACAGTAGTTGAGGAGGAGTGAGAGACCAAAGAGATTGAAAGATGAGTGGATTCAGTAGCCAGCAAAGCTCCCTATCTCCAGCATCCTCAAAATATCTTCTTAAAAGGATCGACTTCAGGACAGAATGGGTGTGTCTGAACAGAGTGAGATCCATCCAACCATACCATCCCATCCATCCATCCCAACCACAGGGATGGCCATCTCTGGAGCCAACAAGGTCTCTTCCTGAGTGGGTGTTACAGTGCAGATCCGGAAAGACAACCATTAACAGTGACTTCACCACTGGGAAACTCATCAAGTCTGCAAGGATGACATTTACCAGGGAGTTTCCTGTAAAAAAGTGTTGTCTCTTCTTCAGGATGGAAGATGCTTTGGATCCTTGGAAGATGCTTACTTAAACACACTGCCACCTGCAACACCATGTCTAGGCATAAAATCTGAATTAGCTCTGTACCTGTGCTTTTATGACATTGCCCTGAAATCCTGGGTGGCAAGAAGCCAAAAAACCAGTACAAGTAGCTGCAGACACATGAAAAGAAGGAAAAACATACTTTGAATGGAAGCATAGTCCTGGATCTTTATCCTTCTCATCCTTAAGACAATAATCCTGTAGTGCATCTTGAGAAGATTAGGTCCAGACTTTTAATGTACTTTTCACATATCTTTTCACTAAGGGAAAATCACCAAAAAGCATCCTCCAACCTCTCTGTTGATACAATCATCATGGTTTTCTTGTATTTTGGAAGTGATGGGCATGCTCACCATTTGCACTAGGTGCGTTTTCCACTGAGTAAAGCCTAACCCACTCTTCAGCAACTCTGAAGTTTTCCCCTTGATCCAGGTCACTTGGGAACCATTCTTCTTTCTCCTTTTTTTTTTTTTTTTCTATTTGAGGCATCTTTGTTTCAATCCCCTCCTTGCCAGCAGGGAGGAACTAGAACCAACCTTGACAAGTCACCATTTTCTCAAGTCTTACAGAGTCACAGGCTGGTTCACACCCATCTCTCTTTTTTTGTGCCTCGCTATGGTAACTATGTTTTTGCTGGGACCTTCCCTTGCCGGCCATGCTCTGCAGCCCATGTGTCCTTTGTCCTGCTGCACTTGCAATCACCTGTAGGTCTCCATAGCGCTACCAGTGATTTATGTTCTCTGCATCTTCACTAGAGTCCATGTATCATTCCTCAACAACATTTCACCCTCTTTCAGCACGGTCTGCATGCTGTGTTGGGCTGATTATTGACTCCATCCAACCTCTGAGTCTTTGTCTGGTGATCCAGGGAGCATAAGATCATTGGGCTCAGTCCCACATAATCTGAATGAAGAGATGGGAGGGATGAGTGGTGCCAAAGGTTACACCAGCAGCTGACAGTAACCTGGCATTGGCATAGCCTGCTCGTTAATGCAGGATTGCATTGTTCGGAGCCCTTGGCTCTGCTCGGGGTGTAGGCATCTCAATGTAAAACATTTTTCTGCTATTGTCTGATAGGATCAAATCTTTGGCACACTGCAGAGGGGAACTTTGGCTGGCATGAGGAAGGAGTGACGTGTTTGCTGGAGCAGCAACTGCAGTTGCTGGGCTTTGAATTATACGATACAAGTACGTCAGAGACTAGAGCTGCTTGGAGGTCATTAAAGTGACTTTCCTCTAGAATTGCAAGTGGCAGATACCTTGCATTTCTCAAGTACTGCAGATATTAGTGATGCTGACCTTCAGAGTGGCCTGTCAGAGGGATAGTGCTTCCAACCCAAATTTCTAGCCAAGGAGCAAGCACAGAGAACTAAATCTCCAGCAGGTGATAGGCAGAACCAGTAGTTCCCATAATTCAGACATTCAGCAATTAATTCCTCAACAGAGAGGCTTGAAGACAGGAATATTTTACAAAAATGCTGTTATTTTCCAGTATGCGTGTTGTGGAAGAACTTGTCAGACTGCAATATTCGGGGAACATAGTTATCTCTAAACTAGCTTCCACAGCTTTTCCCTCAGGAGAGCAGCGCAGGGAGAGCGTTGTACAGCGGTTCAGTCTCCCTGTGCCCAAACTGGGCCACGAATGCAGGAGTTGCTTTGCAACGTAGATATTTTAAATAGGACAAGTTTTCAAAGCAAACATGAAGTTTCCTCCTGTTTTTCCACTCTTTCCTTCTGTTTCAATAGGCTGTGGAACTCCTCACAGATAAAGGTGCAGGGGGAAGGCTGGGGGCTACTTTGCAGCTGACAGCAATAAGCACATTTTGCTTTGTTTATTTGTTTGTCAAAATCTTGCCCGAAACACTTATTTATAAAGCCCAGCCCAGTAAACTTCAGGCCAAGCCATTTCTTCTGACATCTCAGGAGCAGAGCCCATCCAGCGCACACATGTGCCTTGATGTGAGCAGCGTGAGCTCTGGGTGCTTCCCCAAGGCTCCCCAGGCTCCCGGCTCTGGCCAGGGCAGGAGACCCCATAGGCAGCTGGAAAAAGGCCCTGGCTGCAGGCTCCCAAGCCTCTGCTCTGCCTGGACAGCCTGATCTGAGGTCCAGAGAAGCCCGAGTTGGTGCCTGGGGGGCTCTGGATCACACTAATACGAGCAGTAGCTTACAGTCACCACCAAAAGCATTTGTATTTGCCTGACTTTACCCCTTTTCAGCCAGCTGTTTTCAGATGCCTTTGGCCAGGCAAGACAGATCCACTTTCCGAGCCCTGGGGCAGAAAAGCTAACCAGGTTGAAAATGTCACGTCACTTGTAGTCATCTTATTCCTGTAATGAGTAACGTGACTGATTAATACTAAAATAATCACAGTGCACTTCAAATTGCATTCTGTGAACAACAATCTGTTTTTCATTTCATTACTGATTATTAATTGTTTTATTACCTCCTGTAGCTGTGTTAATAAGTAACCATACTTAAGCATATTTAAATATTTTAGAAGTGAAACATCTTTAGTCCCTTATTTGCTCTTGTGAGCTTTTCAGCAGGAAAAGTTCACCTGCTGTGCAGGGGGTACAAGTTACCATGGCTCTAATGATTGCAGACATCAGTCGCTCAGTTAATCGTTAAAGATCCTAACACTGTCTCCCATAAAAAACTATGGATATGGTCTGGTCAGTGATTCAGTCTGATCTGGAGTCCGAAGACATTTAGACCTCTTTCTAACAGCAGGTTAATTTCTGTAATTGCTGGCATTATTACAAGGCTGCAGGACTGGCTTGATGTTATTGGAGAGGGGTTTAAAGATTGCACAGAAGTCTGCTTTTACTGTCCCCCTGAAAATCACTGTGGAAAATTAATTTCCTAAGGTAACTAGAAATATCTGTGGTGATTGTGGACAGGTTTAAAATGGAAGTACAGCATGAGAGCTAAAGACCTTTGAGTATCTCTGCAGAGCAGACTGGGAAAATCTGGCCTTTCCAGCTCCCAGTGCTACCCAGTGATGCTGCCTGCTACCAGTTCCCAGGCTAGAGTGGTGAGCTGAACAGGGCCTGCAGGCTGCACGCTCTCCCCTTCTGAGAAGCACTTTGTACATGGTTCCCTCATATGTATGTGCAAGACCATGCCAGGCACCCCTGGGAAATGGCTGGATGAGCCTCACCTTGTGTTTCAGTTGCTTTTGAATAGAAAATGTGATCCAAAGTCACACCTTGTTCTGAGTTTAGATATTAGGTTCCCACCACGAGTCATTGCTGTGTCTAATGCTGGCTCTTGGTGTAATTGTAGTGGACACCACATAGGGTACGTGAGTGCTGGGACATGTAGGGTGCCTGATGTCTGCATACTAATAGATTTTGTTCAGTGGGATTCTCCTGGTAGACCTGGATTGTTTTATACGATACAGTCCACGGTGCAGCTGGTCTCAGGTCCCTGACAGCAACAGGAAGATCCCCAGAGTGGGGACAACACCTATCATGACTTCCCAGCTCCATCTTCCCGTCCACTCCTCTTCGTTAACATCTGAACTGTCTACCTTCAGCACCTTCCATCATCCTTCAGTACATCGTGTCTGACACACAAGTGCCTCTTCTGCCATTTGCTGTGCAAGCTCTTCTCTCTTCAGCATGGACAGCGTGGTTGTCCCTGGAGCCTTGTGGAGAGGGTGCATTTATCTCACGTTATTTGCAGCAACTCTTGGATACGAAGGCAAGATGAAAGGCTTCCCTCTGTCCTGTAGTGCCGTGTTGAGCAGTCCTGAACTCCAGGGCTAGTGTAAATGCCTTCCATCTGTTCTGTATCTTACCTGGGTAGGTCATGAGGTGCTTTAAAGTGTTTCAGAGGCATTTTGGACACCATGATGTTAAATCACAAGGTATTCCTGTGAGGTATTTGGGGCACTGAGGCAGTGTATGATATGGCCTTGTAATATGGTGCAAAAATATTGCAGTGCTGTCACAAACATTCTTAAAGCCACTGACTTTCTGCTACAAAAAGAAAAAAAACCACTATAATCCTCTGTGATGTCTCCTCCTCTCACCTGACCCAGGAAGCAGGCCATCAAAGCAGAAAATCAAGTTCTTTCCCTGGGATGACCACACTGGGTGTCATTCTTTTCTAAAGACCACAGTCCTGCATCATCTCTCCATGGCTGAACTTTTCATGCAACAGAAAACACTGCCCAGCTGACAGAGAAAACAAGGAGTTTCTATAGTTTGACCCTGTATTCATTTATACTGACCTGGCGGTACGGAACATAGACCCGGCAGCACTCAGCTAATCAAGGATTCACCCGCCTGGGGCGGCTGCTACTCCAGTGCAGCTGCACACACCTTTTAATACCGCTATGCTGATCTAAGGGGCTGCAAGGAGGCTACAAACCCAGCTGTGTGGCTTCAGTTATTTGACTTGCAGCAGGACCTAGCTGCCAGACCAGGACCTCTTTGAGCTACATGCCATATGCCAGGTTTACATGGAGTAGCTGATCCACCCTAGTCCAGCACGTCCTTATGCTCCAGCAGCCCTCAAGTGGCAGATGTCATGGTTTCTGGCCACCTTCTCACCACATCTTCCCTCCCTTCCACAATGCTTTCTTCTGGGTCTCTTGCTCCTCGCACCCTTTTTCCATCTTCTCATCTGGAAAGCAGGTAAACTCAGAGGACAAAATGTTCTCCGTGCAATTCTACAGTCACTTCATCTCTGTTATGTTTTTTTTTTTTTCTTCCACCTTCCCTAGAAAAAAGAGCCAGTGGCACTAGCGAAGAAAACCAACAACACCTACAACATTGTTGGCACCACATATGCCCTCAACATTGCCAAGGATCCCGGCCTGCCCACCATCTCCAAGAGTGCTGCTGCCACTGCTACTGCCACCAACGTACCCCCCAAGATGCCCCGCATAGAAGAGAAGCTCCCAGAGAGTAAGAAGACGTACAACAGCGTCAGCAAGGTAGACAAGATGTCCCGCATCGTCTTTCCAGTCCTCTTTGCCATTTTCAACTTAGTCTACTGGGCCACATATGTAAACCGGGAGTCAGCTATCAAGGGAATGATCCCCAAACAATAAAACCGGTCACCGAAACCTTCCATCAGTGAGCACCATCCAGGCAGGAATTCTCCAGGGCTTTCTTCTTTCATTTTTTGTTTAATTATTATTGTTCATTTGAGATTATTATTATTATTACTATTAGATTGTTCTTTTATAATGTAAACAAAACTGTGATTTTAATTTAATTCTGTATACTTTAGTTTTGTTTTACTTTGTCTCTGATGATGAAAGGAAAAGAAAAGGATCATAACAAGTTGTGCCTCTAACATCATGAGTCTGATGTCCCCCATCTGTCCAAGTCACCTTGTGCTTCCATCTCTCCTCGTCCACCTCCTGCCATTCCACAGTCCACTCTGCTGGGGGCTGCTGCTGTGGTCTGCCCCCCTCCTCCTCTTCTGTGATGGACTGCCCTAGCATGGTAGATGCTCCTGGTGGCCTGGACTCAAGGATGTGGAGGCCTCCAGCGCCAGTCAGTCAGCTGGACTGCTCCTCAGCGCCCGGTGCTTTGTGCTAGGCGGTGCTCTCCAGCCTGTGGATGCAGGTGAGCTGGTCCACTGAGGGAGCAGTGTGGCATGGGACAGCTTGTAGCCCAATGCCTGATGGGGGCGAACCCACCGCTGCTGTGGTCTATGGAGTCATTGCAGGGGTAGAACAGGGTGGCAGCATCTTGTAGGTATCTACAGGGCTTCTTCCTCTCTGTCTTCATCAAACCCAGCTGCTGATTTCCTCCTTGTCTCTGCCCAGACTAGAACAGGTGAGAAAGGTCATGTCTGTCTGCCATCCTGTGCCCCTGGGGCAATTCATGTTAGAGGGTGGAGTGGTTCCTACTAGAGAAATAATTTTTCTCAGGGTCAGTCAGCAAGTCAAGACAGGAGCTTTTTAATGCCTTGGAGGAGACAGTAGCTTGTGAGGCCGCATGCATTCAGCATCAGGACTGGAAGCCATAGAGTTCATGTTCAGATAGGTGGTTTATCACTTTCTCTTGGCCCTTGTCTTCATCTACTTATCCTTCTTGGCATCTCCTTTCTGTCCTAGCCCCTTCCAGCTCCCCATTCATCCTCTCTTGGCTACTAAGTAGTAGTAGTATCTCACTGCTCATGGGTGGGTTTAGGCAGAGAAGCCCCTACCTCTCAGATAAGCCACACTGCAGAGTCGGAGCACAGCCCAGGGAAGTCCAGCTCATGGTTCCTCCCTGCTCCGGTGCACCAGAGCAGGAACGACGTTGGTTCAGGCCAGCTCACATGCAGGCTGTTTCCTGTGGGACACACCAGGGACCACTCTGCCTGTGGGGGTGAGTCAGAGGACGGTCAGTCCCCAAGTACCTCCCTGCCCCTGGTGAACAGATGCAGCTGAGCATCCTCAGCACCATGGAAGAACAGCAGAAGGGGCTCTTTGAATACTGCTGTCCCAGAGAACCATGTGAGCCAGGTGCCATCCCAGAAAGCCATTGAGATAAAACCCAACTCTAACACATGCACACTCCTCCAAGGAAAGCCCTCCAGTGCCTTGGAGAGAGGCCTTTTCTCCCTTCCCAGCCACTACAGTCAAGGACCCAAAACAGTGGCTGTCACCTTCCCAGCAGCAGTGTAAGACGGAGGAATCCAAGCCATCTGTCCCCCCTCCCTGGTGCCCGGACCCACGGACACACTGTCCTGCTACAAGGAAGGGCATCCTGTGCCTGGTGAGGTCTCACCCCCAGCCTGTGAGCCCTGCTCCCAGGGTGGGATCCATCCCCTCTTTCCTGGGCCTCCCTCTGAGCTGCCCCCAGCACATTTTAGGTGCATGCAGCCAAGCCAAGGCCCCAGCTCCCCCAAGGTGACATCTTTGGCATTGCTTTGAGCCGCTGTGCTGAGCTCAGTTTCCCCCTGCCCATGCAAGAGCAGGGCTGAGCACAAGGCACAGGATTTACCCCACCTGGAATATCCATGGGGACGGCAGGACAGAGCGGGAAAGGCCAGGGCACTTTGCCTGGCAGTATGGGTGGCATTGGTGTGTGTCCTTCCCGTCCCTTACCAATCTTGCTGGCTCAACAGCAGTGCAGTCACCCCCCCTGCCTACAGCTGCAGTGAGGAGAGGGGCTCGGAGACATTTATCTCAGTCCAGGAGTGCATCCACACCAGCGGGCAGCACTGGGCAAGAGGTGGCAACCCCCCCGCAAGCCAATGCTAAGGAAACCAGCTCTCTCCCCATCTTCTCCCACGGTGTCCAAACCCCAAACCGCCCATGATGTTTCTACAGTGCCTTTCGTCCCCGAGGGCTCCCTGCTGGGTGGTGAGGAGGGGAAAGCCCGGGAGCTCTCCCCCTTTCCACGCAGCATGGGGTTGGAGAGGCAGAGGGAGGCTACGCTGTCCCCAGCCCTCCTGCGGGGCAGGGGGGGCATCTGGCTCCTCCTGGCACTGGCCTCCTGCTGCTGCCACAGCCACCCTGCTCTGACAGCCCGGCTGCCCCCAGCACTGCCCCGCCACGGCCCCATACCCCTTGCCACAGAGGCCCCCTGTCCCCCTCTGTCCCCGCCGCCACCAGCACCGTCCCCTCCAGCAGTGAGTGCCATTGCTGCCTCCCTTCTGCTCCCTGGCTTTTGGGCAGGAGCTGCTGCACCAACCAGCCGTGAGGCTGTTTGGTTTAGAAACTACTTGGATGTCATTTTCTTAAATAAGCTAGATGAAGTGTATCTTATAAAACATTCATGTCACTATAATACTCAGGCCTAAGTGAAGGGAATAGAAACCCTATAAAAAGCAAAACAAACACAATAAAATGGTAACAAAGAGTATATTGTGTTTACTAATCGAATTACATCAAAGGCAAGTTTAAATACAGGATCCAGTGACTTAGCTGACTTGAGTTGGCCCCAGGCACAGAGGTGGTCTCCTCTGCTAGCCTGGGCATTCCCCCAAACCCCCTCTGCCCTGAGGGCCACGTCCTACCGTGCATCACCTCACTACATGTTCCTCTGTCTGTTGGTGCCTTCTTCATAGAGCTCTCTTTAAATTGTCACATCTTACTGTTGGCTTCTCATCCGCCCGAGCACCCACAGGCGCTGCCTTTGCTACCCGCCCAGGGCCACCCAGGCTCGGTGCAGCAGGGTGATGCTCAGGTGCTGGGGCCAGATCTCTCTGCAGTGCTGGGCACAGCATCGGGGCAGCATCTGAGCCTCCTCCCTTCATGAAGATGATCTGATCTGTCTCACCGAACTGTCTGGGTGAGTCTCCTGCCCGTTCCTTCCCTCCCTACAATGCCAAGACTCTTGTCCCTCCCCAGGACACAGCCCACCGATCTGGCTTGCTGGTGACACCTGTCTGCTGGCTCATCTTTGCTCTTCCTGACTCCAAAAACGTTGTTCTCTGCCTGATAAAAGGCTGCCTTCCTGGATCTGTGTTAGTACGCCTTGAAAGCCAAGTCTATTCCCACCAAAGCCTGGCACTGGCTCCAAGTCTTTTTGCCAGCTGGAAGCAGAAATACCAGCATCCTTTGGTTAAAGACAACAAACCAAACAGGATTTGTAGTTTAGCTTCCAAGCAGGGAAGCATTTTGGGAAGACAGTTATAAATAAGTGGTTTAACATCTCCTGCCAGCAGACATCACAGAGAAGATAATGTTCTTTTTTTTTTTTAAATCTGTCAGCAGCTTAAACTGGGACGTTTCCTTCCCAGCTAACGCGAGGCTGCTGATGGGGGCTTCTTCTAAGGGCACGCCGGGCCAGAGCCGACCTAGCATCAGTTACCGGTGTTTAACGCTTGTTGTAATGGTATCTAAGGGCTCCATTTTTATAGCTGGTGTTGTATAGGAATAGATCTGTACACAGCCATCGATAATCTATTCCACAGTTGTGCACAGAACGGGCACCTCATTTTGCTGTGAACCTCGGTACTCCAATATTTCTTTTCTTCTGGCAATGCCCAGACTCTCCCTAAGTTGATGAGAGTCTCCCAGGCAGGAACTAGAAGTCCTTGAGGGTGATAAAAATTACCTGTTCTGCCTGCACTCCTGTTTTGTAGCTTGCATTACCTGGGACGTACACAGTGCAGTCCAAGCCTGCCATTGCATTCCTTCTGAAAATGTCAGAGGGACATTTGGGCGCTGGCAGCTTGCCTCTTCCCTCCTCTGGGACCGCACATGGGCAAAAGCAGTGCTGCTCACAGAGCTCCGCGCCCTGGGGAGGCGGGGGACAGTTCAGCTGAGGTCCTCCAAGCTGGCAGGGGAGGCAGCGTGTGGTGGCTTCAAGCGCCATGTTAGTGCTGTGACATTTCTGCGGGGTGACATGTGAGGGATGGGGGAGAAGTGGTCCCTCAGTGCCACTCGTTCTTCTGAAGGGCTGATGGAGTTACTCCCATACAACGCCTTGAAAGCTTCTTGAACATCACTGAGCGGGACCGTGACACCCGAGACAGAGCTTCCCAGTTTTCCTCTGTGCACTGAGCTCAACACAAGCAAAGCTGGCTTTGCCACTCTCTAGGGTTTACAGACAAGTGCTGTGGGCAGCACAGCTCACCCCTGTCCTGATCGCTGCCAGCTCGGTGGCACTGGCAGGGTCCTAACTTGTTTGCTGTAGGACATCGCCTGTGCAAGCAGACCCTGTGCTTGCCGTCCTCAGAGACAAGCCATGCATGCAAACAAGGTCACGACCAGCCTGTTTCTGCAGCCTATCCTGTGGACATAAGGTACATTCATTTCTCATCCGCTGCCTTCATTTCTTCTGTCCATATCTTGGACTCCTTTCAGCCATCCCTTGGGGAGGATTATAGGGCTGCGTCACGGACCAGGAAGGGGTTTCTCTTGCTCCAGCTCACCTCACATGGGGAGATCCTCTGTTCTGCTAAGAATCTCTGAGACCTTGAGAAACATGGAGTTGTTGTGTCTTCCAGAGGGTGCTGTAGAAACGGCCTCTTTGCAGCTGCTGGAGCAACAGAGCAGTTAAACACACGCTGCTGTTAAAGGAAGGATCATGGTCAAAGGCAAGTGGCTATTGAGGACAGGTACCACCTTCTCCCAGCTTGCCAGGGCATTCCATGAGCAGGAGAGGACCAGGCAGCTCCCGGTGGGCTCGCTTGGGGAATGGTTTGGCAGGGATGTGCTAGTGCCCCCCTTCCATGTGCTTGGTCCTGGAGGTGGTGGAGAGCCGGCGTGGGGCCACGGGACTGGGCCATCGCAGTGTGCAGCGTCAGGCCAGCCCTTGCTCCAAGCCCTGTTCCCCAAATTGTATGCCTTCCTGGGACCAAACCTTAACCCACTTGATCAAATATCTGTCTGGATTTTGCAGATTTGAGAGAAACAACATTTCCCGGACTCCTTGATGGCTGTTGGGTGTGGGGAGGGCTCAGCCAGGGCAAGTGACACGTTCAGGAAAACATAAATGCTCTTAATGTCAAAGCAGGGAGAAAGAAAACCCAAACAATTCACCAATCGTCTCTCCATATCAAGCTAAACTACTCCCGAAGGTATTTTTGGCAAAAGGCCACAGCACAGATGAGATTGATGCCTTCCAGGTATAAATATTTACTGTTTGACCTTGTTATTGTTCAGTCAGCCAAAGGTTTTTGTTTATATATATATACACGCGTGTGTATATTTATGCTCACAAACTCTTTATATTTAAAAGTCAAACCTCTTTCTCTTTGAAAGAGAAAATGGCCACTTCCAATTATTTTACTTCCCTCTCATTCTCTTTGCTAAATCTTCTGGAAGGAGATGCATCCCTCTCTGCTGGTCCTCAGGATGGCTTTGGAAGGCACCAGGAACAAAGGGAACAAGGAAGAGCCTGTCTACACTGGGGTCTCGGTGCAGGTTTGCTGCCTGGACCAAGGTCACGGCTGGCAGCTTTCAGGCAAGCTTAGTCCCAAAGGTCACAACTTCTCCAGCGCAGCACTTGTCCTGCCCTGGACACTAGGATGTTCCCAGGAAGGCAGCATGGCTTTTCAACAGCTGAATGTCATAAGCATTTAGCCCTCACCCCATAGCACAACCAGGTAACATGCAGCTGAACATTCCAAAGGGATGTGAGGTCTCCACTCTGAGTCTGCTTCAGGAGGGAGCACAAAACCTGGTGGGATCCATTCCAGCTGTCCTTGACCAGAGGAACCCACAGGCAGGGGCTGTGCTCCAGCTGTGGCTCTCCTGCAGAACAAAGGGAAGCGCTGGCACTCGGCCGCTGCTCGCCTCTTGTCCAGGTGGGATGTGCCAGTACGTGGCTGTTCTGTTGATTGTGGGAGGGGTCAGCAAAAGCACAGGCCTTTGCTGCCACTGTGTCTTGGACTTGCACCTGATCCCATGTCAGCACAAGCAGGACCAAAGACAAATGCTGGGCAGCCCGAGAGCAGTGGGACCACAGAAGTGAGCACCTTGCAGCCCGTAGCAGCGGTACTCAGCATCAACCCCTTAATGTCACCCCTTCATCTTCTGTCTTAGAAGAAGCATTTAGGCACTGATCCTGCAACTGCACTCATAGCTCCTACATGTCCTCCTCTGCTGCTGGAGAAGGCTCTTGCGGTCAGCAGCAATTGCCGCCTGGGCCTTGTGGTGTCCCAGCCATGAGAATGAAGGATGTCTCCACCACCCACAAGCAAACAAAGGTGGTTCTCTTTCTGGGTCTATGCCTGCCTGCCTCCCACCACAGGAATCCGCGCTGCTTTTAAACTGCAGAGAGCCTTGGGCTTGGATTAGTCCTAACGTTCAACCTGTCATCCTTCACCACAAGCGGGGTTACATTGGGTTTTGCTCATGAAGCTTTAGGACAAAATATCTTGTTCTAGCTACTCTTTCCTATTCTCCACTGTCCTGGTCCCCACCAGTGCAGATCTCTTCTGCACACAGCTTTAATGATCCCATCTGCCCAGAGAGGGAAGCCTGCTCCCAGGTTTGCTATGTGAGCCAGGATGCTCCCACAGTTTTCAAAGGTTCTTGGCTCTTCACTTCACTGCTGCTTGAAGGTCCTGTCAACTTGATAAGTCCATTGGCTCATGTTACATTGCTAGCAGCGCTGTTTCCCCTGAAAAGTCTGTCGATTCCTCCTATATTTTTGCAGGGCACCCGGCAAATGTAGTGGCAATCATACACTGAATGATTTGATTTTTGCAACCATGGAAAAGTAGGGCAGAGTTGGGAAACCTGAGTCACTGCCACATTGCCTTTGCCAGGCTGCATTTAGAGTTGAAGGGCTCCTCTTTGTTGTCACGAGGGAGTTTCTCAGCTCACCAGATCTAGTCAGGTGGCCACAAATATCCCTTCATCAACTAGATTTTCACTGTCAACTGACTTGGGGATAGCTGCAGGCAAATGTCCTATCTGAAGGTGAGGGCACCTGCTGCTGCTTTAGCTGCAGCCCTTGTGCCCAGGGCAGGGAAAGTTGCATTAGCATCATGCTAGGGCAGCCCATCATGGGAAAGAGCAAACCGCAACAAATCACCAGAGAATATGCTCATTTTCACTGCCTCGGGTTCAATCTGTGCCCCAGTATGTCTTCTGCTCTGTTTTCCATCTTGTGAGACTCTCTTTACTCCACTTTGAGAAAGAATCTAGCCGGCAGCAGTTTAATGCATGACAATCCTGTTATTACAGCTGTAAATAATTAACAACTAGAAAAAAAATGCATTTTTTTTTATTTTTTGTTGACTGTTTTCTCTATTGACTAGCTGGTAGCCACTTTGTTAAGGGATTTCTCATGGAAACTGCGACCTTCTCTCTATTTCTCTCTCTCCCCTCTTCTTTCTGAGATTCGTGTTTCAAATGCTTTTTGGTGCAATGTTCAATGCCTGTTTGTATTTTTGAATCGTATTTTTCAACCTTTGCCGGGGAAAAAAAAAATTGCCCATTCTAATTGGCAGGATTTTGAGTCCTGCAATTTTTTTCAGCTTTTAGCTTTTTCAATAAGTTAAAGCAACAGAAAAATGTCTCAAAAAATTACAGTGAAGTTCTGAAGAGAGATTAGAAAATATCAGAAACAAGAACTACATGGATAAGATCAGCAAGCTGAGTGGAGGAGGGGGACTCTTCTGACCACCTACCAACCTCCTGATCTAACACACAAGGCAGGACTCGACCTTTTCACTGAATTAAATCACTCTGCTTTTCCACTCTACCCACTCTCTCGAACTCCGATCAAAACAAATAAAAATTCATATTTTAAAAAAATCTGTGTCGTCATTTTTCCCCATCGTTGTTTCTCAAAGCCAAATGCTGTTGACATACAAAGGAATGGGGAGCCTGGGGAGCCAGTCCTCCAGGCTTCAGGCTACCTGCACATCTGGGGAGTGTGTCCCAGCAATGAGCAGACAAGCAGCGCATGAGAAAATAAATATTCCAGGAGAAAATAAAAGAGCTTGAAAATATTCCATGGTTCCTACGGGGTTATGTTTAAAATGCTTTCCCTTCCAATGACAGGGGAGTGGAGGGCACAAGGTATGTTCAAGGCAAATTGGCTGGGGAGCCGGGGAACCAACTCAAAGACGGGATGGTGGTGGCGTGATGGCTGAGCAAGGAGACCCCAAGGTGTGCTCTTTCCCCGCAGAGTGTCATCCGTGGTTAGACTTTGCTTTTCCAGTAGAGGTCTTTGGTATTTCTCCATGTACAACATGAATCAAGCTTTCTGCTGCTCAAGGGGCAACCCTTGGCCAAGATGCTAGTTTATCCAACCCACCATATACTCTTCTCCAGCTGAATCATGCCTTAAAGAGACTCTGGTGGGGAGAAGGTCATGGAAGCCCTTAGCCCAACTGTCTTTGGACATGTGGTAAATTGAATGTGTGCCAAGGAAAAATTGTGGGCCCTTTAACCCACCCTGCTGTGCTGTTCAGCTGTTACAGTGACCTCCACTGTCACTTTGGTCCACCCAGACAGCTTCCAGGCATGATCTGGGATTGACCATGGTCCAGAGACCTTTGCTGCAGGGAGTTTTCATTGTGGCAACCCTGGTTTTGGAGATTTAATAGCACATAGCTGTCTATGCCATGTCACTCAGACAGTGTGACGTGCCCAGGTAACTGTGTGGTCTCCTGGCAAGGAAGTTCAAGGTATAAGGGCTTCACTTGGACACCTCATTGAATCTCCTTGGATGCACAAGAAGTTATATTTAGCAACTAATAGAAAAAAGGATTTTTCTCACTGTGTAGGAAGATCTGAAATGAAGTAAAACTCTTCAAATACAAAAGCAGAAGAAACATCACATGCAAGAAATGCAGAAGTTCTTCCTGTTGCACTGTTTGAAGCATCCTGTGTTCTCTGATTTTGTTCTGCATTTTTGTCTACTTTTAGGTTAAAAATATTGATGATTTACCCAAAGCCCACATATTCAATGAGGACTTTTTTCCCCTTGAATTACCACTAGGAAACAGCAAGAGAAGCAAATAACTCCAGTGACATCATCAGTTGTTTTCTACACCTGAATAAGGAACAAAATGCCCTCCCCCCCTTTCCCCGGATTCCCTGAGCACCATCTGGATGCTGCACCAGGGATTTGCTGGCGGGACAATATCTCCAAACATATTGCAACCTTGAACAAAAAAAGTTACGCATTTGAATTTGCTGCATTCAGCTGAATCCTCCTTCTTGCTCAGAGATTCGGATGACAGAAGAGGCTTGGGAGCGCCGGGGCTCGCAGCTGCTGTGGCAGATGGATAGTTACCACGGGTCTTAGCAGTACAGGCTGCATACTTATGTCTTGCCGAGGAAGGAGCATAGCTTGTGACCTCAGCAAGAGCAGGCAAGGAAGGAGCCCACCACTGTTTTACACCGTGAAAGCTGGAACCTGAAGTTTTCATCCCCTTCCCCACCCCCCGCCTGAGTCCTTCCTCAATCAAAACTGCACAGGGTTGGTCCCAGCCTGAAAAGATCTTCCTGACTCAGAAGATAAAAATAAACAGCGATGTGAAAAGCTTCCCTGCATTATCGCTTCTCTATTTGAACCTGGAACAAGGGCCCTGAAGAGGAACAGAGTGTAATTGCAGTGTCCACAGAAAAGAAATACTAATGAAAACAGGCAGAGCCAGGAGAATTGGCAGAGAAGAGGCATAGCTGAGCAAGTATTTATTACCCCAGCACTTAGTGCTCAGGCTGACAGGTGTCTTAGGAATGCAATAGCTGGGTTTTATTAGTTGGCGCTTATACTACAGCAGTGTTCGGAGAGGGGAGCCATTGACGTGTGGCTCCTGAGGTGTCAGATATTGGGGAACAGATAATAAATGTGTCCCCTATGCCAGGCTGCAATGTGGCCGGTGCACACAGCTCAACCCCACAGCCCCCTGAAGGAAAGGGTTCCCTGGGGCAGAGTGGTCATCTTCTGCCTTCTGTTCCAGACACCTCTCCTGTGAACCACCTCCTCACGAGGTGGGGTGAGTGCCCCAAAGCCAGCCCTAAGCGAGCCTTCATGCGTTTGGGTGCTATGATCAGAAACGCCAGCATCAAGGTAGGGTCCCCCGGCAGAAGGAACTCTCTTCTCTGGTTCCTTCACCCTGTAAGACAAGCAGGTCCAACACTGCATGACCCCCATTCACAGGGCTCTTCCCAGGACCACTGCCATGCTGGCTGCCTTGTAAGCAAACAGAGCTTTCTTCTGCAAAGCACAATTCCTCCTGACCGAATTCATCCATCAGCAGCTTGTCAGCAGGAACATGGTTTGAGACTTTGCGGTTGCCCCACTCCATGGAGAACACCCTCGCTTGGCAGATTCGTGGTTTGCTGGGATTCATTCTCCCTTACACTTTCACACATTGGCAGGCTGAGGTCTGCAGGGGCCTCGCAGGGGATCCCAGGTTTTGCCGGCACAAGCGCACACTCACTGCTATCAGAGGTGGGAGAAAGTGGCTGTGACTTTCCTCCTGCCCCCACCACCTTCCCTTTCCATGGTCGGTGGATGGGTGATGTGTTAAAAGCAGCCAGAGCAGCAAGGGGGGCTGTTTCCCATCACAGACATGCTCAGCTCCATCTGCAGATCCTCAGCGTCCTTCATGGGGATTAAGATGTCCTCTTCTTTTCCACCCCTAAGCAGGCAGCAAGTGATGGGCTGTGGAGGGGACTGGATGATGTGCCTGGAGTGGTGGCTGTGGGTGTCAACCACAGCAAAGCTCCTTCACCCCGCCGCAGCCCGGAATGCCTCCCTGAGCCCCCTGGTCAGGGGAAGCAGGAGAAGGAGCAGACTCCAGCCCTGCTCTGACCCCAGGACAGGGGCCACATCTCTGGTGTGGGAACTGCAGGGCTCCTTGGGTCTCATTCTTGGGCAACCCTGCAGGGTTACCAACAAAGGAGGTGTCTACACGACGTACTGCCACTGTCCCTGCTCCAGGGGAGGAGCACCAAGGGTGGGATTCAGGTCTCCCCCCACAGCCCACCCATGGGCTACAACGGCTGTTTTGCAGTGCGGGGTGTGGAAGACACAGCTGTAGGGCACTGGGGTGGGAGAGGGGAACCAGCCAGCCTGGGGACAGCAGGGACCCTGGGCTGGGCAGGGCTGTGTCACCCCCACAGCCACCCTTTTGGCTTGCAGAGAGAAAATGTCTCTGAAAAGCAGCTCTGGGTGATTTTCTTCAGAAGTAAAAGGTATAGGAGCTAGCTGAGCATTAGGCATGTTATGAAGGCACTTTGGGATCCCTGATAAATAGCAATCTAGGAATTGACAGCAGTGGTTTCAGCAGAGGTGGTATTGCGGCCGTGATGGTCTAAAGACATAAGTGAGGCAAAGCTGGTAGGAAAAGCAATACATTTTTATTACACAGAGAGCACAGCTGCAGAAAAGAAGCCAGACTTTCAGGCCTACAAAGTCTCCTTCAGATGTGGTGCTGTAAACCTCATATGCCTGGGAAGGATGGGTCTGGGCTAGCTTCATTAACGGGGCAATCGGAAAGCAAAGGCTCCCAGCTCCTATGCAGAGTAGCACGTCTTATAAGGGGAAAGGTACTTCTTGGTTTTTTGTGAAGAATGGGGGAGAATAGGAAACAAAATAGTATTGCTGATTTTATTCAGAGGAAGAAAGAAAAGTATGCAGTGATCTGGATTTAAAAAAAAAAAAAAAGAAGATAAACCCACATATAATACAGACAGAAACCTTCTTTAAAGTCAATGCACAGTTTTTTCAGCACGTGTAGGTTTTACACTTGCTCAAGAAGCCTGGGAGCAGTACGTCTCCAGTCTGACCCAGCTCAGCCATACATCAGCCCAGAACTGTGCTGGAGACAACCATAACTTATCTGCCCATCTCCTGCCATTCAAGGGAAGCTGTTTAGGCTTCTCCTAAAATTTCTCTTTGCTGTTGTGAATCTTTAAATATCTGTGCCAGACTGTAATCCCCAACTTGACCGTAAAGCTAGCCTTTGCCTTCATCCTGCCTTATGATGTCCAGCTTAAATTTTGAGGGGTAGCAAGACAGGGTTGATAAGGAGGATTTATTATGCTTGAATGACTACCTATAGCAACTCATTGCTGGGTGACTGCCTCTCCCTCTCCTGGAGAACAGCTGTGGCCAGAATACACTCATTTTCAAGTGTGAACTCTAAATCAACTAGGATCAGAGGACCTCACTCACATCCTCATTGGGAGGAGAGGATTGGGTTCACCTGACCACAGTTGTAAAGGGAAGCACCTCTAAGTAACTGGCTTGTGAGGGCCCTGGCCTGGAGGATATGTGGAGGTTGAGCTGTAGGGGAAGACTTGAGATGGGGGTCTGTCATCATATGGTGGCACTGTGATGGCCTGAGTAAGGAGCAGAGATGTACAGAGTCCTTTACCTTGAGGTAAGGATGCTGTAGGTGCTGGGGGGAAGGAGCCCTGAGTGCATCACGTGGTGGTCACGGGGCACTCAAGGTGGTGAAAACTGCATTTCATCCAAGGCAGCAACTCCTCTCCCTCCTTGGGTTTCCAAGTAGGCAGTGTAATGCAAACCAGCTTCCTGGGAGTATGCTGAGAGTCAGCATCCCCACGGGGAACATTAGTGGCTGTCTGCTGGGATATGCAGGCAACTGTGCCACCTCCCAGGGTGGAAATCAAGTCCAACTTGTAACAGGGGAGAGCCGATCTCTTCCTGTAGCCCGCAGGGGTACTGCGGGGAGGTCAGCCTTTTTGGTATGGTTTTTAAGGAATTATTGCCGGGGAGTTGGGTGACATTTTCCTTCCTTTGCTATGTTTAGAAGGTAATTGTTATGCTGCTTGTTTAAGCTTTTTGCAGCCCTGCTGTCTGGGGATCTCATTTGCGTAATTTTCTTGGGTCCTGGCTAATAATGACGTCACATAAACCCAATTCATTCTGCTGGACTGAGAGTGGGCTCCATTGTCATGGTAACCTTTGATTTGGAGACTCGCGGGAAGGAGACAGGTAAGTGCTTGAAATTGCCATATTTCAGCATGGTTTCAAATGCCTCAGAAGTCTGAGGCCCATTTTCTATAAATTAAATTTCAAGTCTCATTGAATTACTTCGTAAACAAAATTCATTTATTGCTTGAAGAAAATGGAGTAGAATTTAGTGGAAGAAAATACTTTCAGAAAAAATTAAGGTTTCTTGAAGTCCTCTACAAAATAATGGGAGTTAAAGCACCAACAGGATGTGCTAATGCTGCTTTGTTCCCTGAAACCCAGACCTGGAGAGGAGCGATGCTTTCCCTGCGAGGGGCGAGAGTCCAGTGGTCCTGGGGGCCAGCTCAGTAAGGAGACCCATCTGCTGGGGGGTATGAAGAGGGACAGAAGCAGGTCTGACGGGAGCAATGTTTGTTTAGTATCAAATGCATCCCCCACAAGTGTGCTGTGTTTCACCCAGTCTGAATCCATGAACCTTTCTGTCCCCAAAATGTGGGTCAACGCGTACTACATTAGTCAAAATACTCTGGAAGCCAAGATAGTCACCCGGAGCCAGATATTTACATGCTATTCGGAGATCTGATTAGGAATGCTTGTGGCTTCTCTGAAAAATCAAACCGGGATAATGTTAGCCCCTCTGGATATGAGTTGGTTTGAACTGGGGTTGCAGGGAGACCTTTCCAGCCAGAAAGCCTTGGGCTTCTGAAGAGAGATTCCCAGTTTGGAGATGCTGTATAAAATCAGCAAAAGCTGTATAGTGCTGAATTCCTTTGAAAGTTAAAATCAGCCTGAACCCAAAGGCATGCCATGAGAGGCAGAAGTCAGCGTTTGTTATCTGGATCCAGCCAACACTTGGTCAGAGATCTTTGACTCTGTAGCCCCCTAAATAATCTCCACGGGGATGTCCAAGCATCTGCAAGTGAAGTTGCTTGGGCAGACTATAGTGTGAACAGAGAACCTGATGCATTGCTGTTACCCAGATCTGGGTTGCAGCACTTATCAAAACCCTCTTTGGCATGACTTAGACCCCCTTGAAATGCTGGGAGTCTTCCTTTGCCTGGAGTAGGGTGGCCATTTGGGGGGGCTTTCCTCCAAAGCTAAAACAATTTCTTGCCACTTTAACTCATGCATAAAACCTGCTGTTTTCTTCAGGGCATGTGGGACAGGGAGCTGTTTCAGCTCAGCTACAACTGGTGATTTGGGGAGGGAGGGGGATAATGAGATGAAACCCAGGTGGGACTATAGAAATCCAATGCCCAGGTGCCAGGTTGTTGAGCCCCATAGCTGCCCCGGGAAGCAGAAGCACCATGTGGACTATTTAGGACATGGCTCAAGCAAATGGGTCTCTGAGGTCTGGAGTACAGGCTGGAGAGGACCACAGCTGGTGTAGGGATTGTGGCAAAGCTGGAACTGTCTTGTGCATGTTCAGGGTCCTGCTAAGTCCAACAGATGTTCAAAGCAGCTCCTGTGAGTTGCACCAGCCCTTTCAGAGTGAGAGAGGTTTCCATGGCAGGATGGAGCATCGTGGTGGGGAGGGAGCTCTGGGGGGAATATAACCCCAGGGCAGAGCAGCATAATGGATCCGTGCTTCTTGGGCTCGCAAGGACCCTATCCCTGGTGCATATGGGAAATGCCTGAAATAGAAGCATTTGGGAAATAGTGAAAAAGGGAGTGTTTCCAAAGGGCTCAAACCCTTCTCCATGTGATTTGCTCAACCCCTTAGAGCGTTTGTTGCTTTTTTTGGTGGCGGAAGCTATTCAGGGAATTTGACCTGAATTTTTGCATCACTTTGCCTAGAAATCGCATTTATTTAAAGCAAATAAGTCATTTGTTGAAAAAATATTGCCCAGCTATGTGCAGGAAGAAAGGCAGGTGTTCCTAAAATTAACCCAATGTTAGTGCAAGTGTTTGCTGGGCTTAAAACCTGCAGACACAGAAGAGCTGCTGTACTGGGAGAGCCAAAAGCCTTGTCTAAACGGTGCCCAATTTTTGATAAGAGTCAAACAGCAGGTGCTTCCTATAACGTTAGGCTCTCTTTCACTCTATGCATCTTGCAGAGCTTCACCAGGGTGCTCTCCCAGCCTCCAGCAATCTGTGGCTCCAGGATTTGCCTGTAAAAGCCACATCCTTATGTTTAATTATGTTACCCTTATGTTAAGGATGCTGAGAGGTGACCTCATTGCTCTCTATAGCCTCCTGAGGAGGTGAAGTAGAGGGAGGTGCTGATCTCCCTGGTACCCAGTGATAGGATGTGTGGGAATGGTTCAAAGCTGTGCTAGGGAAGGTTTAGACTGGACATTAGGAAGCATTTTTTTACCCAGAGAGTGTCAAACACTGGAGCAGGTTTCCTAGAGAAGTGGTCAATGCCTGAAGCCTGTCAGTGTTTAAGAGGCATTTGGACAATGCTCTTAATTTGCCTTAACTTTGTCAGTCCTGAAATGGTCAGGCTAGATGACTGTTGTATGTCCCTTCCAATTGAAAATACTCTAATCTGATAACTCTTGATGGATTCTTGTTGCTGTTCTGCTGTTTCTTGAACTCGTATCAAGTGTCCACATCATCCTGCAGAAAGGAGTTTCCCAGTCTGTGCATAAAGAAACACTTCATGTAGATTTAGGGGCTGTGATTTTCCCCTTCCATTTGTCTCCTTGTGTGCTTGCATTAGAAAAGGTGAACGCTTGATCCCTGTCCACCCTCTGCCTGCCTCACACGATGATACACTTGAACTTTATGTTCTGTATCCCAGGTATCTCAGTCATGGCTCTGGGTGCTGAGGGAGCCAAGGGGTCTGCATAGCCAGTGATTCAGCTGGGACAAGCTGTGCTGGCTGGTGGATAAAGGCGCAGTATGTTTCCTTCTGCCTGAGCCTCTGAGTACAGCAGCTCCCGAGCAAAATCTGAGTGCTGACGAGCTGCAGCACGGTGGCCAGTGCCCAGAGGCAGGGTTAATGTGATGCTGGTCCTGTGCTAGGCAGCTGTGTGCCTGCTGCTCGGTGCCTGACTCAGTGGTTTTTTTGGAGCGTCTTTGGTGAAGTTTCCCCCAAGTTCCTGTGCCCATGTACCAGGATCTCCCTGTGGGATGTGCAGTGCTCCTGTAGCAGCACACCAGAGGATGGTTTCTAGGACAGAATTTCAGAAAAATGGATTCACATCAGCCTGGGAAACCCCAGAACATGCTAGGACTTCTCATGTGGCATGCAGGCCTGGTCCTTGCTCTATTGCTTTCCCACGGCCTGAAAGAACTGCAGCTTTCTAATAGTCTTGCCTAAGTTGCGGTATTCGCATCGGTTGTGCAAAGTGGCTTCCCAGCCAAATTTCAGTAGCAGGAGCTGACTGTAGCCCTCCCCTTGAGGAGTGGCCACCTCTGCCCTTGGTCTTACAGGGCACAGAGTCACAACCTGTCATGCTGGCGGGCTCCCCGTCTCCTGGAAGGAGCTACAGAAGAGCAGAGCCTGTTTTGCAAAGTGCTATGTTCTGCAGGAGCCGATTGAATGAGCATTGTCACACTGCGGATCTTTCCTCTGTTTGCAGCATTGGAGGTAAATGAGGCTTACGTAAATGGGGGACAGATGAGAGCTACGTGGGGGCAGTGGCGGTGCATGGAGGTGCTGTATCGAAGCCTCCCTCTGCAGCACTGATGGTGGCCCTCTGCCCTGACCCCAGCTCCCCTGCTGCTCTGGTTCAGGCTGCTAATGATGCTGTCAGTTCTGACAAGGCACCTCTGTCCCCATCGGCACCCCCTGGCCATTCTGACCCTCCCTTTGTCCTTGCTCTGCTCAGCAAGGGCACTCCTCGGGCTGAAGGGCTTCTAGGGTTTTGCTTCTGGCTGCTGACCGCCAGTCATGCCCAACAATAGCAGGGCGTTTTAATGATGTAGCTAAATATTTCTTGAGAGTGTGGACTTCACTTTAGTGATCAGGACAGATTTTCAGGGACAAAACATGGATTTAGAGCTTAATCCCTGGCTCTTGCTGTGTTGCAAGCACTCTCTAAAATCTTTGTGGACACCAAGGCCATTTTAGAGTTTCAGAGTTAAACAATTGCTCTCTCCCCCTCCTTGTAAACACCAGGAGGACTGGAGAATCAAAGCCTCAGTGCGAATGTAGTCTGGCTCTTGGGTGTTTCCCTGCCTTGAACCTGCTTGTGTGGCTTGACTCCACATCTTCCTAGCTTGTTTTCTGTCTTTAGGGCTAGAGCTGGTCAGAGAAGTTCAAAACAATCATAATTCTGCTCCCCCCACTCCAATGCATGGATACCTTGCAAACAAAAAAGACAGTGAATTTTAGCATAAATTAATATTAATTTTGTTTTTGGAAACTTCTCATTTATTTTTCTCTCTCTGACTCTTACTAAAAAATCATCCTATCATCCAGTCAAGGACAGGAAAGGACTAGCTGGGGCTTTGCTGGCTGACCCTGTGGCACAGAGATCACCTTGCAGACCGATGAGCCCATCTGTTAATCTGTGCCTGGCAGGATGAAAATGGCTCATCAAAACTATATGGCAAAGAGCTAAAAATTTGCCAGGGTGAATTCAGCTGGTGCAGAGTATGTCCCCTTTAGCAGTGGGTGTTCAGATCAGCGAAGCCCTTGCTTTGATTTACACTTTCCTGGCCTCCCCTAAACTTCTGGAAATATTCTCCAGAGTAATACGATGCTTGGGAAGAGAGAGGGGAAATACAAAAGGTAACAGATAAAGTAATCTGCAAGGAAAAACTATCAGTGAACAAAAGGCTTTGCTTTGCCAGCAGTCGAACTATTCAGCCAGCCACAATAGCATGCTCCCCCCCGTTCTTTGCACCCCGGCCCCATGCATTTGTGGTTATTATCTTGCCTGGACCAGATTGGTGTTGACAAACAAAAACCCAGGTAGCTTTGATTTTTTTCCTTGTGTGCACAGTCAAAGGGAAGCACTCATCTGCCCCTCAGTGTCTGATTTTCATTGTCCTTGCTCTGCTTTATTCCCTCTGCACCGTGGCACGGAACAAAGACTTGAATTATGGCAGAAGATGAATGAAGTCTTTGAAAAACTATTAGAACAATTAGGCACTGAGGCACAGTGCAGGGGGAGAGCAAAGGGGTCACCACTTCAATGGGATGGAGCGCTCTAGTTTTAGGAAGGTTTGGGAGGCTGGTCCTCTGGAGGGCAAGCAGGAGGAGAGAAATGCAGAGAAAAGTCAGAAGTGGTGGCAGCTGCTGCCATCAGCTGTCCTGTAACTGGCTCCCTAGATAAGGTAACCTGACATCAGTCAAAGTCTCTTTTTGGCTCTACTTCTCCATCCTGAGCTGGTGTGGGAAGCAATTCCCAGCCCTGCCAAGAGAGAGCCTGGGAAAGCAAGGAGACAACAGGACAACAGCAATTCATGAGAGGTGACTTGCTGAAATGTGAAGGGTCCTCCTGGAAAGGGAGGAACCATCTGTATACCTGCCCCTTGGCTTAGCATCTCTGCTGGGCAGTCACTGGGAGACGGACAAGAGGCACGGTGAGGACCTGGGTCTGCCTGCTGTGGCCTCTCTCACAATGTGCTATTGCTCTGCAGATCTCATTCTGTATGTACGTGGAAAGAGAATTTCTAACAAGGACAGTGGTTGATAGCACTGAGGAGCGCTGCACTGCTGCTAAGGGCACATGCTAAAGATCAGGATTATTTCTTCCGTTACACCGCTGGGAAGCAGAGCACCAAGAAAACTCCTGCAGGCTCAAGCCAAGACAGCTTCAGAGCTGCAAAGAGCCCTAGACCATGAGATGTTTTTCAATGGATGGTGCTTCTTCACATGGTGGGAGGAGGGTATGGCAATCTCTAGGGCGCTTGGATGGTAAGCAAGAGCAGTGTGAATGGGGGAGCAGAAACAAAGACCCACAGAGACAAATCACTGCTGGAAAAAAAATGTGCTGAGGGTGAAAAGCTAGAAAAGGGAATGACCCTGGTGTAGCACTACTTAGCGTTCATCAGATGTGATGGGAGGCTGGGTGGTACATAGGTTTCCCTTCTGTGCTACTGTCCCCAGAGCACTCCCTTTAGCCTTTAGTCCAGGCTTGCAGAAAAGCTTTTACTCCCCCAAAATCAGACTTTGTGACAACAGAAAATGAGATCACGACTTTCTTGCTAGCAGAGTGGTGTGAAACAATGGTGATACAAAAAAAAAAATAATAGTAATCTCTTTAGAAAAGAAAGGCCTGGTCTCGCTTGGCAGGTGTTATTTATTTTTTCTAGCACAGGGAGCAAGAAACTGTGGCTGGAATCTCTGGTTGGCTTCCCAAGGTACTACTGTGACATTTTAATGATCTAATTCCCCTCAACGGTGGCATTTTCACTTGTTCCCCTGACCTATCACTGTACGTTCACTGTGAAACAAACTATCTGCTATCAGCCCTGACATCTCAGGCTCAGAGGGGGGAAAAAAAGATAAGACTGTGATACTAATGCAGTGGACGGACTCTTTGCCCTGTTAATCCTTATGAGGATGTAGCTGGCCATCCTCCCTGTGTGCTGGAGGACCATGGGCTCTTTGGGAGTGTGTCAGCATGATGCCATTCACCTGTGCAGCTCCCACCAGCAGAGGCTGTGACTCAAGGTGCACCGGTGTGACGCTTCCTGGCCCATTTACACCCTCCTGCACTGCTAAAGGTGATGCTCATGCTGGTGAGGCCCTCTTCTCACTCTGTAGCGTGGCTCTGCCCTGTTTCGAGGAGTCTTGCCAGGCTGAAGCATTGTTTGGGATAGGCATGGCTGGGATGAGACAACCTGCAGAGTACGTGGCTTGCAGGATGCCCTGCCCCACAGCCAGGTTCTGGTTTCTGTTCTCTGGAGATAAACTAGTTCACGCTGGTGTAAAATGTGTGCAATGAATAACACAACTACAGCAAAATAGTTTATGTAAAGCACTGATGTGGGAGAAGTTTCATAAGAGGTTTCATACCTCAAAAAGGCCTTTTGTCAAAAATAGAAGCATTTTCTCTAAGAAAAAAAATTCAAGTTTCTTGCACAGTCTTACTGTCATCCAGTGCTGTTCCTAGCTGCCATGGAGACCCTCTTTTCTCCCAGAGTGAGAGATACTGTTACAGTCTTTTTCTGAGCAGGACAGAAAGCAGAAGCAGCCCTTCCAGGCATGACTGGGCTGGAGATACCCCCCGCCACCCACCGGGGCGACTGGCCCTACAGCAAAGCCCATGGGGGGCTGTGTTCTGTGTCTGAGAGGTTTTAAGGGGGCAGGTTAGGGGGCATGAACAGCTGCTGAGTGAGCTGGTCTGGTAGGAAACAGGGAGCTCGGGGACAGGCGAGTGCTGACGTGACCCGCAAGGGAGCAGAAGTGGGAAAACTGGCTGGGAAATGGTGTGTGGGGAAACGTCTGCCTCTGCCTTGAGACTGGGTCAAGCAAAAGTAGCTCAGGGCATGTGCTGCCAAACCTCCAGGTAAACACTGGCATCCAGTACCAATATTTCATTTTCTTCTGGGAAAGAAATGGGGATACAGCGAAACCCCAAATAAGCAGGACACTGGTGCTCCTACTCCAATGGGGCAGGGTGGCTACAGGGATGGGGAGAATCCAGGCAGAGAAACCAGGCCATGGAAATCAATGCAAATTACTTTGATCGTGGAGTTTCAAGCCCATTTGCTCTGCAGGAAGCACGGCTGTCGGAAAGGATAGGCAGTGAGAGGGGTGGGATCTCACAGCTTGCAAGATGAAATGGAGAATGTGGCAGATGCTTTTTTTTTTTTTTTTTTTTTTCCTAGCTTCAGAGAGCTCTTAAAGTGATGCGAAGGACTCTGTGCTAATGGACCAAAAAAGGGGATGATTTCAAGCTCCAGCCTCATATCCCTATATTTCTGCTGATTTAAGTGGCAGCGTGATAGGCAGTGTTGGTACCAAGCCTGCACGGTGATGGGGCCAGCAAGTGATGGACGCCAGGTGGGACTGGTTGTGGGGAGCCAGCAGGGCCCAGTGAAGCACCTCTTCCTGGGGCACAGGGAAGCCTGGTGCACCAGAGACCCCCGGGGACACCCTCGGAGCCACCCAGGGAAGCAGCAGAGCCTCTCCATGAGCAACAGCTGGCAGCGTGGGAAGGGAGAGCGCTACCTACGAGCGGGCTCTGCACCCTGCGCACCGCCCCTGGGGAGCGCTCACGTGGGGAAAAGCTCCAGTTGTGTCTGTCATCATGTCTGGGCATTTTTAAAAAGAAATCTCTTTGGGGCAGGGGCTCTGTTTTCATTCAGAGCAGCACATGATGGGATGTATGCCTCTGCTCTGCTTTCTGAGTGCCACTGCTGTTGTAGGTTAATTATTGTAAGTAATTAACCATCACTACTCATAGAAAGGCTTTTCCCTGCTGGTTAGGAGTCACGCAAAGCATTAACAGCTGTTTTACACTGCAAACACAACTCCAGTTTGGCCCAGGGACTTCTGGCCCCAGCAGCTGCCTTGCAGCCTGGCGAACCCTTGGAACGTGGGTTGGAATTGGGGGAGTCTGGGTTGCCCTGCCTGGTGACTTTTTTTTTTTTTAAAATATAATTTAAATACAGATGGCTAAAATCTCTCCATGTTCATGCTTGCACAGGGTCTCCTAGACTAATTCTTGTTGACTTTTTCCTTCTTTTAAGAAGTTTCTGATGCAGTGAGGCAGCTGGAACAAATCTGGTGATACCTCCACTTGTGACACATCAGTTTTCAAAGATGTAGCTGAAAAAAGCTAATAAATGTAGTCATCGCTTTCGCTATACTTTTAAAAATAAAAGGGAAGGATGTTTCTAGGAGGGCCAGCCCAGGGAAGGAGAGACCTGGAGAGCCCTGCTGGCCTTGGGGTCACGCAGGCGTGGGCATGGCCATGAGCCATCTGTCCTGGCAGGAGCCGCTGCCAGCATCAGCCTCTCCACAGCACTTGGGTTGTGGGTTTTGGTTTGGGTTTTTTTTTTCCCCCTCACAAATCCAGCCACCAGATCCTAAACCAGGTCAGGCATATGGGATCATGGCATGAGCAAATTCGGCTGGCTCAAGTTCAAGTTTATAAGGAACTCAGTTGCCTTTTTATCTTTTTTTTTTTTTTTTTTTTTCAACTCCAACCAAATCCCAAACACAAATTATGGGAACCAGGCGCTTCCTGGCGCCTGCAGCTGCTCGGCAAAATTGACTTTTCTGTCAGTGCTGCCGCTCATAGCGCAAACCTGGCAGCTGAGCACCGGACCCAGTTGGAGCCCTGCTTTTTGATTCAACAAAAGTTCAGCCAACTTGGAGCATTTCAGACTCAGCGAATTATTTTCTGACAAAAATGTTGGTTTATTGGGAAATTTCCGGCTGGCTCTAATTGGGACAGCTGTTAAGGCGGCAGTTTTCACAAGAACTAAAAGTCACTTTCAGATGAGTACAGCCCTTAAAACGGCTGCTGCTTTGATAGCTGCTCATTGCCTTTCTTGTCTGATTATTGAGCTTAGTATCTCCCTGCAAGCTTAAAAAAAATCCACTTTGCCTGTCTCATCTTTCTCTACTCTTTACCAAATATTATCTTCTGCCCCTCCTCCTCCTTCAAGGAGACTGTCAGTTCAAATTTGACCCTAAATTTGAGCTTTGCAAAAATTAACATGTATAGTATTTCAGATTAAGAGAATTTTTCTCTCCCTCGTTCCCCACCCCCCATCTTCCCAGGGCTCACAAACACATTCAAAAAGTCAAAGCAAACATTTGCCTTGTTGCTTTAACATGGGAGATCCTGCCAAGAAAATTAACGGGGCCTATCTCCACAGAGGGAACAAACTCATCTAATCCTGATGGTGGTACTGAAAGATGTGCAGCTTGCTAGCTTTCTGTAATGACTTGGTTTTTAATTTAACTGTTTTTCCTTTTTAATCCCACATACATTTTTGCCACCAAAGCAAGGAAGTGGAATAAAGCATGCAAAGGTTCCTAAATAGCTCATACAGTCCCAGAGCCTATGAGCTGGAAAATTTATATCCTTAGGGAACTGTGAGCTGTAAGGGCTTGACAAAAGCCCTTGATAAAACAATTTTATGAGTTTTACTGTGATCTGCTGGAAATTCTCACCAAACCCACCATGCTCACCACAGGGCAATGGGAAGACCTGCAACTCTAGAAGCCCCTGGCTCATCCTGGCTTCGTAGATGCTTGCAGGAGGGACAGGAGCAGAGATGCAGTATCCCCGGCTATAGCCCAGTAGTACAGGGTGGTGACAGCTGTTCTTCCGTAGGGACAGCACAGTGTCCCTGTCTTAGCCGGGGATGCGCTGCTGCTGGGCTTCCAGGCTGTCCGCCCACCCCGCTCTGCCCTCAGCCATCTCATTGCCTAGAGATCTTAATTTCTGCTGGAGTTTTACCACCAGCAGTCATTTTTTCTTCCACAAAGCTGGCCCCGTGCAGGATACCTGACCACTGCTGAGTCGCTTGAACAAAACTAGCCAGGTGTTGCTTGAACATCCCCTTCGTGCCAACGCCAGCTGTGCCAGCTGTGGCTGTGCACGCTGGGAGTGTGCACGGGGCTGGGGCTGCAGCAAGAGCGGCTCTCCAGGGAATATGCATCGCAGATATGGAAATTGCTCTGGAACAGGGTGAGGAATGGATTAAATTTGGTTCAGACTGAATCCTTTTGTTTGTTTGTTTGTTTTTTAATATGGCTTTCCAGTGAAAGAGGAAAAATGAAAAAAATTCATCTTGTCACCTTAGTATGTTCTTCAAGCCAGAACAGTGGTTCCTTTTCTACTCTTTTTATTTCAGAAAAGTAGAGTTTTAAATGAACAGCAGTGTGCTGAAGTGGAGAAACTTGAAGCATTTAATTTGGAGACTGGATCAATGAAACATTTTGGCATTCTTAAGCAAAATATTTTATTTCAAAACAGGTTGGGAAAAGTGCTTTGATTGCAGCTGTTTTTTCTTGGATTGTGGTTTTGCTTGTTTTTCTTCTCACTTAAACTAATTGCCAAATTCTGCCTAAACTTGCCAATTGCTCAGGATTCTGTTGCACACCAGATTGTGGTTCATTTAAAATGAAAAACATTTGACTGCAAGTCACGGATAAACAAGGAGCTAATGGGAGACCCTTGACTTTTGGGTCCTGATGTGCAGTCCTTTGCAGCTTGCGTTGGGAATAGCTACCTGACAGCAGTGCATCCCGTAATTCCCCTATAGGCATTGCCCCGTGGAGTGTAGTTTTGCTCCTGCTCATAAATCGGTTGCTAGAAAACCATGCAATGCCAGTGCTGTCCCTCTGGGCTCTGTGCTAGTGCCTCTGCTGCTGCATGGCCCATTCAAGAGCCCATGAGCCTTCCAGGGGTCCCCAGCCCTCCCCAGGCAGGGAGCAGGGGCATTCTGCAGGGCTCTGGGACCCACAGAATGCATATGGTGCTTTTCATCCAGCTGTGGACCACAGCCCTACCCCTGGGTGGCAGAGGGAAGGCATTTAAATAAAGAGAAGTGAAGTTTATATTTAGAGCCGGAGGATGCTCCTTCATCAGATTACGCCAGTTTTAAGTAGGTCAGGCAGGAGACCCAAGATATCCGAGTCCCCGTCAAAGGCATCCATCCGTCACTTATTATTCCAGGCATTTCCCTTTCACTCTGCCTTCCTTTCACAGCCCCGGCCCTTTGTTGCTGCTTCTGGGCTGCGCTGGCTCTTGCTGTGCTTCCCAACACTTGCTCCTTTCATTGCTTTTCCCAGCCCTCATCCCACCCCTGGCTCTGGTACAGCGGTGGGGACAGCGGCCTCAGCTGTGTCATTAAGCCGGGGGGTGCTCGAGGCCACCGTTTTGGGGTGCAGCTCACAGGCTGAGGCCAGAGGGGAGGCTGCGTGCATGGGGTGCTCCTCACAGCACCATGTCCCCCCATGTCTGGGTTTTTAACCTGAACACAGTTTGAGGTGAAGGCAAGAAACGATAGCAATGAAAACATCCAAAATGCAAAAGAATTCCCCAAACCTCCCCATCTGACCCTTCTATTCTGGGAAAAGAATTGTCTGCCCTCATCAACCTGAGACCGCCTGCCTGCTCTCCCCAGCAGCACTGGCATCCAGGCATCCTTTCCAGCCCGCTTCCCCTGCAATCAATCCTAATAATAACGGCTCTGGGCACACAGAGGACCCTTCCTGCACGTTCCCAGGCTGCCTCACAAACAAATGCACAGCGAGGAGGAGAACAGCTTACAGGGTCTTGTTGCACGGCTCTGAAATGCAACCCTGTTGCCTTCATTACTCAGAATTAAATGCCCCCTTCAGCATGGGCAGGGCTGGCACAGGTGAGGGCATGGCATGGAGCAGGCCCTGAGGCTGATCCTCCAGCAAAGCACTTCGATGTGCACCAAGTCAATTTTTTCCCGGCTGGCTGAGGTTATTTGAGTGCTCATGATTATGGGCTTTGTAGGGTGGCAGCAGGGATCCCGCACCTGGGAGGAGCGAGGCTTTGCCACTGGTGGGAAGGAGCCTGCAGACAGGCTGGGCAGGTCAACAGTGCCTGGTGCCATCCCCCAGGGCTGGCGTTCGTGCCGACCTCAAGCAGATCCCGTGCAGGCTGTGCTGGGGCCAGGGATGCTCCAGACCCTTCTGTCGGCTGCACTGGCACCAGTACCAAAATCACTAGCAAGTAATACCTGCTTGTTTTTATCGAGCTATTTTCTTTCCTTACTCTCAGCCTATTACATTTTTCAACTCTTGGTGGAACTTCTATTTTTTTTTTTTTAACTCAAGGCCTCCTTCGAGCTGATCACAAGGGAACGCTGAGTGCTTGTTTTTTAATATTCTGACAGGTGCTATTTTGCTATTTGCTTGTGATGATTCAGGACATTTGCATCTCTTTGTCCTTAATTAAAAAGCACTTCACCCTTGCTGCAGGGGTATGGCAGATTTCTCTTGATCTATTCATTTTGGGGGACTTTTAATCAATGTATCCACTCTATCGGTGCGGGTGCATTTCTGACAGGGGGGGGAAGCTTAGCGCAGTGTGGAGAGCTGTGTGGGTGTAATTATGGCTTGCTCTTTTTTTTTTTTTTTTTTTTTTTTGTGAATTTGACTGCTGTTGAAAGGCATTTTCTAACAGCCTCCTAGAATACAGGAGTCCCCTGTCCACCAAACACATGGGCAATGACAAAGGCAAAATTTGCTGCAAAGCCTGAAGCTGGCAGAGGAGCTGGCAGCTGCCTGCGGAGTCAGTGCTTTGCCTCCCTGCCGCAGGCTCTAGCCAAGAGCCTGCAGACAGGCTGCCCTCACTTTATGGGACCCCCATTAGATCCCACCCTGCTTGCACAGACACGATCTGGTTCAGCATGTCCGGGGCTGGGCACATCCCTCTGCACTGTGTGGGACAAAGGTTTGTGTGCTCAGTGTGCCGCACCGGGGTGCATTTGGAGTGTGCCATGGATGATCCTTGGTCTCTTCCAAACACAGGCACTTTTTGGTGAAAAGGTGAAAGGGCAGCACCTTTCATAGCAGAGCTTTATTTAGTGGCAACATGTGTTGCTTTGGGCTGTCAGGGATGCTAAACATACCTGTGAGCTGAGGAAGGGATTCAGCAGCAGCTCTGCGGGCAGTGAAAAGTAAATAGTCTGGAAGCAATTTCCACTGCAGGAACCCCCCAAGCCTCAAGGGAGGATACAAGGAGAGAGGAGACCTCTTCATGCATGTCCCTTGTGCGAGGGGGAGAGGGTGCTGGCACAAGGCTGCCTGCAGGGATGCTGTGAGGCAATGGGGTGCAGGAGGGGTGATGCAGCCTCAGGCAGGGTGGTGGCAGCCAGCTGCTGCTCTGCCCTGGCTCTTTACCCTGAGAGCCCAGGATGATGGACAGCAAACACCCTGCCTGGATGGAGGCAGAGGCTGTCTGCCCTTGGCAACCCCTTCCGCACCCCCAGAACAGGTTACCCACCTGGGGGATCTCACCCAGGGAGAAGCATCCAGCCCCTCATGTGCCGCTGCTCTGGCCAGTCCCCAGCCTGGTGGGGAAATGGGAACTGGGTTTTGCCCCAGGAACCTGAGCCTGCCAGGCAGCAGTGACCTCAGGGATGGGGTCCCAGCAGAGGGGGACAAGCCCTGGGTGATGAGATCCCGTAACTGCTTTCTGATTCCAGCCTTAACTTTTCTGTCTCCTCCCACAAAATGCGAGACTAAAAGCAATTCCAGTGAGGTTCTTGCTGCTGTTCCCAGTGTTTATCTGTTCCGCTTTTCTAGGCTGGGGCATGCAGGCTCGTGGGAACCTTTGAAGATTATTTCTCTTCAGTTTTCTGAAGAGATTTCAGTCTCTTCTTGAATCTTTTTATTTTACCTCCTTTCAACGCATCAGCCCAATTTCTCTGAGACTTAACAGCGACAAACAAGATTAAGATTGGAGCTTAGTGAGTATTAGGAGAAGATCTCTCATTCCTGACGTGCTGGCAATTACCAGATCCTTGTGCCAGCATCTCTCTTTTGGAGAGGTGCTGCATGTGCAGGCATTTCTGCTCTGCTGACTTTGGGAGCACAGCAGCTGGAGGGCACTGAGCACGAAAGCCACAGATCATAGTGTCAGCTTCTTTGCACTTCAGCTGCCACTGATTGCTTTCAGCAACCAGAGGGGCTGGGATGGAGAGGAAGAAAACGGAAGGTGAGGGGGATGGTGGATGCTGGGCAGTGTGGCACTGGCTGTGTCGGCCAGATGCATCTGGATTTCCACTCGATCACGTGTGAGGACTGTTCAGTTGGAAAGTAAAATCCTGAAGACGGGTTGGGGGCGGGTATCTGAGTGGGGCTTGCTGTGCCCAGGAGCACATGCCTGAGCTCATGTGTGGTGCAGGGCTGATCTAGGTCAGTGTTTCACGGGAGATCCTGGAACTGAGGAAGAGAGCAGTGCTGGCGTTTCTCCATATACTCTTGTGGGCATGGGCTGAGGAGCACCACAGATGCTCACAAGGGTGTGGAGGTGGAAAGGGTGCAAATGGTGGTGCTAGCAGCAGAGAGCAGCTGGCTGCTGAGCAAAGTCTGGACTGGGAGAGCAGTTAGATGTCACTGGACTTTGGGGAATCCTGGTGGCATGACCATGGAGGGCTCTCGGGGCTGCCGTGGGGGCCAGCTGTCCTGCTGTGTCCCATCTGGGTGAAGAGGACACGAAAGGAGAAGCAGTCCTGTTGCTTTCCCCCATCTGAGAACAGGTAATAGCAGCACAGAGGATGCTCTCTTCCCCCTGAATGAATGATACTTTGGGCCAGGGTGGAAGAGGGGCTGCCGAGCTGCTCCAGGCAAGGAGCAGGCGCTGCCCCTGCCCTGAGCAGGCATGTGCTCGGGAGCCCACACATCGGATAGGTAAACCACATCGAGGTGTGCCAAGCCTGTTCTCAGCTGGTCACCTCTCTGGTGAGCTCTTGCTGATGCAGTCCTGTTGAGGTGGCACTGTGGACCGCAGCACCGCAGTCCCAAACACCGCCTCCCTAAAACACAGCAAAAACCAGCCCCTCCAAAATGTGTCCCTTTGAGCTCAGGCACCTGAGCAAGAAGGGCTTTTGCCTCTTGCTGAGGCAGACACCAGAGCTGCACAGGGGAGGAAAATAAAGAGGCCCTGAGAATGTCTAATAGTTCCCAAGAAGGAAAGAAGTATGAGAATACGGGCTTGCTGCAGGCATCTGTCCCAGCTCTTCAGAGTCAGTCCCGTAACACACAGCAAAGCAACACAGCTCGTGTGACCCCAGATCACCCGGTACTTGCCACAGAAGGGACTGCGTTCTGCCCTGGCTCTCAGAGGAAAGCTTCTTCTACTCGTTTCTCTACTTGCTGACTGCCCTGTGTTATCCTCAGACTGACAAAATGTCAAGCTGCCAGGCAAGCTGCAGAGCTGGGGCAAGAGGGAAAGCAGAGTGCAGGACTCAGACCAGCTGCTGGAAACTGTTGTAATTGCAACAGCTAAACTTGGCCGCAGATGAGCAGTTAACATTATTTACTGGTGTATAAACATTCCCGAGCCAGTGCAGAGAGAAGTCATTGAAATCCCCACATCTCTAGACAGAAATGCCTAAGGGTATTAACAATAAAAGGCAACTGTGCCTCCCTCTCTCACTCTCGTAAATCCTAGCAGGGAGGCCAGTGGGTGATGATGTGCCCTCAGCTGTGCTTCAGAGCTGCGGTATGGAAAGGCTCAGCAGGGTTACTGCTGGCCAGGTGCCTCCATGGGGTTTCGGTTGTGAGCATCGTCTTCTGCATGTGTAGGCCTTGCTCGGAATCCTGGCGTGTCCTCTGGAGATCCCCAAGCCCGGGTATTTCCTAGATACTGAGCAACCCTGGGAGGAATCACTGTGTGAAATATAGTTTGCATCCCAATGGCAGGTTTTTTTGCCTCTATGACCTTCCTGGCTCCTTTTCCTCTACTCTGAACTGCTGTGGCATGGGTTGACAAGGAGCTAGTGTGCCTCCATCCAGAGGCAGACACATTTCTACAGTGAAAAGAAGCAGCTGCTCCTGTTCCTGCAGCTGCATTTCCCCAAAGTTTGTGTCAGCAGTTGCACAGTATTTATGATATGGATGTACTGCCTGGGAGTTATTCTGGGAGTGACTCGCCAAACTACTAGCTCATGGTCCTCTAACTGGACATACGACATCAGATATACAGACGGCATAGCTTGTCAAATCCATGTGGAAAAGTATTGAAACACCTGGTGCTCAATTTGCTGAGGTTTTTCTCTTTTTTATCAAATGCTGCAATTCTCTTCCTCTCCCCACCCTTTCCCCTATACTTTTTCTCTTTTCGCATATTGATCCCTGGGAAGAATGTAAGCCCTGAGCTGGGGAGAGTGCCAGAAGACCAGAACCATAAAAGCACAGGAAACAGCATCTTTCCCATCCCCAGGGTGACAGCAAGAACCAGTCTGATATCCAGGATCAGATCACCTACCAGTTTGGTGATCTCTTCCCACTAATTTTGAAGAGGTACTGTCCACAGTGGAAGGGATGTGGAGACTCCTTCAGGCCTGGCCTGACGTAGCAGCAGAGGGTGAAAGTTCTCACTCCTGTCAAACGCTCTTGTCACCCTCTGGGACAGTTTGCACCAGCTCTTGCTATGGCCTGGGCTGTCCTCCCATACCCTTCATTCTCCTTGTAAAACATTCACGTCACATTTGTTCAGGCTCCAAACACATTTTTTTAATCTGTCAGCACTGCAAGTTCACTCCAGCACCTAAAAACCAAACTGTGGCCTGTCTGCTGCATCCATAGTAGTGGGAAGCCAGAGCCCAGCTGTAGTGGTTACTGATGTCGTGTGAGCCAGATGCAGCATCTGCTGCTGTGCCCGGTCTGCCTGGTGAGCCTGGAAAAGGCAAAACCTCACTATGTTGATCAAATGCCCTGGTAGAGTAAACAAATATTTCTACTGTGCACGACGTGCCCCAGCTTGGAGGAAAGGGTTGAGACTTATACAGCATTTTTCATCTTCCAAGTTTTCCAAAGGGACCCTGTAACCAGCTTCTCCTTAGATGTCCTTCACCACTGTCATCCCAGGTGTGTCAGCATACTTGGCCTCACAGATGCTGCTGTAGGAGGCTTACAGCCTGACCAGTCTCTGCCTTCTGCCAGAGCCTCCAGCTCTGGGCACGGGGAGGAGATCCATGGGGAACCTCATCATGAGAACCGGCATTGCTCTCAGAGGATGCACTGGCTAGGTAACAGCACAAGCCCTGGTTCATTACCAGGAGGAGAGTGAGCATCAAGGACAGTGGCTCTAACTGTGCTCTGCCCTCAGACAGATGACGTGGAGCAGTGACAGGAGGAGGGGAAAGGAAATTCACCTCCATGCCGCCCTTCAAAGCTGTCTGCTGCATGGCCCTGGCAGTGGGTGCCTGCAAATATCCTGGCAGCTCCTTGTCCTGGCATCCCCAGCTCTGCCAGCAGTGTTCTCAAGCCTGAGATGTTTCTGCAGAGCCCTGTGGGATCTGTCTCTGCCGGGGGTCCTCCAGCCCCGCCATGGGTCACCTTGCTCCTCCACCCTTGAAAGATATCTGTCTGAGGAGGATTTTGCAAATGCCACGAGCCTGAGTTTTCTCAGAAACAAGCTCCTAAACACCTTGGGTTAATATTTTTCTCCACTTATATCTGTTTTCCCTCAGTACAGCACTCCTGGCATAGCTCAGAAGAAGAGCAGACTCTGTGGACAGAGACACTCGTTGACCTTGGCATTGCCTGACCAGCCCCTTGCAGAAGGAAGAGGAGGGCAGAGCATTGCCTCCTGCCTTCACCTGCTGCTCCAGCCTGCAGTCATAACCACCACCCCCCAGCGCCAGAGCAGGCAGCACAGATTTCATGGCTGACACTGCAAAGGAGCTTTGCTTTGACTCATACAAGACTCTCTGGCTATGGGGCAGCTCCCTCTGAAGGCACTGTCAGTCTTGCGAGGTTTGAGATCCTGGGCCAGGGCTGGAATTGTCTCCTCTTCTCCCAGGGCTAAATCCTGCTGTGAGGACTGCACGATCAAACCCTCATTTACTGTGGCAGCATGGCCCCTGGGTGCTGTGCTCACGAGGACTCTGCAAATAATAGGTTTGATTAGTTTGCCAGTTAAACTGAAATACCAGAAGGGACACAAAGCATCTTGAATAAAACATTTCATCTCCTGTTTAAGTTTGGAGAATCCCATGACAGTAGATCTCAAACCAAATGTCTCTTCAAAGTGGAAAACAGGGGCTTTTTTGTCCCAAAACACTGGTGCAGGGCATTTTGTCCTTCTCAGCATTTGGTGTTTTTTCCTGGTCAAAATCATTCATCGTGAATTTGAAATGGGTTTCTCCCAGGCTGAGCCTGTGCTCTTGATAAATATGGTGTTTGCTTAAAAAGCAGTGCTCTCCCCTTGCTCTCCCATGCCGTCAACACACTTCATTCTTATCCTTGCTCCCAGTAAAAGACTCAGTACCAGTCACAACAAGAAACCACTGTAGATGAAGGGGAAGAACAGGGAGGACAGCCGCTTGGATGCTCCTGGTACATACAACTGCCTGAAAGGTGCCACCAAAACAGCATCGTAAATGGATGTTGTGATTTCCTAACACTGCTCAGACCATCTCCAGTTCTCCAAGCATCAGTCCTCCCCAGATATCTCAGTTCTCAGGTAGCAGAAGAGATGGTCAAAAGAAATCAGTCCCATGAATTTTCCCACATACCACTTCACATCCTGCGTCTTGAGGGGGAGCTGAGAGCACATATATGAACCCCTGGATTTTCTGTGATCTGATGGTTCATGACCAGAATCCTTGACAGCTACGTCCTCCCTGTGGCTGCTCTTGCACCTTTCCCAAGTTCAGCTTCATCTGGATCCCTGAACAGCTTCTGGGGCAATCCAGTAGTTTGCTTTGAAGCTTAATGTGCTCTTTCCCCCTTCACTGCTGCTTTGATATTCATTATTTACTCTTTTGGCATGTGCCTCCTGTAAAGTGCCACCCCAGAACTGGTTTCTTTGCATGCAGTAGAGGAAACATAATCTGCAGACGCCTGGTTACAGGGAAATGCCATCTTGTAGCTGCGATGCCTGGAGCCGGCTCCTACGGCTTTGAAGCTGCTCAGATCTCATGCTTGAGGGCTTAAGGTGATCATTGCAAGAATCAGCAAGGGAGAGCCTGCGTAGGAAGAGCCTTGAAAAATCATCCAAGTGTGCTGCTGTTATTTACTGCGTGGACTCCTGTAGCACTCCTAGTGCCCCTTGAGAGCAGTCCTGGCTATTAGGCACCGAACGTGCTAGGGAACAGGTATCTCCCTGTCCTGCCGAGCTGAGCAAAGGAGACAGTGGTTACCAGCGTGCTCTAGATGGAGAGCAGAGAGGTGATTTGCCCACGTTCGTGTGGGGAAGGCTGTGACAGGGCCAGGAGGGAGGAAGGCAGTGGTCCTCGGCCCCACTGCAGTACCAGGGATGGTCCCACTCCAGTTCAGAGGGGTGGCACCAAATCCCCATTTGTCATCAGTGTTACCAGACCCTCTGGGAGATGCAGGCCCAGGCCCCTCTGGGGACCGGCTCCTGCCACTCACGGCTGTAACCAGGTGATGAACGACAATTATTAGTACCTCGTGTAGCTCTTACAAAGTTGCTTCCGAGCAAATCTCACCCAGATCTCACCCAGAAGCAGCCCCTTATTCCTGTTTACAAGTCGGATGCCAGCCGGGAAAAGAAACGCCCAGGTGCAGCTCGGCAAACCGTGAGAGCAGGGAGCAACGGGATGACAACCCGCAGCCCCCCGCGATCCCTGGCAGACCCCACGCACCCTCCCCGCTTTTTTCGGCGGGACAGAGCCCCAACAGGTGGGAAAGGGCTCTCCCGGCTGCCTCTCCCTGGCAGCTCTGCCCAGCGGGGACTGACGCCTTGCATATTTTAACAATAATTACCCACTGTTTTTTTTTTTTTTTTAAGGAAAAAAAAAAAAATCCCAAGTGTTGTGCATTGTAAGAAAAGCTACTATTAAGAGAAACGAAGCGCCTCGTTACGCAAAGGGGGAGCGAGAGCGCCTTGCACCAGCTGACGGTGCTCGCTCCCCGCAGCAGGCAGATGCGCGGGCTTGACTCTGCCGTGCGCCCCCCCGCGCTGGCGCTCAGCCCTGGGGGGGTGCGGGGGGAGCCAGCCCCTGCGCGGGGCGGTAGGACCCTGCGCCGAGCCCCTCCCCGCCGCCGAGTCGGAGAAGAGATGCCCAACTTTCCGCTTCCTCCCCGGCGGCGCGGAGCGGGGCGCGGGGCGCGGAGCGCGGAGCCGGGCGGGCGGCGGCGGGGCTGGAGCGCGGTGCAGCGGGCAGCGGGGGGGCCCCGCCGCCGCCCCCGCCCCGGCCCCGAGCTGAGCCCCGCCGGGGCGGGCGCACCGCCGCCGCTGCCCCCCGGCCCGGGGCCGGCCCTCGCCTCGCCGCGATGCCCGGGACGGTGCTGCTGCTCTGCCTGGCCCTCGGGCCGGTCCTGCGCGCCAGGTGAGACCCCCCGCCGGCCGGGACGCCCCCTCCCCGCCTCAGTTTACCGGTCGGGGCAATGGGAGGGGAGGGGGCTGGAGTCGCAGCATCGGTCCCCGCTCCCCCCCACGGCCCCCACCCCCGGCTTCAGCGGGGGTTGGGGCGCCTCTGTGCCCCCAGCGGTCCCTTTCAGCCGGCCCCGAGGCAGGATCAGGTCTGGTCGCGGCCGCACCTGGCATCTGCAGGTCCCTTGCACCCGGGTCCCCGCTTCGCACGCCAGGAATCAGAGCACATCCAATTTTCCCCCCTGCCATCACATCGCTGACTAAATCCTGCCGGGGGCTGAGCCCCCTTCTGGGGGTGCCCAGAGCAGGATCAGAGCTCGTCACCTCCTGGGGGCTCCATCCATCACCAGGGTATTTCCACACGGAGTGGGGCTGCTTGGGATGGAGCTTGCATCCCCTTCCCGACACTCCATCTCCTGGCCCCCCGAAAGCCCCTGCAGGGCTGGCAGCCTGGCAGGCGAAGGGCAGCGCAGGCTCCTGCCTTGCTCTACAGGTTGGCCCCTGGTCCCAGCCCGATGGCAGCCTGATGCCAGCAGAGCGCTGGGTGAGAAGGCGAGCAGAGGCGTGGGGGGCTGGCAGATCACTGTTCTCTCCCGGGGCTAGTGGTTTTTAGTGCTTTTCTGTAGACATTGATGAAAGGCCCCCCACACGGGGTTTTCAAGTTTCTTTTTTTTTTCTTTTTTTTTTTCTTGGTTTTTTTCTTGTTTTTTTTCCTTTTTTTTCTTTTTTTTTTTTTTTTTTTACAATTCCTAGCCCTGCCGGTGAGTTTAATAGCTAGATTGGGACAGAACATGTTGTCAGCAGATTGTTGCCCCCAGGGCTCGGGGGAAGAGGGATTTTACTGGCTGAAGCTAATTGGCAGAATAAGCCACCTTAAAGCCGATCAAATCCCATTACAAATGCAGTCAGGGACAGGGAGCATGAATCCTACTACTAATGGTCTGCTCTGCCAAGGCTTCCCGACATCGGGTGTGGGCAGAAAGTCCATCCCTGACACAGTCCTCCAGGTCTTGGGCTTCCCAGGGTCGAGGCAGTGAGAGCTGCCCCGTGGCTGGTGCCCTGACACCCGGCCTCTCACCAGCGTGGACGAGAGGGGGGTCCGTGGGGATCCAGGTTCCTGTGCCCTACTGTCCCTGCAGCGCACTGCCACCAGCACTGCATTTTGAGAGGGTGAGTCGTAAGCTGCTAGATCACATGGAGAAAGCAGTTAAGTCATGTTTTCGCATGCCCTTGAGCAGGAAGATTCACCCAGTAGCTGGCCCGGCTTCCCTTCTGCCCACTCCCTCATGTCTGCCGCTTCCCTGAGCCCCACTTTGCCAGGAGCAGTGTCTATGCATGCTGGGGGGATGATGGAGCAGGAGAGGAAGCCTGTCGGAGAAAGGGAGCAAGTTGTATCAGGTTCATACTCTGCAGTCGCTGCGTTTTTCCTGGCTGCAGCTTGCTGGGGGGGCGGGAGGCGGGGGGGTGAATCTTGCCTGCCCCACACTTGATGGTGGGTGCTGGATGCTGGAGTGAGGAGCCCAGTTCAGGTGCTTCGCGTGTGTGTGAGCTCTTCTCCCAGCACAAGCTGCAAGACCCATCCCCTGGCGCTGGAGGCTTTGTGCCAGGTGACTCAGCACTCCCCTGATGGTCCCCCCACCACAGAGCCTAATTCAGCAGCGTTTCCCGGGGCACTGCCTCAATCGGGACCAAGGCACCCAACTCTGAGCCCTGAAGGCAGGACCCCTGCACAGCACCACATCACCAGAAAGCTGGGCTTGGCAAATTGTTGAAGCTGTGCAGACTTGACCATTGGGGCTTCATGGAGCATGCTGTGAGAGGTACAAAGACATGTGAAACAGGTAGGGTACAGTTCAGTGAGCTCCCTGTCCTTAAATCCTCTGCATGCTTCTAATTCCGAGAAATGTGCCTGAATGTCCTTGTGCCTACAGCCCTTGGAGGTGTTGGGATGGGTGGCTAGCAGGACACATTAGCACGTGGTAATTTGGATTGACCACAGCGCTTTTCAACCAAGGGAAATGTTCTTGCATTTTGTTGCTGTCTGGTCCTCCAGAGTAGGGGAGGCTTTGAGCTATGTTTGCAGAGGGGCTGGACAACCACAGCCCTGGTATCTGCACTTGCTCCAGGATGTTCCTGCTTCAGGGCTAGGGATAGCTGAGAGGGTGTGTGTCACCTCCCCGGTGGGTGCAGGTCTCAGTACAAAATTCTACTGGTCTCAGACTTCATTACAGACTAGTTTGCAAATAGTAGCAGGCCTGCGTCATGGTCAAGCACCATTGGCTGTCCTACCAGGCAAGGAGCAGAAGTGTCTTTGAAGGCTCTTGGCACATGTTCTTTCCCTCCTCCTGCTAAGGGAAACCTTGTCAGACAGCTTGGGCACTGGGGGAGGGAGCCAGCCACCAGCTCTTCAGGTGGCATTTACTGATGACCAGTGTGCTTGGAAACCTCAGCAAAACAGGTGTCTGCTTGAGTAAAACAGAATTAGGGAGCCAAGGCAGAGTACTGTCCTGTGTAATGCCAAGGATTGCCCAAGGAGGGTTGTCCAACCCCATTCATACATGTGAACGCATCTGAAAGGACACCTCCCTGCTGTGCAGCCCTCCTGCTTTGGGCACCAGCGGGAGCTGCCATGGCCCCGACCACAACTGTCAGACCAGGCGTTTCCTCGCACTGTCCCCAGCTCTGCCCTGCTGTCGTCCCCCCTGCCCACACTCCCTGCCCACACTCGTGGCTGCATCCCAACCCCATGGCCGAGTGCTGGAGCGCTGTGAGGTGGATGTTTTGATATTTCAACAGGCAGAGGTGACAAAATGTGGCTCTGCCTTTCCTCCTGGCTGCACAGAGACATATGAGAACTGGCTGTCCCCTCTTACCGAGCAAGTCACTTTGCACCAGGAGACACAGCCACCAGGCCAGCAAGTGTTTGCAGCACGTTGAGGATCACTGCAGATTTGCAGTGTGACATTTCCATTAGCAGCTGTGGGGGCACATGCACGTGTCACCTTAATTCCTCTCCTCTGCAATAGCTCATGGACTCTTCCCTTCTTGAAGTGGGCCCACTGGGAAGCGAGACCGGTGAGGAGGCAGGGGCTTGCATACGGTGGCATGAGAGTTACACTCCTGACCAGCAAGGGTGTGTGCACAGACACCCTGCAAAACTGTATTTTCTCCACCAAAAACTGGCTTGCCTATGCTAAGATGGCTTAGTATGGTTTAGTAGTCCAGGATTAGCTGCATTAAAAAAATGCATATTTTTGGTAGTGTCACTGCATCTGTAATAGGGATGTGACTCCCTGGAAATGCCATCCCAAGCCTGAGGGTGTTAACCAGCAACACTAAAGGGGGGGAAGCCAGAAGGCTGAGGTCAGAGTAACCAGCCTGGTTTTGTTCAGCCCTGGAGGAATGTTTCAGACTCTACTGTGGCCTTATGGCTTGCAGGAACTGGATTTTAGCAGGGCAGTGGGACACGCAGAGTTCAGTGCAGGCAGGGCTGACTCAAGTCGGGTCAAGGGAACACCGAGATAAGGTTTCAGTACAGCTGTTGCAACCCTGCTAGAGGCAGCCTGCACCACCCAAAACACTGGCAGCAAGGGAAAGCAGTTAGGATTGCTTTCCTGTGCCCTCAGTTGGGCTGCGGGCAGAGACAGGTGTCCTTTGTGCCCCACAGGAGAGGGGCCGGCCTCGGATTTCGGCTCTCGGCACCTTTTGGGTGGGCACAGTGGTGGTCCCCTGTGCCTCCTGCAGCTGCTGGATGCTGTGGAGCTGTCTGCTCAGCTGCGTTTCGAAGGCACAACAGGCAGGCGAGCCCTTTCTGCCGCTGCTCAGATAGGGAAGCACATCCTGACAGTGTTGCTTTAGACTCCTGAAGCATCGTTAGGAAGTGCAGCGCAATCAGACAGGAAACAAGCTGATGTACCAATACCTAATGTGCGATGGCAGGCAGCCAGCTGCACGCAGCCCAGCCCTTGTCGGGGGACACATCCTGGTGCCTCAAATCTGGGGAGATGCAAAGAGTTTTAAAGTGATTGTGAAAGCAAGTTTTATCTGGGGTTTTAAAAGAGGAGCATCTGATAAATTGACTGCAACATGTCAATTTAATGCTTTTTTCCTCGTTAAGCACCTTTGCCAGGCTCTGCCTCCCTAAGCACTGAAGGGAGATGTGTATCGGAGGTGCCTGATTGCACCTTGGAGCTGCGAGGCTCCAGCTGGGAAGTGTCAACACAGTGGCAGCTCCTGCTGCGAGACCCTTTCTGGCGCTGGAGCAGGTGACACGCTGACATGGCAGGCATCAAGGGGGGGTGTGCAGGGTGTGGGATCGCTCGGCATCCTCTCCCACATATGGCTGTGTCATTCCAGGGACAATCTTGTGAATGAGCTGCCCAGAGCAGCGGCAGGTGGTTAGAATCTCCCGGGTGACCATGTGAACCTAATTTAATTAGAGGGTTTAGGAAAACTCCTTTAGAAAAAGGGAGGGGTGCAAAAGGCTTAGGGAGGGCAGATTTAAAAGGCAGTGGGAGAAGCTGTTGCTAAGTGGATCGTGTCCAAAGGTGCATACAAGTTTTCCCTGCCTGGCTTGGAACTGGAAGATCGGGAGGACGGAGCATCTTTAAATGGGAGCTTGTGCTAAAGGCTGAGGAGGAAGGGCTGGTGAGTACAGGGAATGAGTTGTGGCAGTCTTTGCCTGAAGGCAGAGGAGTTTGCACAAGGCTTTAATTTCCGAGGATCCGTGTAAGGCAGATGGTTGGATTCCTGGCAAGCCAGATGTGCATGCTGCCTGCTTGGTAATTTTAGGACCTCTTTTTTCTGAAGTGCTTTTATTGTAAATGCCTCACTCCCCAAAAATGTTGATTTGGTCACTGTCTTCTTCCTCAGAGGAAGCCTGCTTCAGGTGCAAGTGGTGGGCAGAGCAGCCGAGGTATCTGAGGTTGACAGGCAACTCCAGGAGCAGGAATGGGGGTACAGGAGTGGGATGGGCAAGAAAGCTGCAGGGGGAGGACAGGACTGGCTCCCACTCTTCTGGGATGAGCAGTGTGTCTCCAAAGGGAGCTGGGGAGGATATGGAGCGCCCCATGACAAGCTAGTCCTGACTACTGGTGGCAAGGCCCCTGCACATCTGGGGACACTGAAGTGAGCAAAGGCACCAGCTGACTTGTGTCTTCTTAGTAGCATGGCTGAGAGGAGATCCCTGAGCTCCTTATGTTCTGCCTTTTAGCAGTGCTGCATCCTCCTCCTTTAGTGTCTCTGAAACCCAGCTGTGCCCCTACTTGCACAGAGCACCAGAGAGCTGCCACAGTGATGTCTCTCTCTCTCTGCTCCAGGTGTGAGAGCACAGAAGAATATGATTATGATTACCTCAGCATCAATAAAACCTGGGTCCTTACCCCCAAGGCACAGGAGACTGATGCCACGCAGATCCTCAACTCACTGCTGAAGAACTATGATAACAAGCTGAGGCCAGACATTGGCAGTAAGTGTCCCTTGAAGCTCCCTGTGGCCACAGGTAATGCCTGGCCTGGCTGTGTTGTGTGTGTTCCATGCTTCTGTGGCTGCTGTAGTTGGGATTTTTAGTGAGACTGAGCCTTGCTGATCCCAGGTGCTCCCCTGGTCCTCAGCCCTTTACAAATAATCCTAGCCCAAGCTTACCCGTCCCTATTTTATTTTCTTTACAGTCAAGCCCACGTTTATCGATGTGGATATCTACGTGAACAGCATTGGGCCAGTGTCTGTCATCCAAATGGTGAGTGGTGTCGCGCAGGGTTGCGGTATCACCTCAGCTGAGCTCACGGGAGGTAGCTGGCCCAGCACTGCTGGGAGGTTGTGTCATGCTGGCTAGACACGATGTGAAGGTTGTGTTGTCATGAGAAGAGGTGGATTTGTTTCTCTTCCCTTGGGAAGAGGTGCTCTGACCTGCGCTAGAAAGGCTTGACAGCCATACCTGGTCAGGAGCAAGGTCCTCAGGTGCCCTTGGTGAGCTCAGCAACCTACCATGCTTGCAAGCTCAAGTGGAAGGGTACTGCTGCTCTTTGGTCTCACTGGCAATGTGTGGACAGACACCTCTGCCTGGTGGCTTTGCCCTCTCCTGCCTGGGAAGCGTGCAGGTGCCAGGATGCTTGGAGCAAACTGCACCACCCTGGTTGAACCAGTGTGGTGGTGGCTGGGAGGGGGAGCAGCACGCTTCCCAGGAGGACTGAAATAGGTACCTAGAGGTGGTTTCCATGGCTGTGGTCTGATGGTGTGAAACTTAGGTGCCTAGCCCTGGACTGTGGTGCTGGGGAGGGGCAGCCAGCGTGTCTCGGGTCCGACAGCTCTTCTTCAGTGTGTAGCACCTTAGATTGATGCCACCGTGACTGTGATGGTTTCTGCTCATCGGGTCCCCCACTGTACCAGGAGCTGTGGAAAAACTCAACAGAGATGCTCTTTGGTCTGAAGACCCTACAGGACATGCACTGGAGAGCAGCTGTTGATTATATATTTTTCATGGGAAACTTCCATTACTGTTTTCCATGTGAAGTCATTTTTTCCCCTTTTCTAGTAAGAAACAAACCTGACTGCCATCAGGTTTTGAATCATTTCTTTGGTCCACTGGGCAGTGGGGTAGAGGGGACAAAGGAGAGGTACAGCCAGGACAACTTGGCTTTTTTTGCCTATCTCTATGCAAAACAGAGCAGGAAAAAACCCAGCCCCCTTAAACAAAAACAAAAAAATAAAGTTCTTGGGACAGGCACATTATTTTTAGTTTCCCAGGTAGAAAATTTCCACTGAACAAACCCCTCTGGGGATGGAGGAATGTCATTGTAGTTGTAGCACCACTTCCACTCCAAAAAAACCCCAACAAAACCACCATTTTGAAGCATCTCTTCTGCCTGGCCACCACCAAGCATGTGCCGCCAAGCAGTGCCTGCTCGTGAGCTACCAGATGGGCAGCTGGCTGGGTGCTGGCGTGCACGGTGAGGGCACCATCAGGAGGCCCATCGGGGACATCCTCAAGGCCAAAAAATTTCCTTTCATTCTTTCTGTGGGCCTGGTCTCCAGGAGGACCACAGACAAAGCCATGTGGATGTCATCCCTGGCTTCCAGCAGATACTGCAAGCTGTGTGGGTGTGTGGACATGAAGCCACACAAAAGCAGCAGTGTGGGGGAAGGGTGCAGGGGCTGGATGTACTCACTTCCCCAGCTACTGCTGTTCCTGGATGTAGAGCATAAGAGTTGTGTTATAGGTGGTTGTCCCATCTGCTTTGCAGTGCCCAAGGATACGCCAAGAAAACCACACTGCGTGTCCTAATTTCCTTCTCTTTTCCTCTCATCCATGTACTTTACTCCTTTCCACCCTACTGGAAGCTCTGCTCTCCTCCCTGTCACAGGAGCACTGCATTGCCATGCAGGTGGTAGCCGTAGAGAGTGGCTTATAAAATCCAGTCTTGCATCCAGAGTTCATCTCGTCTCCTAAACAGAGATACCAGGCACTGCTGCTAGTCTGGTTTCCTAAGAAACACAGCTTATGCCATGGTGATGGGTGTGTGAGAAAGTAAGTACGTCCATCCCAGTCTTTCAGTATTTTATATCCACTGGGCTAATACCAGCCATGTATGGCTGCCGGTATAGCAGCTTCAGGCGTGTTCAGCATCTCCAGTATTTTTGTGAAAACAGGATGCAAGTCAGCGACAACAGCCATCCCCACTGAGGGGGAAAACTGTTGTGTGGACTCAACCCTTACTAGAATCATATGGGAGGGTGCTGCTGAAGACAGCCCTGACCGTTCCTAGAGCAGCTCAACCCATGTGTTTAGCTCTTTCTGAGGGTCAGCAGAAGTTTTTATGCTTCATATAGGGGGGCTCCACAACTGCACAGGATCTCAGGGGGTCCCAGCCCACTTAATGCAAGCCAGGAGTGAGAAGGCAAGACTGGCACTTGGAATCGCCTACATCTGCAGGGCTCTGCTGGGGAAGCTGCTGCCACAGGGCTGATCTACCCGCCTGCAGCCTTGCCACCTGAGAAGGTATTGTTGTTTGTGGGAATGGCATGGCGAGGAGCTGCTCAGGTAGGGAAGGAAACCACTTGTTGTAGAGACAGTTGAGGGATTTTGTGGCATCAGTCACAACTGGGTGCACTGTCTCTCTAAAGTGCCCAGATGCTACAAGTCCAGGGATCCCTGCTGAGTCCTGACCAGCGATCTGAAGACACCTCCGTATGACTCCCCAGGTAGACTCTCTATGGACATCTCTTCTTCCCCCATCCCCTTGGGGATCTTCCTAAGCTTGACTCTGTGATGACCTTGAACTTCAAAACCTTTCTCCCCAAGATCCTGGGCTGATTAAAGGTACTGAGGACAGCTAGATCCAGGTCTCGTAGCATTGGATGGCAGCTTTCTGCCATCTGTACTCTGAATACTTCCCCCTGCTCACAAGGGAGGCTCCATCGTGCTACAGCGTCTCCTGAAGCAAGAGAAAAGGGCTGTGACAAAGCTGCCAGTGTCACCTCTAGACCTGGCTGCTTCACCCACTTGCTTTGTGTTTGTTTGCTTTTCCATGCTGATACAATGAATTAAGGCATTCTGTGGGTCATGCCAGCCACTGACAGGCTGGCATCAAATGTATGATATAGATTGTCTTTGCTGGGGACATGTCATTCCCACTTTGTCCTCTTTTATCTAGCTTCTCCCAACCTGAGAAGCTCTGCCTTGTCCCAGCTATCAGGCCCATCCCTCCTGCCTGATCTTTCCCTTTCCCTTATCTAACCTGAGAAAATGCACATTTCAGAGGGAAGGGAACCAGAATATGACTCCGAGCTAGATCTCTTGAGCCTGTGGTGGGACTTCTGTCTGCCACAGCTACAGAGGCTCATGTAGGCTGGAAGGCCCACTGAAGGGGAAATGTCCCATCTCTTTAGGTGCATTGTAGTGACAGCATTTTACATAAATATTTCTCTTTCACATAGCCATGCTATGTAGAAGATAAAAAAAACCCTAGTTCCGCTTTTAAGAAATACAGCAGCATTACTGTGGCTATCAGCTTGGACCAGCACGGTCTGTGCATCTGAAGCTGAAGGCTATAGGATGGCCTGACATGCCGGTGGAATAGACAGCTCCAGCTTAAGCAATGTAGTTTGGTCTCTTAGGGTCTTCTGCACACCCCACAAAGGGTTAACCACTCACCACTGCCTTCAGCCTGGTGATGCTCTGTCAGGGCTTGGAAGCTGGCCCTGCGTAGCCGCTGCTCAACCTCCAAATGATAAATCATGTCAGGATACAAAACTGATTTCAGTCCTTAAAAATGAATAGGTGATTTGAAAATGTCCTGTGCTGGGTGTGAATTCTGCATCCCCCTCATCAATCACTTGTCATAAATAACATTAACATTCAGGAGCCAGCAGAAGGCAGGCAAGTTTGGAGGGGGAAGAAATGTTAAGTGATTTCCTGGTATCTTTTGTAGACCAGAAGGGCAGTCTTGTTTCCCATTTAGGTAGTTGAGCAAATTCTACATTCTCTCCTCCCTGGGGAAAAGACCCTTTGTGCTCTTCCAGCCAAGTGTGGCAGTAACTAGAAATAAAGCTAGGAGATGGTTAAATGGTAGGAAGTGGCATGGGGCTTGGTTTAAAGGGGATGGGCTGAGAGGGAAAAGTGTGCAGGAAAGTGGGACCATCAGGTCCCAAAGCTGTTTGCTCCAGTTGCTGTATGGACTGGGATTTCCTCCCCATCTCCATGAAACTGTCATCTTTGGGTGGGATTGGGGCAATTGGTGCTTCTCAGGTGGTGGGAAGCTGCGTTCACATCATCAAGGAAAGGATGTTCTCAGCCATGAGCCCTTCCAGGGCTGCCTGCTGCCGCTGGGTGCCAGCCAGTAGCACCTCAAGCCAAATGAGTTATCACCTACAGCGCTGCAGCTTTCCAAGCTGTGTCGCAGATCTGGATGCCCAATTAGATTCCCATTAATGCAGACAGTGGTTAGGTGTCCTTGGCTTATCACTAAGCTGAGCCTGGTGCAAAGACCCACCTTGGTTCTCCGAGCATGTTTGCAGGAAGAGGTGCCAGGGAGGGCTATAGCACCAGGGACTGATGGAAGGAGACTTTGGGTTCAAATTTTTCACTGACTGGTTGTTTGCTGGAGGGATTTGCTCCTGGTTTTATTTTCTAATGGCTTTATTGCTATAGATTATAGCTTTAACTGGTGTCAAGGGCACCTAGAGTTCTGGATCACCTTCCTTTAGGGATGCTTAACTCTCAGGAAATGATGCTGTAGAATCGATGTGGTTGCCAGCTATTGGGGTTGAGTGTCTTTCAGTCCTGAAGATGTCCGTGAAGTGTCCATGAGAGCCAGCATGGGTGGGAGTGGAAAAAGTGCTTCTGTTCTGAGCTTGGGGATGGAGCAAGTCTTGCCCAGAGCTTCTCAGAGTCCTCCCATAGCTCAGAGCTGAATATCCTTTTCTTCCTTTCTTGTGCAAAACCAAGTGGGAGGCTTGAGGAGTTGAACACTGAGAACTTAACCCAAACACTTGGTAGCCTTCTGGCCAAAGTGAATGGAGACATGCCACGCATCCAAGGACCTGCCTTGGTTACCGGTCTCAGGTGTCTGGGATCAGAGGCAATGCAGTCGGGGCTAGTTTAGATGCTGGAGGCTCCACTCTTTGGTATGTGAGAGGAGATATATTTGTGTGCCAAATTCTGTAGCAAAACTTGATGACAGCTCTTCTGGGATTCTGCCTCAATCACCACCTCAATCTCGTTACTTAATGATAATAAAGATGGAAAGAGCAAAATTGGCCTCCTCCATTCACTGGGGACCAGATTCTGCTGCCTCTGAAGTGCCTGTGATTTCCAAAGGGGTAGGGCTAAGCTCTTGCTTCCATTATTACAGCAAATTATTTTCTTATCTCTCTGCCTGTGAGCAGAGGACTGGAACCTAAAGAGGGTGATATGTCCAAATACACATGTTGAATATTCCTTCCTTCCCTCTTTAGGAGGGAGATGCTGCACACTATTAAATTCATAATGCTGTGCCTGGCTGCATTAGTTACCATGCAACACACTAACGAAATTGAGGATGAAGAACATATTTTCCCACGTCTGCAGTACTGCAGAATAGATTTAATAGACTTGCATGTATGGTGCATTTGTGAAAACACTGTGAGAAAGGGGGACGGAGGGAGGGAGGGGGGAAATGTTTATTCGTTATTTGCTGATGAATAATTAATTTACAAATGTTGTCTTGTTAAATATAAATTAAATCCTCATTTGACACACTTTATAATTTAGAAGTATAAGCCCAGCATGAATGAAGAGAACTCCCCACTGACTGTGTTCATGTAAATCCTGAGGAGCCAGGGAGGGAGGTTTGGCTTTCAAAGCTAAAGCTGACAAGGGGTAGCGATGAGGAATGGGGCTGCTGTGACAAAGCCAGCTTGGGGACCTGGGGCACTTTGTCTTTGTTCCTGGGTGCTTGTCGTGCAGGGATGGCTTAGCAGGGCAGGGAGGCAGTGGATGTCCGCACAACCCTCTTGCAAAGATTGCTTCCTCCCCACTCAGAGCCGTGGGTGGCTGAGCTGCTGAATCGCAGCTCTTTGAGTAAAATCCCCATCAATGCCACATTATCAGTGGGCAGCAAGCTGGCAGCTGCTTGTGAACAGCTGAGCTATCCCAGCAGCAGGAGCAAAGATCCCCAAGAGTGGAGCTAGGCTCTACAAAAGCCCTATGGGACTAAGCCACCCTTATGGAGAGCCCTTAGGTGGTTTGAGGCATCTCCGCACAGAAGCGGAGCCGTATCCCAAGGAACGGCGGCGGTGCTTTGTTGGAAGGCAGTTAGCGTGGGAGCCACAGCGGGAAGCCTTGGGTTACAGCCCTGGTGTCCTGCTGCAAGGCTTGGGTTAATATGGTAGTTTCTTCTTAATAGATGGGGAAACCGAGACCAACAATAATTGTCTGGCTCTGAGGAACACTTAAGTCTTGATTATACTTAGCTTTGGCTGCTTTGGAATAAGTAGGAAGGAAATGAAATGAAAATGGCACACTTTTTAGAATGCTTGAATATGTTGCTCTGGAGCACAAGATAAGCCTATAGGTAAAAGAAATTTGTTAACTCCCCACCTTCTTTCCTGCTAATAATAGACTCCAGTGGTTGCACAGCACTTTTCAACTGAAAGGACTTGAAAATGCTTCACAAATCATCTGTCTTGGAGGCAATAACCCAGATGCACCCACTTCTAGGGTGGATTGCAGTGCCTGAAGCACACCACAATGCTCTGCCAAGGACTGTGTGCTGCTCTTGGCCTGCCCAGTGTGCCACCATAGTCAGGCATCAGCATCAATTAGTGAAGTTGCACAGGATACACACTCATGTAATGAGCTAGGTCGGGTTTTGGTCCCTGATAAAGATGTATATTGTAGAAATTTAAATTTTGAGAAATGAGTTTTGCTCACTAAGGGCCCCAGTGCTTTTCCTGGCCATTAGTTTCCATGCCTGAGTGATGGCTGGAGCTGCTGGTGCATTTATAATGTCTTCACAAATACTCATTTGCTTGGAGAGTGCTCACGTCTCGTGATTCCTTGATGTTCAGGAACGGTCACCTGAGCTCATTCCTGTGTGCCCGAGTGCTAGGAGAGGGACTGTTCCTCATGTAGCTGCATGCAGTGAGGTCAGTTTTTTGTCATTGTTTGTCATTGGCTTAAGAAAAATAAAAATCCAAAAGCCACTGAGGAATATTACCGATCACATGTAACTTGTGGGACAAATCACAAACCACAGCAGAAGGTCTAATGAAATAACATGAGTTACTCCCATCCTGAACAAATAGCCCGAGAGCTTCTGCAAGTTTCAGGATCCGCTCCCAAACTGGAAAAGAGCTGATTTATTCACTATGAATAATTCAACCAGCTCCTTTTATTATCCAGAACATATACTAATCCCCTCCAGATATTTTCTGTGTGACATCGATGTTGGTATTTTATTTATAGGCTGTTTATTGTGCAGAAGACACAAGGAGTCCATTATAAGGGAAGATGAACAAAAAGCTGGGGGTTTGCCTCTACATTTTGGAGCTAAACAAAATGTAAAAGTCTGGACAGCAGCCTCCTAGGGGAAAAGTGCTTTTCTTCAGAGGCATTTCTGGAGAGCAAAGCCCTAAAGTTAATTAACATCTGTGCTCAAAGTCCAGCGCTGAATGAGGAATGCGGCTGTACTCCGTCAGGTTTCTTAAACTGCAGCATCAGTCCTGGCACACAGGTGTCTCCATGCAGCCCACAGCCTGGGCGGCCTCCGGCCCTCCGGCAGCGTGGCATAAATCAACATTCATAATGCAGTAAGTGGCTCTTGTAAATTCCTTCAGGGATCTGATTTCTGGCCTTCTGCTGGCAGGAATGGCTCAATCCCACATTCAATTTGTGCCAGCCTTTGGAGAAAACTTACATTTCTTCAGCCAGGCTGAATGCAGAGGGTTTTTTTGCTCTGGACCCTTGCAGGCAGCCTGGGAAGGATGCTTACTAGGTGCTGCCCAGGTAGCCAGTGCGCTTACTGTGCCCAGCCTCAGCGTGTTGTAACTTGTAACTCCTCACCCTTACCCACAGAAAACCTTTCTAACATAGCTCGTGACTGCAGCAGCTGCGCCTGGTCTCTCTTTCCAGAGGTGTCTGTCAGCCACTGAGTTTTTGCTTCTTAATACACCATGACGACAGTTTTCCAGTGACCAGGAGACTCACCTTACTGGGGCCTGGACCAGGCTGGAGGGATGTCCCCTGCACTGACAACCCTGTCAGCTAGCAGCTTTCGGGTTCGTAGGAGCTTTCCCTTCTGGCAGGGCATTTACCGTGAGGCATAGGCATGGACATGGCTGCAGTCACTGGGCGGTGGGAGCGCACCCTTGCCCATCCCGCGGTGGTAGGGATGTGCCTGTGAGATGCGGGGTCAGGCTCAGAGCTGCTGTGTGCAGCTGCCTCTCGCAAAGAAAAGTCCAGATGCAAGTTGTCTCCATCACAAGCGCGTCAGCTAATGGAGTTGCTCGGTGGTTCCCCAATGGCCCCACTTCTCCGTACAGAGACGGTGTGTGTGGACAGGCCAGGAAGCATGTATTTGATTTGGGTACTGATCTGTGCTCTGAACCTCATTAAATTGATTCTTCCAAGTCAAAGGGAAAGCACTATTGTGTCAAATTTGAAAGATATAGGCTCTGAGCTGTACCAACACTTGTCACTTGATGGGCTGAATTATTTTTAAGGCTGAGCTGATTTATCTGAACTGAAGGATTTAGATCTCTCCACAGGAGAGGTCTGGGTATTTCAGGTACGTGACAGCCAAGTCAAAGAGCTGGTCAGAGGCCAGGGTTTCTGGTCTAGGGCAAAAAGCCAGCATCATAGGGGAGGGGACAAACAACCAAAATTCTTAAGCAGTTCTGAGGGAAAATGGGTTTAGGGGCAATCAAAACATTTATGTTTAGCATCAGCAGTTTGTTTTTCATTTGCTTTTCATACGGTGATAAATTCTGTCCTATAAGTAAAGCATGAAAAAGAGTATTTGAAAATAAAAGTAAAAATGAAGTGTATCAAATAGATAAGTGTAAAGCAAAATATTTTGTTAGCTTGCTAGAGAAAAAAAAAAGTTTCTGAACGAAATGATGAGGTTGAGGTAATTCATTTTAGGTTTTGACAGTTTAAATTTATTTTCAACAAAAGTTCATTTTCTCAGTAGAAATCATCCTCAGGTGAAGCAGTCCTGCCATCTCCCCTAAAAGGCTGACGTGAAATCTGCTTGCTATAAATGTTTTATGAAATGGACCATTCCTCGGAATTCAGTGGTTGTGGGTGACCAGCAGCAATATGCTTCAAGGACCTCTTCATGCCTCAATGTTAAAGGCTGAATATTCAGACTATTACATCCCATCTCTGTGCACAGGAAGGGTTTAATTGCCCATGATACAAATGGCAAGCAAGCAGCAGTGATACTGCCAGCCTGAGCCTCCCCGTGGCACCGGGGCTGGCTGGGCTGAGCCAGCGCTTTGCTTCTCTTCCCTGCAAGCCCTTGCATCTCCCCCGCGCCTTAAGCTGTGTCTTAAGCTTGGTGTCTTTTGCGCTGGTAGGAGGTAGGTGTTAGGGTCAGCAAGTGGGTGGGCAGGTAGATCATCACAGTGTCTGCCATGATGCCTCGCACGGGTCAGCAGCAGCCCACTCTGCTGTGGGTTTGCTGATGCTGCAGCCATTTCACACCAGTGCTGCTGAGACTGGCCCCAGTAATTCCCAATGCAACAGCTCCTCAAGGCCCCTGAAAAATCATACTGGCTGCATGGGGCACTACGGGTCGGGGAATAAGTCTGGCCAGGGATCTTTGGGCTTGGTGTGTGCTGGTAGCATGGAGTTGATGGTAGCTGAGGACCCTGGTATAAACCTTGGTTGTCCACCTTCATGTCCAGAGGGCTTTTCTGTGAGGATTTCTGTGGTTCTTGACAGACCTGCGGTTAGCTGGGAATGGCTCTAACATCTGATCAGCTTTGTTCAACAGGAGAACGCAGGTGGGAGTAATGGCTCACCTGCTGGCAGATGCACAGGGTATGTGTGAGCTAAAACACTTGGGAGTGTGAGTAGGGGAACACCTTGTCTCCATGTGGCTGGGCAACAGGGAAGGACAGAGCAGGGGCTTTGCAAATGTTGTAAGCCTTGTTTCTGACACTTCCCCCTGATCTGCTTCTCTTTCCCTCCAGCTTTTTCAGTGTACCTGTTACACCTGCCAGACCAGGCCTGTGTCCTTTGGTCTGTCATTCCTCCACAGACACCCACAGCCACCTTAGTAGTGTAGTGAGGACATGGAGAGGAAGCGGAGCAATGGGATAGAGAAGTGGGAAGGATTTGTGGGAGTTAAGTTGGTTGTTCCTACAGCCACAGGGAGGTAGGAGGGTGAAGTTAAGATGATAACTGGCTGATCTCTTAATTTGCTCCGTGAAAAGAAAAGCTGAAGGCAAAGAGAACCGTAATATTCAAGACAACCATTTCCTTTTGTGGTCTGGCAGTGGTAGACTGACAAACCTGTCCAGAGTTTGCAGCCTTAGCTTCTCACGTGACCCTGCACCCTGTGAGAAGGTGTGATGGACCCTGGTTTCCCCTGCCAGAACAAAAAGCCACAGTGGTGACATGGCTTGGAGCAGTGTGCCAGAGGGATTTGCAGATCTCAACAGGAGGCTTGGGGAGAGAAGGTCTCTGCAGAGCAGGTAGGGAATAGAAGGAGCTCTGGGAATGGGGATGTTGACACCCAGTTTGCACTGCAAGGGAGGAGTGAGCCATTGCATGGAGCCAAGCTCCCTTCCGCGGGATTGCTCACGGCTGGCTGGATGTGAGCTCTGCATGCAGCCTCCTGTGGAGCTGGCTGCAAGCTTCGGTCCAGTTCTGCAGCAGTGAGGCTGGGGGCTGCTTGGATGCTGGTGCTCTCTCACGGGATCAGCAAGAGGGGAGATGAAAATACTTCAGTGTTGCTGCTACCTCAGAAAGTCAAAGGCAGGTCCAAGTGCTGGGATTTGGTAAGGGGCAGCAGAGGATGGGCTGTCCAGCTCCCAGGAACCTTGGACTAAGCTCAAGAGCCAAAATTATTTGGTTTCTTTGCATGTATAATTCTGGGATATACAAGCTGTACCAATACGTCCCTTAGACCTCTGTGCAGAAAACCTCTTCATCTTTTTCGCTTATTCCCCAAAGATGTCCTAAAGCCATCTAAGGGGAGTTGGGTAAAGTAAGGTGGTTGAGTTTTAAAGGAGGCATCTGCAGTGGGCTGGGTCTCTACAAAACAGTTGGGAGCTGGTAAAAAAGACTGGGAATACCAGCCCCTGCTTTCTGAGGAGAGTCTTTTGCAGCCACCAGGTGCCATAGGAAGTGAGCAGCCCAGAGCAGCAGAGCTCTGCAGGTCCTGCTTGCCTGGTGGCTGGTGTCCTGGTTTCCAAATGACCGCCACACTTAGCCTGAAGTGTGGATGTATGCCTGGAAAGGAGAATCAGCTGGCTTGGTGTCCCTTCTGTAACTGCAGTCCAGCTTGCTTTGCCCTTCAAATATCCAACAGGGGAGACAGAAATTGTTCTTTCTTTGTAACCTGATTCTCCCAGCTGCTTTCCCTCATCCTGGTGCTCCTTTGAAATCTCATTAGGGCTGGGCCGTGACTTTGTGGTGGCTTGAAAAAAACTGTGAAAGGAAAAACAAAATGAAGCAGGGAGAAGGAGCTATATCAAGGAACTGGCAGGGCAGGACAAGAAAGCTGGCAAGCACAGCAAAGGGGCATGAGAGACAACATGAAACAGGTTTCCTTGAAAGAGTCAGTGGAGCAGAGTACACTGTCCCCACCTCCTTCTTCATCTGGAGCCAGGAGAGAACAGTGTCAGGAGTGACGATTTCTGCAGAGGGCACAAAACCTTTCCCTTCTGTGAAAGCAGAACTTTCTCAGATTTTTTGAATGTGCTTTTTTCCTTGAGGATGAGGATTAGAAAGGGATTTACACAGGCAAACAGTGGTTTTCCTCCTGGCCAGCATAAGCATTTCCATACAATGGGTGGCATCCCAGGGACTCAGGTGCACTGTGCTTTCTCAGACCCGTTTTGGTGGGAGGAGGACAGAGTAGCATCAGGGTTTGGGAGATGGACCTCTCAGGTGCTGTCCTGACTCACTGGTTTTGGAGAACTGAACCATACTGCCCAGCCAGGGCATTACCTCGTGATGCTTTGTGCTGTGTCGTGACTCATGTGGTGCAGCCTGTTAGCCCACCACAGCCTGTCATTGATCTCCCAGGCCCAGTACAGTTCCTACAGCCAGTGGTGTGCCTCACTTCTTCAGCACAGGTTCTGAGGTCTGCTGGCTTCTCCACCCTGTCAATGTGCTGCCCATGAAGGTGGTTTGACAGAGCTCAGTGCCTGTTGGAAGCAAGGGGTTCTCATGGAGGACAGCATATTTAGCAGAAGGCTGTAGTGATTTTCCTGTTCCTTGTACTCTGTCCCTAAGCTCTTGGGACTGGCCACCATAGGAGCCTGTTGGGACCGAGGGGCACTGCCTGACACTGTTTGCCCATTCTTATCCCTCTGGCTTTGTATGCTGTTGTGCCATGCCATGCAATTCCTGCACTGGAAGGAAGTTTCTGGCTCTGATGCACACAGAAAGCAGAGCTCCTAAGGCTCCCTCCCTCTGCCACCCTTTCCCTCCTGTCTTGACCTCAAAGCACAGCTTATGTAGCAATTTTTTCATCGCTAGGACTGCAATGGGAGGGACTTTGTTCCCTTTGCATGACAATTGCTATCCAGCTGAGATCACTAGACACCTTTCAGTCCATAGAGAGAGGCAGTCTGTGCCCTGGAGAGCCTTACTAGACAAAGCAAAGTCCCGTGAGAAGGTGGGGAGAGGTTGGAAAATTATGTGATGCTTGAATAGGGCCATTACAATTGAAGCTGTTTCTGTTTGAGGAGGGGTATGGGCAGGGTGTTGATACCTTTCTTGCTGAGGCAGAGAAGCAGAGTGGTGAGCTACAGGCCACAGAGAGTGTGGAGAGGGCATTGGAGAGGAGCAGGAGGAAAGAAGGCTAGAACAGGGAGGAAAGGGAAAAGAGGGAAAACCCAAGAAAGCCTGGAGAGATGAAAAAACAACAAAGGGAACTGAGCAGCAGATGTGGGTTTTCAGTCCCTGAGCAGACAGGGAAGGTGCTGAGACCTTTACAAAGGTCTGCAGACTACTGTGGACTACTCTACTTCTCCAAAACCCTCAGTCCTTCCAAACAGGGACTGAATGTAAATAAGAATCAGACCCTAAATTTCAGACACTGTCTTGATTTTACCAGCCCTTAGTCTATCTGGTGAGCCAGCAGCAGCAGTCGGCTGTACTGGTGTCTGGCAAAGCCGGTGGTGATGCCAGTGGTGGTCCCTTCTGTATGAGGTATGAGATTGGTGGCAGGGAGGCAGGCCCGGCTGGCAAGCCCTAAGCTTAGAAAGATGCTTGCTCTAATACTTCAAAACCACACAGCCACAGGCTTCTGACAGTTGAAGGCATTCGGGTCATTTGAATGTTTGGAGGACTTTCCTGCCTTCCTTTGCTTCACCTGAGGGCCATTTCCCTGCTGTCACAACGGGATACTGCTCTCGTTCCTGCCTCTTCATCCTAGGGAGGAGGCAGTGAGGCTGCAGCATCCAGCTCCCAAACTGAGCAGGAATCCAGCAGCCCAGGACAGGAGTTTTGTAAGGACAGAGAGATGAGGAACATGTCAGTGCTGGAGGAACTGATCATGTTCCCAGCCAATGACAGACTCACAGATGTCACCATCCCAGAAAGTCCTCCTCAGGAGTGTTAAGGACTGGACACCTTGGGGGGTCCATGGGACCTCCTGCCTTCCTTTGTCTATTACAGGGGAGCCGCAGCAACTGGTTTCCCTGTCCTGGGTAGTATTAGACTGCCCATCCCAGTGTTTAATTTTAAATGCAGTGGGTGGCATGGGAATGGGAAATGCAATTAAAGAAATTCCAGCTTCCCATCTGAATCTCACCAAGATGTTCTTGGTAAGACCAATCTTGGGAAGTTAACTGTATGCAGTGAGGTTTGTCTTCTAGCCCTTTTAAAGGAAATTTCTTTTTGTCTTGTCAAGAACCCCATGAGCTTAAAGGACAAATAAACCAAGAGCACCTGCCCAAAGTGCTAAGTATTCTCTTCCAGTTATCCTGTGTGATTCTGTCCTCACCTCTTCTCTTCCCCCACCTGCTTGCTTCTTCAGGCACAAAGTTGCTTCAAGCCCAACACTGGGGAGCATTTAAGCATTTAGCGGTAAGGTTTGACATGCAAATGAGACTTTGGACAAGTGTGGCTTTGCTCTGCAGCAGCCTAGACATTTTCTAGAGATCATGGTAACTGGCCTGCATCCTTGTTTGCATCAGAAGGTGCTTACACATGACTCTCCACCCAGGCCATGTCCTGTCCTGAGAGTGGTGAAAAAACAAACTAAAAGGAGATGGCTCCTTCCCTGTACTGCTTTGCATAACACTTCAGTGAAGTGTTCAGTATCTTCTTTAAATCTGCCCCATCTGCATATAGCATCCTGTGTCCATGCCACTGCCTAATAACCTCGCCAGGGACAGTGCAGACAGATGGTGCTTCTGTAAACCAGAGTTTGGCTGATGTCATGTCTCGACTCAAGGACTTTCCTTGATCCTTTGGGTAATGACTGTTAATCAGATGCTAAAACACACACTATGTCACACGCCCCTGGGGCTCACAGTGAGAGACTCCCTGTGCCAGGCTATGCTCCAATGAATAGAGGAACGGACACCATGGCACGAAGCCATCTTGGGGTTGCATGTGAGGAGATAACATCACTGAAGGACTGAAAGTGGTGGTATAAGGGAACAGCTCACAAGAAAGGGTTTGGGGGAGAGGCAGCTGTCTGGAGTGGTTGGCTGTCATGAGTATAAAAGCCTGCCTTTTAGATGTCGCTGTTTGCCCATGCATGGGAGCAGGCATGAGCAGAGGTCTGTGGGAACAGGCAGGCAGAGATCTCGGAAGCCAGTACTAGGTTTTGAAAGCCCTGTCCACTTCCCATCTGCAGAGATTCCAATGGGTGAGCAAGCCATGAGTGGGGAGTTTGAAATCGAGAGAGCAGCATGTACAGCATGTCTTGTTTGAAGGCTCCTGGCATGAGGACAGGACATGGTGATGGTTTTTAATAGCAAGTTTGTATTATAAAAAGAACACTGTCTCAACTGAGATTCCCTGGGCAGAGGCAAAAGACATTCAGACAAGGACAGCACTGCCAGTGTTGCTGCAGAAGTGAAACAGATGGGAAGTTCAGTGTGTCACCTTGAAAATACAGATCACCAGAGCTCTGCTCCTTTTGTCCTTGTGAGCTCCCATTGTCACTCCAGCATCATGTCCAGAAAGCTCTCTGGGGTCTGATTCGGAGAGAGGAGGACCTTGGGAGCATAAGGAAACTCCCATTCTCATTCTATTGCTCTTTGTGTTGGGGAGACAGAACTCACCCAGAGCAGGGACACAGAGGCATCCACAAGCAAGGTGTCTCACACTGCTGATGGGAGAACTGAGAGAAGCCTGACGCTGCCCAGCTGGTCGCTGAAGTGGTCAGTGTCAGGCATTAGCATGTGCTGTCTGCGCATGTCCCCTCTGCTTGCTGCCTTTGGAGAGTGCTTGCATGTGTCATGCTAGAAGCACGTTCCTGCCCGCTAGCTGTGGGGACAAGAAGGTGTGCATCAGATTTGAAGATTATTCTAAAATAAGGTTATTTTATTTAGTTTATTTATTTAGCCTGGAGAGTGTCTGCAGATTTTTGCTATTAAGCGCATTCCCTGGGACACAGAGCTGGCTGCTGGGAGCACCCCAGGGTTTGTAAGAGATGTTTTCAGGCTGGGAGGGATGCATAGAATGTTCTGGAGAAGAAAATGCTCACCTGTGCAGGGCTGTGGGGGTATGGAGCTGCTGAGTAAAGTTCTGTTGGAAGCAGGGATGCTTGGGCTGACTCCTGTTCTGCAGAACAGGGAGACTGGAGGAGAAGCTTCCCGGCTTGCCTCGAGCTGCATAGAGTGACCTACCAGCCCTTGAAAGAAATATACCCCATTTGTGGTACTTCTCCAATAATTCCTGAGATTTTCATGAATTGCAGTTCCCAAAGAGTTTGCCTGTAATACTTGCTCTCCTTAGCTCTGTGACTGACTGCACAGATCCATCAGATTCACGTCAGCCCACCTGAAATGCTGGCCATGCTTCCCAGGAAAGCAGCCTGCTCTATGTACTGCAGCGAGGGATTTGCTTGGAGGTGCAGAGGGAAGTGGGCTCTGTAAGAACAGATACCAGAACAATAAAAGCTAGAATGAGACTGGCTAGGATATTAATCTCTCAGCCCCACTGTTATTTAGGATTTTTCCAAACTATCTGTCCATCAGAGGAAACCGGAGGAACCTGTTTCCAGGTCTCTGTCTTCTCTATTTGGAGGTCGTCTTGTTGCTGTTGAATACAAATGACGTTGCAGAAAACACCTTTAAATCCTTAATTTTATCCTAATTTAGGAAGATATCTAAGACATTTCCATCTCATGCCTTTGCTTCTCTCTTTGGCATTTGTCAGAAAACTGAGCTTTTAAGGAACCCGGAGAAGGAAGTTCATAGACACAGAGGAACCATGGGGTACCAACTCTTTTGTATCCCACTAACTGCACCCTCGAGAGGGCTCAGCTGATCTGCACACACAAAGTTGCTTTGAGCCATTTGAAAAGGACCTTCTGGCAGCGCATAGCTGTGTTTATTTGGTTTATAAGCTAACCTGAAAATAGACACTGCTAATTTCAAGTTGTGTCATGCTAACCCTGTGAGTTCAAGCTGTTAGTCTGCAACTGGGTAGCCCTAACTCATACCTGCTCTGAACCTGGGGTGGAACTTCATCTAAAGTAGAGTTCCTGGGGCCAAATGCGACTGGAAATATGGGCTGATTCTCCATGTGTGTCCACATACAGCGGTGAGAGAGGGGGCACAGGAAGGAGCAAGCTGAGGCCAGGTACAACAAGGATGTCCTTGTTGTACCAGGACATCAGGATGGGGAGCAAGGAGATCCTCCTGGGCCGTGAAGGTTAGGGCAGGACGGCTGGGGCTTGGATGACCCAAGGAACAGGGCTTAGGGTGGCACTAAACCACAACAGTGCCCAGCTCCCAACTCTTGTGCAGGGGACTGGCTGATTACTGAACCTGTTTCTTTTGGATTGAAAATTTGGGGGTTTTCTTTGAAATGACTTTTCACATGGAAATTTCATAGCTTTTCACTCAAAGTATGCTTTTAAAAATGAAAGGCTTTGAGAGCACAGTAAAGTCTTTTTGTTACTGTTTTATTTTTTTCTTCCAAGATGAAATATTCTTGTGAAATCCACATCCCCTTATTTCCCACAAATCCTCTTTCACAGGACAGGTTTTTTTCCATTAGATGTTTTGAGATTTTTACCATTTTCTGGGACTGGGTTTCCATCAGCATCTGTGTTGCCCACATGAGGAAAACAAGGACTGATCAGTGATGTGCAGCAGTGCCAGGTGATGATGGTGACCAAGAGCCAGCTGGGTCATGCTGAAAGGCTGAGTTCAACATGAGCCCACACAGCTGGCAGCGGTGATGCTTCAGGGTGTTCCTCAGCTTTGGATAAACTCATGTGATAGTAGTTAGGGTAGGCAGTCTTCAGTGTTTGCCTTACGGGTAGTTTGATTTATTATTTTATGACTGAAGTTTGATGTAATATGGCGTGCATGCCAACATGTGTGTGCTACCCCATGTGTAATCCAAACGGCATGACCTAATTGTTAGAGCAATTCCTCTTATTTCATTAGCTTTTCTGCTGAAAACTTTTTAAAAGCCCATGCTTTTACAGAGAAGGTAACAACATCCATGTGCTGCATAGCAGATGGTACAGTAATGTTGGAGGCATATTTTACAATAACCTTTTTCCAAATGTGTAAACTGAGGTATTGAGAAGTCTGTTTCTGATGCTTGAAAATGAACCAGGGCAGAGAGAAACTACAGGAGTGCAAGAAACAGTACTGTCATATGTTTTAGGGGCTGACCTTGTCCTGCCAAACTTCAGCTATTCAGCCTTGATCAGCCAGGACTCTTCTAAGGTCCTTAAGAGTGTGAGGCTTTCCAGAACTTGGACTGCTTCATACTGGGATCTCTCTCCAGAAGTGCCTATCCTTCTGCAATGACTGTAGGGAGCCCATGATCAAACACCTCCTATTTAATCACCTTGGTCAGATGCCTACAGCTAAGTGGGATCTGATTAATGCTCAGAGAAAGAAAGGTCCGAGAGCCGTCCTACAGCTGATCAGTGCAGAACCACAGCCATGCAAGGTTCTTCAGCATCAATGCAAACCACACTTGATGGGAACAGCTGCTAACATCTTCAGGAACTGTTGTGGTTTAACCCCAGCAAGCAACTAAGCACTACACAGCTGCTTGCTTACTCCCCTGCAGCAGGATGGGGGAGAGAATCAGAAGGGTAAAAGTGCTCCCAAAGGCTGGAGCATCTTTGTATAAATCTTGCCTCAGATAATTCTGAATGAAAATACATTTGGAAATGCCAACATTTCCCAGTGGGTTCCCCATGTAGAGGCAAGGGAGCCAGCTCAGCTCATAAGTTCTTCCTCATGAACAGCTGTGCTAATAATAGCCATTGAAATTAGATCAAACCACAGGACAGTGACAATAACAGCTCAGATTTTTCAAAAGAGCTGAATGACTTGTGCACTACACCTTTTGCAAAGGCTGGCTAAGAATGGCACAAGAGGAGCTCTTTAATGCTGATCCCTTCTGAAAATCTGGGCTTGACAACAAATACTAAACTCCTGGGTTAGCTGACCCTCCACACTCCTGAAACATTAGCATTGGTTATCCCAGACCTGCATACTGAACTTTACAGCAGGACACCTAACCTGAGCTGCCAGGCCAGAAGCAAGATCTCACAAGTGATTCCAGTCAGGAGTTAGAGACTCATAGGGGCATCTAACATGGATTTATCATTGCATCGTTGGTTGCTTTCTCCTACACCAGAGATACTGCTTAGGAGGAGCAATGTAAGCTCATACTGGCTCAAACTGGGATTGCAGGGCTGGGGGAGAATATGTCAAATGTTGTGTTATTTTGGCCTCAACAGCTGGCAAGGAAAAGAAAATGGCCCCAAGCAGAATAAAGTCAACCCACCCCCATATGTCATTTTCTCAGGCTGCCATTACCCCATCTTGTCCCTGCTGTGCCGATGCTTCTTTGCCCACCCATGGGCTTTATTTCACTGTTTTACAACCTGATGTCCTATGTCCAAGCAGTACCCAGTGCGATCCAGAGCATTCAGATGCTGGAATGTGCTCTTTCCACCTTCTGTTTTCAGGTAGTGGCCATGCTTGTGCACTTGGCTTTGAGGGCTGCTGCTATCCTAACTCTGTGTCTCCTCATGTCTGTTTTGAATGAACTGTAGAGCCAATGCCATCACTCTGAACATGCTGCATCTGTCTCCATTTAGAGATACGTTAGGAACTCATCCCTGGCACCTTGCTCATCCCTGTGTCTAACCAGGGTGAAGGATCAGCCCAGAGAATGACTTGACCGCCTGATGGCAAATGCTCTTTTCTCATGATCTCATTCCTATGCTAGGGACGTTTTTGGTACCAATCACTCATCGCCGGTTGGCTGACAGTGGAGTGAGGGCAAGGAAAATGAAGCAGGGAGTCGTGCGTTGCCCTGCTCTGCGTGCCCCCAGCAGGACACAACGTCCAAGGGAGCGCACTAAGAGCGCCAGCATCTATTTTAATGGCATGGTTTGAGAAGTCAGCTCTGAACCAGCAGCAAGGGCAGCAAAGGGAGGATGTGCTGCAGTCATAAAAATTCCACCGAGATAAATCAATAGAGGGAGGAGGAGAATGAGAGGGAGAGATGGCAAAGTCAGACATTGTTCATCTTTGCCACAGGAAAGAGGGAGATGATGCCTCTGTGGTCAGGCAGCTTTGACAGCAGTGAAAGGGAGCAAAGTCCAAGTCAGGGAGGAACTGTCAGGAACAAGTGGCAGCCTTTAATATGGGCTGGTGAAACTGGATTTGGGGGTCTGGTTCAGACATCCACTGAGTGCCAGACACGCTCCTGCATGGCACTAGTTAAGACATTCACAAGCAGGCTGAAAAAGAGGGTAAGGAGCAGTAGCAGCAAGCAGCAGAATGGTGGGCTAATGAGGTGGACTACTGCCAATCCGATTGAGACAGGAGCTGCCTCCTAGAAATGCTAGTTATGGGTGAGCTATGACACCCTCTCTCTCACCAAAACAAAAGGTCCTTATGGTACAAACTCTGTTTTCTGTCTGCAAAAGACTCCAGATTTTGAACTGGTTGCATCAAGAGCTGGGTCCATAGCAGCCCCTGCCCCAGCTTCCTTTTCTAATCTTCAGCAAGGGGTATCTGCCCAGGAACCCATAGTGCTCCAGTTTTCCATATAAAACATTTACAGTGTAAGTCCTGCAGCAAGGGGTGGATTCTCACTAGATTTATGCACAATACTGCTATTGCTATATGTACAAATTAGGTGTATGTAGCACTGCGGGGCTGTATCTTAATAAATAACAGAGTTGGCTGCTTGCCTTCCCTCGTAAGCTGGTGAGCAGCTTTCCTTGCCTGTGTTTGAAACGTGTACTGAAAAGATGCTGAACTTAGGACTCGATTCAGGCAGTGTCCACACTGCCCCTTCATGCCTATGCTTAGGAGTGTTTGGCTTGAGCTGTCTGTCAAGAGGAGACCCAAGCCCTTGTTTGTATGGCCTTGGCTTTCCAGGCATGGGTCAGGCCAAACATGCTACAGCTCAGCCCACCAGTCAGCACACAGTCTTTGGCTCTTCCAAAGTATGCCATGGATGTCCTGATCCTGAACTAAAGATGAGCCTGAAAAGGTGTCAGTGGTCACCAACACCTGCTCCCAGACTTAAAAAGCAAATGTTCTGGCTATGACTCCAAAACAGTGGCCTGCAGACTAGAGGACAGGGCTCTGCTTTGCCTGAATTCCTCTCAGCAAGACATGTTCTTCCTTCTCTTTCACAGGAATACACCATTGACATCTTCTTTGCTCAGACGTGGTATGACCGGCGTCTTCGTTTCAACAGCACCTTGAAAGCCCTCACCCTGAACACCAACATGGTGAGCCGCATCTGGATCCCAGATACCTTTTTTAGGAACTCCAAGCGGGCTGATTCCCACTGGATAACTACACCTAATCAGCTCCTTCGCATCTGGAATGACGGAAAAGTGCTCTACACGCTCAGGTACATCCAGCAGGCACTGTAGCTGGCTGCTGAAGTGAGGGAAAAAGGAGCTGGTCAAAGCAGAGGTTTCCAGGTGCCCTATGACAGAGTAGTGGAGATGTGTCCCAGTGCTGATGGGAGTACACAGGAAGTACTGGCTGCAGAATGGGCTGCTTCTTCCCAGGATGCAGACTTCCATAAAAATCAAACTGATTTTCTGTCTTATACCTAGAAAAAAGTCAAAACTATAAATGGTTCCCTAAACCAAAGTGTATGTGGGTCAGTCCAGCTATTTCATTCTGGTAATAAACATTTGGCTTTTGTTCCCATAAATTCTCACTCCCACAAATGAACCTGAAAAGCTCACTAAACAAAAAGACTTTTAAAATATGAAAATAAGATGTTTTTTCTCACTTTGAAAATATCCAAACATGTATTTTGTTTTGCCGCTGTTTTGAAATGTTCCTGCAAACAGACTGATCTTCAACAAATCAGTGTTTCTCTCTCAAGGGAGTGAGAATCTCTCTGTCATTCTGTGGTGCTGGAATCAAGCCACCTTCACCAACACAAAATCTCAGTCTCCCTTTCTCTCTCTTCCTCTCTCAGGCTGACAATCGAGGCTGAATGTCTGCTGCAGCTGCAGAATTTCCCAATGGACACTCACTCCTGCCCTTTGGTTTTTTCCAGTTGTGAGTAGACATATTTTTAAAATAGTTTTAGAAAGCAAGTAGAGAAAGTCAGTAGAGTAAAACTCTTCTGGGGAGACCATCCTCCCTTTTAGCTACTTTTTTCACCTGATCTCCAATGATGCTTTTCCTGTCCCATTACCTATCATGCCCTGAAACATCCTCCCGCTCCTGGGCTAGCAGAGGTCTTCAGGAACAGATTCACAGCACCTCTGAGCTTCTCCTTAATTTGGGTGCATGGCTGGAAGTGATTAGTTCACTGACCTTGTGGTCACTCTAGACAGAATATATCCCTTCAGCTGGCAGACAAATGGCACCCGTCCTGCCTTGCATCTTCCCCCTTCTCCTGCTCTCTGAGGTGACAGCTCGGCTTTCCAGACCTCAGCCCAGAGTCAGGCTGCACCCTGCACCCAAGGCCATTGCAAAGGAGGGGTACTTAGACCTCCCCTCACAGTCCCCACTTGTCCATTCTCATCAGAGGAGAGGGCTGCTGATGTTGGCACATCTCCACTGGTAATTTTTCAGGAAGCAAAGGGAGATTCCTGTCCTCATATGTTGGTTGGAAATCTGATTTAGTCATCTTAGCTCGGGTTCACTTCTCCTGCTTCCCCTGCCACTGAAGAGATGCTGCTCACATGGCTCTGAAGGGTGCTGCAGAGGGGGGCAGCATGCTGAGGACATACCATCCCCTTGTCTCCCACCATCCCTTGTTCTTTGCTAATTAACGGTACATGCCATACATGCTTGATAATTAGAAACACACTTTCAGTAAGCTGCCAAGCTTTTACTCCTCTCCTCTGAGGAAATCTCTCGTAGGTGTCAAGGTCCCTGCTTCACAGGAGGTTTGTTTCTTTGTCAAGAAAGCCAGAGCCAGGAGAAGCCATGCTCTAGCCTGCAGGAGCCAGGTCTCCTTCTCCACGGAGAATGCCCCCTTCTTTTCCACACACAGACCAGCTCCCAGGGCGAGAGATACAGAGGTAGTCAGAGCAGCCACAGCCATGCTACCTCCCACGTTGGCAGCTTTGTATTCCTGGTGTGCTCATGCTTGGGAAGGGAAGGTAGTCAAGGAGTAGTGGATCCCCCGTGCTGCTCCAGGGAACTAAAACCCTTAAAGATTTAAGGCTGGGGGAGTCCTCTTACACCAACCCAAGTCTCATTCCAGCAGTGCAGTCCTTAGAAAGGCTCTGTTTCTAGCGTTGCTTTTCCTATCCCTAGGATTTGAAGTGGCCTGCAAGGGGAGATGCTGTCCCCAGGGATGCCTATGGGATACTAAACAAAAGGCATCAGAAATACCTGCCTGAACATTTCATGTTTACAAAACAGCTCAAGTGAGATGCCAGCGCTTTTGCTGTCAGGGTGGTGGATGAGGTGGAGGCACATGACCTACTCTTTCATTGACGTCCTTGCCCCTTTTCCCAGATGGCTACCCACGCGAGGAGATTGTCTATCGCTGGAGGCGCTACTCCATTGAAGTCTCTGACCAGCGCACTTGGAGGCTCTACCAGTTTGACTTCACGGGGCTGAGGAACACCTCAGAAGTTCTCAGGACTGGGGCAGGTGAGGCAATGGGAGACAGCCCACAGAAACAGCAGTGTGTTGGCAACCTCATGGGTGGCAAAGGAGTGATCAGACAGTTCCTCAGTGGTTGTTGGGGAAGGAACAGCACAGTTAGAGAAACGTAAGAATGAAGGGATGGACCTTTGCTAGAAGGAGTAGAAATGGTGGACATGAAGGGTGAGGGAAAGATGAAGCAGGGGTAGGCCAGAACCACCGACGTCTCTGAACTGTGGGGTGACAATGCGGATGTGAATGAACCTATCCCTCATTGAAGGGTCAGGAGGGAGAGGAGATGGAGCTCAGATCCCCTCTTGCTGCAGTATGCACATATTACGTGATTCCTGGGTGATGGTTATCATTGGAACAGGGATGGGGAAATCAGAACTTGCAGGTCTCAGTCTTTCCTTCTGTAAAGTTCTGTGTGGCTGATAACATCTGAGACAGAAGATGCCTTAAGAGACAGAAACAAGGCTGCATGTGTGAAGAAACCAGGGAATGGGCACCCTTCAGCTCCTCCTCCTCTTCATAGTAGCTCACATCCCCTTTCCTTCCCACAGCAAACTGAGGAGAGCTTATTTGGATTCCTGCAGGTGGGGCGAGCTCATATTTTTAAGCCCTCTGAAGCAAGCAAGTTCAGGTAGTGCTTCCACAACTCTGCAGAAAGTTGCTGTTGCCAACACTGGCAGCCAGCCTCTAAACAGGGTAGAAAGGCAGCACAAACTGGGACAAGAACTGGTGCAGTGAAAGTGTCTTGAATGCACCAGTGGCTGTCTGACATTTGTAACTCTCTTTTTTGGTAATTGCTTGCAAACTCCATCATAACCCTAGAGCTGTCGGGTGGCTTTCTTCCAATACTCACTAGGAGCCTCTGAAAATGAGGAAGAACCTCAGCTCTAAGTTGCTAAATGAGCAATTAGGATGTACAGCACCACATGCCTTTTCCAGGGACAGAACCAGAGTCTCAATGAAAAGAGACTGAAGAACATCTCCTTTGTCACAGCTCAGGTAGGTAGTTAGCAAGCCAGGCCATGTAGCCTGTTACAGCTAAATAGCTTCTATAGAAAAGAAACCCTTGCAGCAATCAGCTGAAGATGAATACTCTCTGTATAGTTTCTTCCCTGAAACTTTTCCAGACTGGATGATTTTCAGTGTGCTTGGACACACAGCCAGGCCAGTACAAATACAGCCCGGTGGACACACAGCCAGGCCAGTACAAATAGAGTCTGATGGACACACAGCCAGCCAGGCATATAGCCAGCTGGGCAACAGCAAAGTCAACTCTTAAATTAGTCACAAAGACATTAAGTCAGACAGCTACAGAGCCAGCCAGGCAGCCAGAGTCCACTAGCCACAAAACCAGTTAGCCAGCCACAATGCCAGTGAGCCACCAAACCTACTCTGCCAGCCACACAGCTACCAATGAAGCTAACAATCTGGGCAGCCACAAAGCCAGCCACAAAGCCAGCCACAAAACCAGCTAGCCAGGCACTTAAAACAACAAGAAAACCTCATCAGAAACACTAAAAATTCTGAAAGTTTGCTGGGTTTTGTGTTTTAGGAAGCCGCATGCTGTGATTCCAATGTCTCTGTTGCTTTTTCCTAGGGGAGTACATGGTGATGACAGTTTCTTTTGACCTAAGTAGACGTATGGGTTATTTTGCCATTCAGACCTACATTCCCTGCATCCTGACTGTTGTTCTTTCCTGGGTTTCCTTCTGGATCAAGAGAGACTCTACACCTGCCAGGACATCTCTGGGTAAGAGACAGGTTGTTGCATGTGTGATACTTGTTGAACTCTGCAAGGCTAGCAGATCGGCAATGTTGGAGTACAAAATCTCCTAAAGCACTTTGCCATTTTCTAGCATTATTCCGCTTACTGGAGAGCAGTCCACTCCTCCATCTTTCTGTTTATAACACTATCATCAAGCTCAACTGAATGTTGAAGCGGTGCTGGCTTGGACCACTGGATTATTTCAGGATAGTACAACATTCTCGTATCTTGATCTGAGACCTGAACACAGCCTTTTCCAAGCTGACAATGTCATGTTCTTATGCACTGAAAGGGAGAGGGAAGAGGTGAGCTGTGGCATTGCAATACTGGCCAAAGGGCTCCTGCACATGCATGTGCTCTCATGCATTTCCTCATGACTCAGTGTAGGCAGGGCCAGGAGTGAAGGTGGTAGTTTAAAACACAGTGTCACCATCATTTCAGCAAAGTCCCTGAGGCATGCCACTCCAGCAGACATGCTCTGGAGCAGAGGATCATGCCAAGGGACCGTGGCTCAGTGCCAGGTCCTGCACTTGGGTCACAACAGTCCCACGCAGCGCTACAGGCTTGAGGCAGAGTGGCTGGAAAGCGGCCTGGTAGAAAAGGACGTGGGCGTATTGGTCAACAGCCAGCTGAACAGGAGCCAGCCCTGTGCCCAGGTGGCCACGGGGGCCAGCAGCAGCCTGGCTGGTGTCAGGAACAGTGTGGCCAGCAGGGCCAGGGCAGTGCCCGTCCCCCTGTGCTGGGCCCTGGTGAGGCCGCCCCTCGAATCCTGTGTTCAGCTTTGGGCCCCTCACTGCCAGGGGGACGTGGAGGGGCTGGAGCGTGTCCAGAGCCGGGCAGGGGCTGGGGCAGGGGCTGGGGCACGAGGCTGATGGGGGGCGGCTGAGGGGACTGGGGGGGCTGGTCTGGAGAGGAGGCGGCTCAGGGGGGCGCTGACCGCTCTCTGCAGCTCCCTGGCAGGGGCTGTAGGCAGGGGGGTCGGTCTGTTCCCCCAGGTAATGAGCGACAGGACAAGAGGAAACAGCCTTAAGTTGCACCAGGGGAGGTTTAGATTGGATGTTAGGAAATTTTTTTCACTGAAAGGGTTATCAAGCATTGGAACAGGCTGCCCAGGGAAGTGGAAGAATCACCATTCCTGGATGTATGTAAAACACATGTAGATGCAGTGCTTAGGGATATTGTTTAGTGATGGACTTGGTAGTGTTAGGTTAATGGTTGGACTTGATGATCTTAGAGGTCTTTTGCAACCTAAATGGTCCTGTGATTCTATTTATGATTCTTCAAGGTCTCAGTGTAGGACTAGTGACATGAAGATTATAGGGTAATGAACAAAGTTGCTGGGCTATATCCATAGAGTACCAAGCTCTGGCAGGATGTGGAACCCTGTAGGCCTTTCTCTGTCATTCACCCCACAGAGGGAGCTCAGGATGTGGCAACAGCTCTGCCTATTGTTTAGATTTTCTCAGCAACTGCAGTGGCTCTTTGAGGTAGGAAAATGCTTATGTTGATTGAATTCTTCGCCGATAGGCACTAAAGAGATCTACAAATCTTGGATGCACTTTGGCTGTATCTGCATTTTACAGCAAGCTCTGCTTCCCAGCGCTGTCCTTCCCATCAATGCCACTGACTTTCCCTTTAATTTGAGGTAGCATTCCCAGCCCTGCCTGCAGACCTCTTGTGGGGAGAGGAAAGGTGAGGGACCATCAGCATCAAGCAAGGTATTCGCAGCCCATTCATTCTGACCCTCTCTCCCCACCTTCCAAACAAAATCAATTTCTTTGGTGCCCATGGAGAGAGCAGGAGGAGGAGTGGGGTGTCATTTCCAGTTGAGGGTACACCATAGTCCATGGCTGGGAAAGGAACGAACAGCAAGAGGCAAAATGTTCTGCATGGCTGACACCCACTGCAGTGGTGGTCTCAAAACACAAAGGAAAGTTTCCCTAGGCAGGGGAGGCCCTCTCTGTGGGAAGAGACCTTAGCTCATCGAGAGTAATGAATTCTCTCCACAGCCCGTTGTACTTCATACAAATGATCCCTAGTACATTTCAAGCACGCCAGCCTACATTAGGGGGATGTAAACTGGACCAGTTCCATTGGCATTTCAAATATACAGGAAGTCACATCATATCTGCTAATGCAAATACAGTAGGAAAATATGAAAATCTCTTGCCATGCTCCCACCCAGAGCCATAGGGGTGGCAGGTGGATCTAGATGAATGCTAGAGAAGGAGAAACGGGTAGAGTTCCTGCTTCTTCTCCACAGCTTAAAAAGCAATGGATGAGATCACAATACCAACTCTTGCAGCTGATCCTTTGTTGGCTCATGATACTTTACCTCTGGAAACAGGTCTGTGAGCATTATTGCTGCTGCAAAAACAATTCCAAGCCACGTTCAAGTCAAAAGAGATTTCTTATCATCTCCTACCCACTTGCCCTCTATGTCAAAAACCTGATAGATTGTGAAGAGCTGTCTCTGAAGAATAGCCACAAGTGGGTTGAAAGCTTATGGGTAAGAATTAAGAGATGAAGGCAACAAAGGGAACCTTGTTGTTGGTTTTTAACTGCAGGCTGCCCAATCAAGGGTTGCTCGTTGACAAAGCCTTCTTACTCCAGCTACAGGAGGCATTGTGCTCGCAGGCTGTCATCCTGCTGGGGGACTTCAACCACCCCAACATCTGCTGGGAAGGTAGCACAGCAAGCTGTAGGCAATCCAGGAGACTCCTGGAATGCATGGAGGATAACTTCTTAAGCCAGGTAGTAGACAGCCCTACCAGAGGGGATCCAATGCTGTACTTGATGGCCACCAATGCAAGTGAGCTAACTGGTGACATCAACATTGGAGGCAGCCTGGGCTGCAGCTGTCATGCACTGGTGGAGTTTGGGCAGTGTCCCTATACTCCTCCCAGGATACCTGTCCCCGCTTCCACTGCCTTGTGCATTTCCTTCTTGCACTTTAGTTTGACCAGCAGGTCTTGACTAATCCATGCTGGTCTCTTGTCTTCCTTTCCTGATTTCTTACACCTGGGGAATGAGAGCTCTTACACTATATGAAGAGTGTCCTTAAAGATTTGCCGTCTCTGTTCTTCTTCCTTGTCCCTGAGGGCAGTTTCCCAGGGCGTCCTACTGACATAACTCCTGGAAAAACTAGAAGTTTGATTTCCTAAAAATTCAGGGTCCTGACTTTACTCTTCACCTGAACCATATTCCTCAGGACTGCCAACTCCAAAGGTATGTCTTTCTTTTGGACTCTCCTCCCATCATCAAGCAGTTGTTCCTGTGTACAGCCTTAAGCACAGTCCAAGTTCCCCACTCCTCTGCCAGTCTACACTGATGGCCTGTGTGACACTTGGGTTTTGAACAGCTTTTTTTCCATAGAGCATTGTCAGAGGGCACCTCAAGACCAGCATCTGGCTGAGCAGAGCAAAAATGGGATCAGACAACTAGAGGAATTTCTCTTCTACAGGACAGGGGAAATGTGGATATTACAGGGACTGAATGCATGTAGAAGACAGAAGTGCTCCTCTTCATTACTTAATCCAGCTATTTTCTCTCTTAGGTATTACGACTGTGCTAACAATGACCACCCTGAGTACCATCTCCCGCAAGCACCTTCCCCGTGTTTCCTATATCACAGCCATGGACCTCTTTGTCTCTGTGTGCTTCATCTTCGTCTTTGCAGCTCTCATGGAGTACGCTACACTCAACTACCTGGTGGGAAACAAGAAACCACTTGAGCACAACAACAGGAAAGCCAGGCTGGTAGGTCAAAGGGGCCAGCAGAAGTGGATGCTGTTAGAACCCCAAGCTATTTGGAAATATCCCTCCTGAGCCTGTACTAGAAACTGCTGACAAGGTTTAGTGCCTGACCCATACTGTGTTCATAAGGTCCTCAAACCACTCTGTGTGCTGGGTCTGACCACTTGAAAGGTGAGACACAACGATAAAAAGCAGCTGAGGGTCCCATAAAACAAGGAGGTCCCTGTCAGAGCCAGGCACCCTGTGTTCTCTCCAGAATTGCTGGGCAGCTCATCAGTGGTTTAGGATGACTCACATGACCAAATGTAAATGTCCACTTTAAGACAGGGTGGCCTAAAGCCAGATTCTTCCACTTGTACCGGTTTGATCTCTGTGGGTTACAGAGGTATCTTAGGTCACAGAAATGCAGAAACCTACTTTCTTTTGTGGTCTGTCCATCAGAAGACCTCCAGAGTGTGGGGATAGTGAACCCAGAGTGGTCATCATCCTCTTCAGATCTGCCCACGCTCACGGCAGGTACTTCTGACACATCAGCTGAAACAGGCTTCTGAATTGGGACAGAACTGAAACCAGAAAAGACAGATCTCTTCTGTGCCAGCCTCATTTCCCAGCACAGGTGGAGAGAGCTCTTCCATGATGCTGACGATATGCCTTTTATTCCTGGGCCAAGAGGTTATGAGTCACACACAGCCTTTCCTCAGCTTTTTTCCAGCAGCTGACAGCAATCAGAAGACACATCTGGACTGTGTGCCATGTCTTCAGAGACAGCTGAGCTCAGGGGAGTGAGAGAAAAGGCTAGCACAGCTGAAACTAAACAGGTTCTGTTTCTGCACTGAAGATTAGTGAAAGAGATGGGGAATCAGAGCAATTAGATCTTTGCTGAGTAAAGCTATGCCCTAGGGTGCCAGGGAGGAAACTCACAGTCATGCAGGGACCTGACAGTACCCACAGTAGGCCAAGGTGGTGATTTACAACTGATGCAGAGATGGGGGATGATCAGTCATCCCTTGCCACTGAACTGTATCTATGCTATGAACTTATCTATTGCCGATTGGATGGGTTTTGATGTCTAGAACATATTTTCTTGCCTTTCCCTTCCCTTTGTTCCACCTACCCCTCCTCATTACAGCCGCCTGCTGGTGCACAGGTGATGCCATCCTTTACCACTATCAACATCAACAACATCATGCACTGGCCCCCAGAGATAGAGGAGGATGACGATGAAGAACCTGGCTCCCCGTGCCTGGAAGGAAAGGAATGTGAGAGGTTCTTCTGTTGCATTGAAGACTGTCAGACAGGAATGTGGCGGGAGGGGAGGGTCCGCATTCACATCTCCCGCCTGGACTCCTACTCTCGCGTCTTCTTCCCCACCGCCTTCCTGCTCTTCAACATTGTCTACTGGATTGCCTATCTCTATCTCTAGCCATTCTTCGTCCTCAGCTGGAATGGACTGGAGACCAGCAAGATGGGCTTCTCAAGGAGCACAGAAAACAGCATCTCTTCTGTTGTAGTTGATTGTCAGCCTGAACAATCCAACCTGGCGATTCCCTCCTCCTGCTCTCTCATCTCTTCTAAGAAGAACCAGACAGCTTTTTTTTTTAGCCTTCTAACATATCTTTTTAGAAAATCTAGCCTTCCCAAACAACTCCCTCTCCAGTACCACCAGCATTTTACTCCTTGTAAGATTGCCCAAAAATGTCCTATTCCCATCTCAAACATTAGGGATTTTGTCAAAAACAAAAACCTTAATGTGTTTCATTTTTCCATCCAATCCCACTTGAAATTTCCATGGAAAGTGATGGAAAATAGAGTTTTCTGCATAGTTATTAAGACTGCAAAGGAAATAAAGTAGATCTTAAAACTTCTGCACAACTTCCACCAGAATAGACTTTGTGGAGTGCTAGAGGTTTGGAAAGGTCAGAAGGAAAGAAACATGAAAGAGGGTAGCACTACAGCTTTTCTGCAGTAGCTGGGCTTGGCTAAAATGTTTTGACCCTGCCCAGAAAGCTGGAAGTGGCACTAACAATGATGGAATAGCTACAAGCCTCTACGAGCTCCCCATACAGAATCTGTGGAGCATCCCTCATGGATCACTCTACTAGTACTAAGTTGCACCCAAGGCATCCACCCACTAAGGCATTGTTGAGTCTCATCAGATGGTGGGAAAAAGCACTTCACAAATTTCAAAGGCCCATCTGCCTTACTGGAGCAGACTCTTCAGGGCCCACGGTGACATTCTGCTTTGTGATCAGGATTGAAGCAGGCTTACGTTGGCCGTAGCCAAAAGAGGGAGAAAGTTCTTATGCTTCAAAGACCAGAAGCAGTCACAAGAGCCCATTGTGAGGCAGCTTGCTTTGGCCTCTCTCATGTAAGCTGATCCCTATTGTATCATGCATTATAGCAGGGCAACGACACTTGTTAAAACCATCAGATCTGTGCTTGGTAGTAGGTGCTAACCTGAGAAAGGAGTACTAGAAAAGGTAATACAACCAGCTACCAGCATGGCACCTACCAGTGGTGGGGAGAGAGCGTTCCTGCAGCTCAAATGTGTTTCCTTACTTCTTTTTTTTTCATAATTACGTAAAAAAAGACTTCACTAAAACTGTACGGCTTCTCCCAGCCACCACCACCACTTGGCCCTTTTCTTCCCAAATTCAGGAAGCTGAGTGAGTCATCCTTGGTAGATTTCAGCAAGGTCAGACATAGTAAGATGGTTCCCTATGGTCCATCTTAAAGGGACAGAAAAATGCATAATACAGTCTCAACTGGGAAAAAACTGCATAAGGTAGAAGAGGAAACTCAGGCCCAAGGTCCATAATGTGTAAATCAGTTGCCAACTGCTGATGTGCCCCACAGCACGATTGTGAAAAGCACTGTGACATTAATAGTTACTTACTGTGTAAATTACAAACAAACAAAAAAATCTTTTTAAACCCAGCATGTTTTAGAAACAGTACTTAAAAGGTTTTTCATGAGGAGAAAGTTGGCAGGGCTGCAGAGAAAAAGTTGGGAACAGCTCACAGGACAGCTAACAGGGGCAGGTGGTTTTACGTATTCTTAGAAAGCAATTTGATGTGGTTAAAAGATGGATTTTGACACTGTTAAATCTGATCAGAGTAATGAAGTGTCATGTTTAATTCATTCATAAATACAGCCCTACCTGGGTGCCAGAAGAACAGCTAGGGCACCTAATTAAGTATACAATAGTACAACACTCAGCTAAGTATAACCTAATGGGGTCAGACCAGCATAGCTCTGGAAGGAGAAATTGTGCCTGTCTAACCTGTTACAGTTCTTTTTTAAAATACCAAGTAAGAGATAAAGGTTACCCAGAAGCATAATTTGCTTAGCTACTACAGCTTTTGAAAGGATGGAAAGAAATTATGGCGGGTGGTTCTGAGGAAATTGATTTAGCAAAAGAATTATTAAGGAGGTTCTAATTAAAGGAAATTAACTGAGGAGAGAGGAAAAAAGAATTGTTAAGGAGGTTCTAATTAGAGGAAATTAATGTTTTAGAGAGAAAGACGCAGAGAGGGAGAAGTCTAAGAAAAGAATAAAAACAACTTCCAGACAAGGAGAGCTGCTGGGTGACAGTGCTGACTCCCAGCCAAGCGGGTTGATGTTCTGCTCCTGATAGCAAAGTGCTATTAGATGTAGCAACAGAAAAACCTCCTATGACTCAACCATACACCGACAGGGAGCTGGATTAAACAGGGTCCTGTGATCTCTGTGGGGAGCCAAAAGGAAAGAGCATCCTAGATTAAAACTGGTTCACACGACAGACTCTGAGTGAAGCGTGTCTTCACATGTCAGAAGGCAGCTGTTAGCACATGGGAGAGGGCACCCTGGTGGCAAACCAGGGCCCGTGCCAAATACACGCTTATTAACAGTACACTGGCACAAAAGGCGTGTAGGCAATATAGGCTGCAGCAAACACGGGCAGCAAAATTTGGAAGGGGAGCATCTGAGAAAGGGAAGCATCCGAGAAAGGGATGGCGGAAGGGAAAATTTAACATCCATGTGCAAAGGAGTCCAAACATCTGCAATTTGCTTAGCTTCAAAGCACTTAGGAGCCTTGATGGACACAGATGATTATCATGGGCATCAGAGTACAGACTTAAGCCCTGAGAGCAGCAGCTTGTTGAAATTAGACCTTTTACAGAATCAGCCAAGAGAGAAGCAGAGTGTACAAGAGGCCTAAGAGGATGACAGAGACTTGGGCAAAGTAGACTTGAAAGATTATATGATTTCACCAAAAAAAGATAAAGCCAACACACAGCTAGGTAATTTAACCAATGATGGAGGATTTGACAGTGGAAAATAGCCTAGCGTGGGCTGGAGCACAAGGAAGCTGATTACTAAGGCTGAGGAAGGAGGAGGGAGGGGGCTTTTTGACTTAGGGAAATCTGTGCCCATCATAAATAGCTCAATAAGTAAAGGCATGCACCAATTCAATCATGTTTTTAAGTTTCTACAGTATCTCAAAAAAAGAAAGCTAAGAAAAGCCAGAAAGAAAAATCCGCCATTTTTTCTAATTACTTTGCAAAGAGCCAGTTCCCTGAAAAAAGGTGTGCCTGCTATCAGCAGGGAATCCAGGGCACAGAGACATCCAGTAATTGTGTGTGGCCCCACTGGGCAAGGCAGTGGGAGCCAAACCCCACTGGTCCCCTCCTAGATGAGCATAAACCACCTGCCCTTCCCTGCACCCTGTAATTTCTGCCATCATGCTGGAGTGGGTTATGGTCCGCAGTGTCTTTCAGCCCAGGACAGCTGCTGCCTTTTCACCAGTGTCTGACTAGGTCAGTCCAGGGGATGCAGCCTGAGAACATGGGGCTGAGCAGTGCCACACCAGGCAGGAGGGACAGACACTTGGGTGGCTGCAAGGCACCTGGGTGGCTGCACTGCCTCCTCCTCTCTCACAGGTTTCAGCTTTCTTCCCCATCCAGAAACTTGGTGGAGGAGCCACATACAGCCACCGTCACAGGCCAAGTTGGCACTGGGCTTCCCTCACCTTCTCTGTCCCCTTCCCAGGGATGAGGGAGTCATGTTCCCACCCCTGGCGCCTACAGAGGACCTCTGACAAACAGCTGCTTCGTGACAAGTTTCCTTGCTAGTGGCCCAAGAGTGCCTAATGGCGGCTCTCATGGGTGATCCCATAGCAGAACACACATCCCAAGTTAGTGAACTTTGCTGTGAATCTGGTCAGTTCCACCTCTTACTGGACAATCATCTCCACAACTTCCAGGCTGAAGTGGACTATGAACTCATCCACTGTATCTGCCTTTAAGCTCCACTCCAACCTATGGGCACCCCCTGTGGACAATATGTACTGTTTCAAATGCCTTGAAAACTTCAAGCAGGACTATAACTTTTGTGCTGTGGATCAGAAAAAGCTCTCCTTCCAGCAGTGCCACAAGTCCAGCCTTCTAGTAAGAAACCTGTTGGACAAGCTGATTGTCTTCTGTACTTTCAAGGCAGCATGTCAGCAGACAATGCAGTGGTGTGAACTAGAAGCTCATCTGCAGAACAGGTGTCCTGGTTTCAAGAAATACAAATCTGAACTACAGCAGAAAAAGAATCCCATTTCCAGAGGGAAGGAACATCCCCCACACCCAAGGGTCCAGAGGTACCAAGTGGAGGATCATTGCTTGTAGCAGAAAGCTCCACAGCTGCTGTGGTATCACTAGGGTCTGCAAAGCCTGGACTAGTTAATCCAGCTTTTGAGACTGAAGAAGACCTTCCTCAGACAGTTAGTCTTATGGCTGAAATGAACACAACTGAAATTCACTGAGAAGACCTGGAAGAAGTTGAGTATGAAAATAGCTGAGGGTAAAGTCAGCCCAATAGGAAAAACTTGCTGAGAAAGCCTTGAGAGATTCTGTCATTGCTGCAGATGGAAGAATAGCACCTGGGGACCATATTCTTGAGGTGAATGGTGTCAACATCAGCAGTGTGACTCACTGCCAAGCTGTCTCTCTGTGCTACCCAGGGCTCAGTACTGGCGCCCAGTATTGGGGCCGGTCCTGTTTAATATCTTTATCAATGACCTGGATGAGGGGATCAAATGCACCTTCAGTACGTTTGCAGATGACATCAAGGTGAAAGGGGGAAGCGTTGATCTGTTGGAGGGCAGGAGGCCCTGCAGAGGGATCTGGGCAGGCTGGGCCGAGGCCAGCTGTGGGGGGTTCAACCTGACTCAGGGCACAACAGCCCCACACAGTGCTACAGGCTGGGGGCAGGGGGCTGGGAAGGTGCCTGGCAGAGAAGGACCCGGGGGTGCTGGTCCAATGAATATAAGCCAGCAGTGTGGCCGGCCAAGAAGGCCAACAGCAGCCTGGCTGGTGTCAGGAGCAGTGTGGCCAGCAGGGCCAGGGCAGTGCCCGTCCCCCTGTGCTGGGCCCTGGTGAGGCCGCCCCTCGAATCCTGTGTTCAGCTTTGGGCCCCTCACTGCCAGGGGGACGTGGAGGGGCTGGAGCGTGTCCAGAGCCGGGCAGGGGCTGGGGCAGGGGCTGATGGGGGGCGGCTGAGGGGACTGGGGGGGCTGGTCTGGAGAAGAGGAGGCTCAGGGGATACAGCTGCCTGAAAGGAGGTTGTAGCAATGTGGGTGTTGGTCTCATCTCCCAAGTGACAAATAATAGGACAAGAGGAAATGGCCTCAAGTTGCACCACGGGAGGTTTAGATTGGATATGAGGAAAAAATTCTTCAGTGAAAGGGTTGTCAAGCATTGGAACAGGCTGCCCAGGGAAGTGGTTGAGTCACCACCCCTGGAGGTATTTAAAAGACATGTAGATGTGGTGCTTAGGGACATGGTTTAGTGATGGACTTGGCAGTGCTAGTTTTAACAGTTGGACTTGATGATCTTAAGGGTCTTTGCCAGCCTAAATGGTTCAACGAGTATGATTCTAACATGAGGCTAATGATGGGGACTGGAAACAATGATCTCGGCATTTAAGTATTATGGCTTTTGCTTAGAAGGTGGGAGGAAATCAGGAAAAAGGTTAATTGCTCATTTCTCTGTCTCCAATTCCTAGCCTTCCCCTCCAAATTATGCCATGTAAGGGACCATTTTTAGATTGTATGCACTTCAGGGCAGAGACTCTCTTACTGTGTGTTTGTACAGGGGCTAGTGCATTAGGGCTTGATCCTTAACTGAGATTTCTGGATGCTACTTATTATAGATAATAAACAACAGTGTGGACTACCCATCTTCAACACCACTGTCTATCCACACCTTGAAAGAAGGCTAAAAATTGCTCCCCACACCCCTCCTGATGGGCTTACTGGAGTTGGTTAATATTTTTATTTCCCCAGAGAAAAATATCTTGTTGGAAAGTAGGGGAAAATGTTGGTCTGGTATTTTTGGAATGAGTGGGGGATTTTTCTGATTTTTTTTTTTAAGAAAGAAGTTGTTTCAACTCAACACTGCTCAGCAGCAATCTCTTATCATTTAAAATAATTTCTAATGCAACAGAAACCCTTGGTCCCCTCAGACTGATACCATTGTAAAGAAAACATCAATGTTTCCCCAGGTGTTTTGGGGTGGGCAAGGGGTGGCATTAGTATTTGGTGGACTTCATTTTGGTCTTTCTGCTCTCCATCATAATAATGGTGACTTTTGAGGTGATCATAACCAAAAGGACAATTGTAGCTCTGAAGAACCCCCCCACCAAGAACCACCCAGCCTCCTGTCCCCAAACCGCACAGAGAAGCAAAGAGCAGCAGTGCCTGCGCAGCTGCCCAATCCCGCCTTAGGCCCACACAGCCACATGTGTGAAACCTTACCCTTTGCTCTTTCGCAAAAGCATTCATTAGTCATGCCTGATGCGCTGGAGAAATTAATTGGCTTCTTGCTATCCACCCCCCTGCAAATGCTGTCTCCTTCCCTCAGCGCTGACTCCCTCCTCACACGCTGCACAGCTCCATCAGCCTTGAAGCACCCCTAAAATCTCTCCTACACATCCAGTTTACTGAGGGAAGGGAGGATCGATGCTAATGAAAAAGCTGCCTCCCAACCCTCGAAACAGCACAACATCGTCCTAATACAGCAAGAATCCCACAAGGCCTGTCTGAGGACAATCCTCTGGCCCGAAAGGCTCCTCCGCCACCCACATGAGCTTCGTGAATCTGCAGGGGGATGCGGCCCCGCCATAGCCTCGCCTCACCCACGACATGGAAGAGAGCTCAGCCATCTCCAAGAGGCAGCCACCCACGCTACCTCCCGCCCCCTTATGTTATCTCTTTCTCTGGTGATTTTTCTTATGGGTTTCGCCCTGCCCCTCAGCCCATCCCGGGGTTTCCCTGACACACGAAGGCCCCAGCCGCCCACGCGCGCCCGGCCCCGAGCAGCTTTTCCCGCGCATGCGCGGCGCGCGCCACCACAGCCCCCGCCCCGTCACCGTGGAAACCATAAGGCCGCGGCGCCATCTCTGCCGTGACCCCCCTTCCTTTCCCGCGCCCGGGCCGGCGGCAGGCGCCGCTTTTGTCACCGAGCGGGGCACTGGTGCCTGAGGGGGCCGGGGGGCCGTGTGCCTCGGGGGAGAGGGCTCCCCTCCCGGCTCAGGGGAGAAGCTCCCTGCAGGCACAGTTCACACCAACACGGAACGGGAAAACCGCCCTCCCGCACACTTTATATCCCTTCAGGCTCTGACAGTTCCCAAAATGTTAAAAACGTGATGGGCGGGCGGAGGGAGAAGAGAAAGTTATATTAAGTCGTCACTTATTATATTCCTAAAATGCATTTGTTATAATTTGTCTTCCCCTTCATGCCTCAGATTTATAGGCTTTTGGAAGATTGAATTTAAGGAGAATGGGGCCAAAAGCGTTTCAAGCCGTGTGCCGCAGGGCAGGAGCGGGGACACCAACACTTGCCTGCTCAGAGCCGGTGTGGCTGGGGTGGGAGCTGTGCAGGGGTGGCAGCTGCACGCGCTGGTGCCTTCTCCTCGTCTCCTCTTGGAGAAGTGGCATCGATGGCCCAACAGCGCGATGCCGGGCAGCCCATCAGAGGCAGGAGGTACCCGCTGGGAAGTGCCGGGGTGTAACATGGCTGGCCTGCCACTGTTCCCGTCAGGCTGGGTGAGGAAACTCAGGCAGCCAAGGGAAATGCCCTGTTGCCTGCAGACCTGCAATAAAGAAGTGTGTTGAGGGGAGAAACGGGTTATACAAGAGAAAACTGACTCTATTTACTGTTAAGAATCTCAGGTCTTTCAGGTTGGAGGGTCTTTTTGTTGTCGTTGCTGATTCTCTATATCACTGTGTGCATGATTTTACTATCCCTCTCTCCTTGTTTTTTCCCCTTCTCCACACATCTTCCAAAAAAAGTAAACAAAAGTAAATTTAAAAAGAAAGTAAATGAAAAAGTAAAAAATAGGCCCCGTCCATCCCAGCCACACTCTGGCCACCTTCTGAGCCCATATGACAATAACACCACCACAGGTTGGAATATAGCAACTGAAGCCTTAATAGTTGCTGTAAGCAGGTCGGCATAGCAACATCTCCAGAGAGAGCTCTCCATGGGGTCATTTCTATTCACTTTAAAGCCCACTTGGGCTGTTAAAGTGGTATAAAATGGACTCGGAAAAGCTGTTAATTAGGATTAGCAGCTTCAGGAACATCAAGCCACAGTGCTCCAAGCTGAGCCATTTATCTGAGAGAACTCAGGCCTCTTGACTGCATTCTGAACCGAGGCACAGGACACCACATGTCAGGGCAGACAACTTTGAAATTAGATGGCAGAGTCACACGGTCACGTATGAGAGAAGGTTCATACCCCAGCTGCTGAATGGCACTGCAGCACCTCTCCTGCAATCAGATCACCTTTTGCTGGATTCAGATGGTTGGCAGGTCCAAGATGTACCAGCCAGCTGTACAGAAGTAGCGGGGAAGGCATGGACCCATTTTGTCAGTATGAATTGCATGTGGTATGAAATCCACAGAGCACGTGGTGGGTGCCCCTGGATGATACATATCTCATAAGGTCTGTAGGGCTCCAAGAGAAAGCAACCACTGTGGACAAGAGATGGCACTCACGGGTGTCAGCATGCTCTTTCAAGGCCAGTAACAGACTCCGTGGAAAAACAAGGTAATGACTTGTGTTTCACAGCTGCTGGGATATGACGTTTATTCTGTTGCTATAAGCTTCCTGCCCTTCATCAGTCTGCAGCATCGAAGGTCCAAGGAAGGTGATAGATTCCTTGTGTAGCAGCAACACAGCCAGCCAGCTTTGCAATAGCTTCTGTCACACACTTGAGCAAAACAGGCTGTCAGGAAGGGTTAAGCCATTGCCAGGCTGTCATAGGGCTGTTTTGCATCCCTTATGTGTTACTGACCCTGACAACCTTCCAAAGACAATCTTTTCTGACACCTCCCCTTTCCAAATGCAAGGTGAAACGAAGATGTCTCCTTCCCATTATTCTGCTTCTCTTGGTGTTTTCATCTCCTTGGGATAAAACACTACCTGAATCACAGCTGAGCTGAAAGCAAAACTTCCCATCTGGGACTGCATACTAGCTCCCTTGCATAGTTCACTCTTCCTGGAGAAATACACTAGGTCTGGTCAAAGAAATACCCATAGCAGCAAGTCACACTGCAATCTATTTCTTGAGATCATGCAGTTCAGGGCTGCTGGCAGCGATGCTTTCAGCTGTGTCCATCATAAAGGGAAAAGTCTTTTACCGTATTGACAGCTGGACCAGGTTCAAGTGGATCTGAAATCAATTTTAAGGCAGAACTGGGCCTACACTCTTCTCTCATTTTAACCACAGAAATCCAGTAGCCTCAAAGAATATATATGGCAGCAGAGACTCACCAGGCCAGAAAAACAGAAATCCCTACCCAAGAGTTTACAGTCAGCATCTTGAAAATGGTAAGTACCTGCTGTGGTCCTTGCTGTAATGGAGATCTTCTATTGCTCCTCTCCAGGAAATGTCCTTCACCAACCAACCCTTCTATCACAGAGCTTCACCCCAGCCCCCAGCAGCGTCCCACAGAGATCAATAGCTCAAGGGAAAAAGTCAAGACAACATGTAAGAAGAAGCAGCTGTAGGAAGAATTTAGTAAGCTAGTATTATCACACCTCAGAAGAATATGTATAATGCTAGATGACTAAATCTGTGACTAAGACTGTATGTTGATGCTTTGGCCAAGCAGGTAGAATCATAGAATAGTTTGGGTTGGAAGGGGCCTTTAAAGGTCATCTAGCCCAGCCCTCCTGCAGTAAGCAGGGACATCTTCAACTAGATCAAGTTGCTCAGAGCCCCATCCAACCTGACCTGTGTTTCCAGGGATGGGGCATCTACCACCTCCCTGGGCAACCTGTTCCAGTGCTTTACCACCCTCATTGTAAAACATTTCTTCCTTGCATCTAGTCTGAAACTACCCTCTTTTAGTTTAAAACCATTCCCCCTTGTCCAATTTTGGTACTAAACCGAAAATGAAAAGGGCCTGCACAAATCTTGTGGAACCATCCCAAAGCTCCTGCATGCCCCCTCTGCCCAACACCACTGGGATATGAAAGCCTAACAGCCAAGCAGAGAAACATGCCTAGCTCATTCAGGCAGTTTTCATTAGTTTCCCAAGATTTCTCAATATATTCATTTGGCAGAAAATTACAGATAAGGGAAAAGCTTCTCTCCCTAAGCCATCCAGAGAACACGAAGTGTCAAAGCAAAACCGTAAGAGAGAAACTTCTTTTGAGTAATCATCTTCCCTCCTTTTCTTCTCCCTTTCCAACATTGCTGGTAGCCCTAGGATTGTTTCATGCAGCCTGGAACTAGAAGGTACCTATTCCTGCTGCAGGCGTAAATCACTTCACTCCAGAGGAGAAAAGAGGATTTTTAAACACAGCAAGACTTTCACTTTCATTTTACATAAGTAATAAAAGGGAAAAAAAAAAGTAATTGCATCTTGGCATCTCTCTATTTAGGCACCTTATATATACTCTTCTGAGACTGATGGCCCAGTTATGCCAAATGCATGAAATAAAATAACTATGCCTTTCCCAAAACACTGCCATCATGCCCACTATGGCCCACCCACCCCCTGCTGCAAAAAACCACCAAAACCAAACAAGCGGATTCATCAAAGAGAACACAAGAGCAGTTGTCATCAGTCCAAAGCAAGCCAGGGTAACTACATACATACGAAGTCAAATGAAAGGAAAACAGCCTAATTTCTGTAGAACAGAGAACTTGGTTTTGTCAAAACTCCAGAGCCATATGTCCAAACCGCAAGGCATTTCCAATGGCATTGATTTTGCTGCATAGTACCACATATTTCAAATTACGGCTTGATCACCAGCGTTCATTGCTCAAAAAGGAAGATAAAACCTTGTTCTAGGCTGATATCTTTTAAAGAACCGTTTCTGATTTCTTTGGCCAAATTTTCAGGACAAATAGATTTGTCCTTGAGATGAATTTTATTTACTCTGCATTGATATTCACTTCTCCCTGGCTGAAGAGACTGAAATGTTTGCTACAGAGACTTCAAATAAGCCATTAATAACTGTTACTGGGTGTAGGGATTATAGGGTCAACATTCCATGTGGACTGTAAGTAGCCAAAATTTCTGAAGTACTAAGGACCTGAGTTTACATTCAGCACCAGTACCTATGTTTATGTTAGGGGAAAACTTGGCAGGTTGAAACATAGCTCAGCAGATTTCTACTGTGGTTTCCTCAACGCCTTCTTCATCTCTCAGGGAACCTCAGAGTTTGATCTAAGGGGAGGAGGTCCATGCAAGGCCAGCACACTTTGTCTGAGGAAGCTGTCCTCTTCCCCTTGATGCACAGAGATTTCAGACTCATGTAAAGGAATCATAGAATCATTTAGCTTGGAAAAGACAGTTGAGATCATCAAGTCCAACCATTACCTAACACTGCCAAGTCCATCACTAAATCATGTCCCTAAGCACCGCATCTACATGTGATTTACGTACATCCAGGGTTGGTGATTCTGCTGCCTCCCTGGGCAGCCTGTTCTAATGCTTCACCACCCTTTCAGTGAAAAAAATTTTCCTAACATCCGACCTAAACCTTCCCTGCTGTAACTTGAGGCCATTTCTTTTTCTACTGTTGCTTGTTATCTGTGAAAAGAGACTGAATCCACCAGCCTACAGCCCCTGCCAGGGAGCTGCAGAGAGCGGTCAGCGCCCCCCTGAGCCTCCTCTCCAGACCAGCCCCCCCAGTCCCCTCAGCCGCCCCCCATCAGCCTTGTGCCCCAGCCCCTGCCTGGCTCTGGACACGCTCCAGCCCCTCCACGTCCCCCTGGCAGTGAGGGGCCCAAAGCTGAACACAGGATTCGAGGGGCGGCCGCACCAGGGCCCAGCACAGGGGGACGGGCACTGCCCTGGCCCTGCTGGCCACACTGCTCCTGACACCAGCCAGGCTGCTGCTGGCCCCCGTGGCCACCTGGACACAGGGCTGGCTCCTGCCCAGCCGGCCCAGCCAGCCCCCCCAGCCCCTTTCCCGCCGGGCACCTTCCCAGCCCCCTGCCCCAGCCTGCAGCGCTGCCTGGGGCTGCTGTGCCCCACGGGCAGGGCCCGGCACGGAGCCGGGTTGAACCTCACACAGCCGGCCTGGGCCCCTTGCCCGGCCTGCCCAGACCCCTGGCAGGGCCTCCTGCCCCCCCGCAGGGCAGCACTGCCCCAGCCTGGTGCCCTCTGCAAACTTAATGAGTGTGCACTCAACCTCCCCATCCAGATCATCAATAAAGGAGCTCCTACAGGTCCCTTAGTTATTACGGCCCTCAGTCTTCAAGAATCAGAACCCAGCAGATTTAATATTGGATTCATTTCAGTGATAGGTCCATGTGTTGGCTTGCAAACATCATTATTAGACTCAATAGCATGAGTCACTGTAGCCATACAAAGCAAGACCACCTCTGAAGCTGAACTAGTGGCATAAAGTTCTGTCACATGCTACAAAGTCTCATAACCAAGTTTTGATTGATCTAATAGAATCACAGCTCACAGCATGCTACACATTGATCCCCATCCTTCATTAGCTAAAGCAATAGAAACATCTAGTCTGAAACCCTTGAGATCAGAAAGTACAGAAAACTGAGTCCACATACGCCATCCCACTGGTAAAAAGATGGATAAAAAGCAATGAGGCTCAGGCACAGTGCTCCAGAAAGGGAACTCCACGGAGTGAACTTGTCCCTGGTGCTTGCCATATTTTTTCTGCTTTGTCATTCACTAAATTTAGGCTACTGCCCTTGCAAACTGGAAATCTTTATGAAGTGATGTGCAGAAACCATCTAAAGACACAGGAGGTTGCTTGCTCTCTTTGTCCCATAAACCACATACACACAGAAACACACACACACACTTTTTGTCACCAGCTGTCTGCTGTAGAAAGAGCTTTCCACTGCTGATTGTCCAGGCTCCTCTCCAGAGAAGGGTTTGTCTCAGTGACCCTCAAAAACACCGAGTCAGGAGAGACCTGTAGTGCCGTACATGATGTTTATTCAGGCTGAGACTCCGGAGTGTATGGGGTAATGCTGGTTTTCACCATCTTAGGCCAGCCAGAGATCCAGGCTCTCCAGGACCTCTACAGAGGGAAACAAGAGTGAATAAGCAAGGGTCTCAAAGGAGCAGATATATATATGGCCGATACATGGATTTACAAGAAGAAAGAGGAAGAGCAGGATATGAGTTTAGAAGTTTTACCCAGAAAGGAAGCTGATGAATGCAAGTAAGGCATCTGCTGTCACATGTAGTTCATTACTTTGGATAGAGTAAGCACAGAAAAAAAAAGAAAAAAATCCAAAAATATAAAATTCCAGCCACCTAAAAATGTATCAGAACGGAAACAATTTCTCGCTGTGACCAGATTCTAGAGCAAAGCAAGACCTCTCGTCAGAAGATCAGACTCTTTGTAGGCTGCTTAAAACAGACCCTGTGAGGATGAAGCACAGGGACCTCTCTTTCAAGCAGGTAAAGAGCCTGCTGACCCCAAGCCACCCATATCAGTTTGCTGTAATATTTCCCAGACCCCAGCCTGGCCAGAATAGGTCAGAGGCTCCAACCCAGTCCCAATGCATGGAGACAGTTGAAAATTGCTCCAGAGACCTCTGGTACCTGAAAGCAGGTCTCTTTCCCCAGTGATCCTACTCGCTCGCCCACACTGTGCCCCAGGGTAAATGAATTGATCCCTGTGCTGTATTCAGACATTACCCCTCTCAAAGCGTCTAAACTGAAGAGCAAATAATTAGATGCAGGCATTGAGAGCCCTCATTAGGTAGCCCAGGAATAGTACTCTGCTCCATAAAAATGGCATCTAACTTCTCTGGGGCAGCCAGGACACAGCCAAGCCTTCCCTGAGCTCTGAGGTGGGACAGGGTCCATAGCAGGACCTGCTCAGTGCCTCCTCTCCTCATCTCAGAGACTGCTGCATTGTAAAGGCAGATTATTATACTGCAAAATTTATTTTAGCTATAACTGGAAAAAGTAATCAAAGCCAGTGCAACAGCTCAGGGGGAATCAAGAGTAGGATTAGACATTTATATGAATAAGAATAGCTTCTGCGCTTCGACTTGCTGTGATAAAAATAATAAGAACCTCGGTTTTCACGCTCCAGGGCAGAAACCTGATCTCTGAAGAAGGTGTTAGAAAGAAATTTCATCTCCTAATAGTAGTTCCCAATTGCCCAGGCCACAGCATGGGGTCTAGTGGCCTTCCCTAGAGACAAAGCTGTCTGGAAGCCCTTGGGCTTGTTCAGGAGCTGCTGCAGCAGTGAGGGAGTGAGGTGGGTTGCAGTATATCAGTTGTAAACAAAACAAGCCCATCACTCCCTTTTCTCTTTGCTTTTCTTGTAAAATCTTAGTCCTTGGCAATCAGTGAATTTCTTTGCTGGATTCCAGGGATCTCCTTGCTTTGATTGGTTTGTTTCTGTGCAGAGATGGATCACTGCCACCCCTTGCCTCCTCTGCCCCACTCAAGCTGAGCTGCTAAGCTATAATGGCCTTAGCCCCAGCTGATTAATAAACTGGTTTGGGACTGCTGATCTCTTTGGACCATTAAACCTTTCCTCAGCAACTAGTCATTAATCCCCCAAAGAGTCATCCTAGATGAGGTGGTTGTTAGCCCTATCAATCCTTTTTAAGGCCTCAATGTGCAGCAGAAAGGATCAGGGAAGGGGGGAACAGTCTGCATTTGTCAGGCAATGCCATCTGTTCCCCCGGGTTACAGACAGCTACACCAGCTCCTGCATGCCAGAGTTGAGCTTTTCCACCAGGTGAACGCTGTCACTGTGCAGCACAGACCATCCACCAAAAAGCAAGATAGTACTGCACCAGACATCTGGGGTATTAAACAAGACCAGGAGAAAAAGCCAACATTTGTTTCCTTAATTGCAATGCCTTTGGCTGGGGCCAGAAGGCATTATAACATATGGTTACCGTAGCAATACCTGCCATATCAATTTCAGCAGAGATGCTTTCAAACCAATAGGTTTAGGACATGAATTACCCAGAGCATTACTACCTATAGGCCCGAGCAAAGCCCCTTGTTTTCTTAGCTTCTGTTTCTAATCCCAATTATCTTCATTATTAAAAAAGGCCACATCTTCAGCCAGAAGACTAGATTTGCCTTAATGATGACTCTGGTCAGTGGCATTTTGGCCACTCCAGCCACAGTTCCTCACACTTTTTCAGCCTCTTCCCCCATTGTCAGCACATTAACACTCTTACCTTTCTTTAGCTCTTCCAGGACTTTTTGATATCGTTAAAACTCATTACCATCAGCCATGCTTAGGGGTTTTGGCAGGAGAATGGTGGCAGCAGAGGTGTCGAAGTGTACCCTTCAAAGTTCATCCTGGATGCAGCATAGAAATCTTATCTGCAAAATCACAGTCAAATGTTTCTGGATTTTCACCTAAAAACTCATATTGTTTTTTTCCCCTCCTCTGTCTCTGGAAAGTTATAGCTTTTGAACTCTGGATTTCATGTCCATGTGAGGTTTTGAAGGAATGAGTGGTGCATGTTTAAGGTCGGGTTTTATACAGATGAGGTCATATAAGCCTGTCAGCTGGAACCAAGCTACATTTGTAGCTCCACACAGAGCAAACTGTGCCCCAATCTGGTCTGTGCTACTGCATATTGCACTGCTGTTAATGGTCTGCTGGAGCAATCATTGAAGGGAAGGGAGTGAGGGATGATGCTGCTACACAACCTATGCTATGGACAACAGTTATCTTCTGCAACTAGTTGTGTCAAGGGTTGCTGCTGTTGAAGCCCAGTGTCCAGGCAGCATCAGAGAAAATAGCTTAAAAGTTTAAATTCATAGCTTGACTCAACGATGATGCCACTGCTCCTGCAGCATGTTCAAAAGCAGCAATGAGAGCAAACCCCTGGCGCTAGCACAGCATGGCAAAGGACATCACCTTCAGCCAAAGACCTGATCAGTGCTGTGCTCTTCATTAGACTTCCTATGTGTCTATGTCAGTGTTGCTTCATGTCTCTGTGCCTCAGCTGCCACCTATAATTTGGAAATGACCATGCCAGTTCTGTCCTTTTAGCGTGAGACTTCTTATGCCATGAAATACGTCTTGCCATTAACAAGCAAAACTCTTACACGTTCTCATCAGAGTTCCTGGTATGCTTCTGTACTACCAGCACAGTGCATGACTTGCATGAGTGCATCACCAGATTAATCTGAATGTGAGTCTTCAGAAATCATTTTGGCTTTAGCAATGGCTTGGCTGGTGCTGAGCACACTAAGTATAGCCAACAACAGCTGGACTCCATGGGGACTGGGGAAAAAAGGAAACAGCCACACACACATGCTAAAACCATCAGTCAGACTCCTTTTAAATGATTAATGCAGCACACAGTGAAAAGCTTTTCAGCTCTCAGATCTTCACATGATTATATAAACCTTAACTCATCCCAGCTACTGAGGACCTGTGTTTGTTTGTGGGCATTAGTAGCTGCTGCGGTGTTATAATTAGAGCAGAGAATGAGGAGTCCCATGGGGAAATGGAGGAAACCCCACATTGCTCAAGTCATTTAAACATTCAGGGAGCTAAAACATTGCAGAGAAGTTCTGGAGGGAGCAGTGCTCAGCAGAGGGAAGTGTTACAGCCACCACAAAAATTGTTTCTGCCTCTCTTGGGTCCATACAATTGATTATGGTTATTAATTATTTAGGATGCTACAGTAATAATTGGTGCAATAATCATCTTAGCCACTGAAATAACCCTTTCCAGCCCCTGAAGGTCTTGCAGGACCTTACAGATTCCCATGCAGTCTCTTGCCTTGCTACCTGTGGTCTTAGACTCCCCTACTGCACCCGTGGGAAAGTGAAGGCTGGTGGCCCCAGTGGGGAGAAAGAACCACCCAGCAAGGGCCCCACTACCCTCCAGATACATGAACAAGGGCCTGGTGTGGAGGGTGATGGGAGCTGCTCCCACATGGGAAGGTAGCGGGGAGCACGTGGTTTGGATGCTGCGGCTTTCCTGAGAAGACTTACGGAGTATCAGCATGGAATGGGGAAGGACCCTGAGGGCCTGTTAAAACAAAGCCTCTCTGGGGCAATGGGGAGCTATGGCATGGTCCTGCTGGCCCTCTTCCCCAGCCCTCTCTTGGGCACCTGTCCAAGAAGAACTTGCCTGTGACCTGAGATTCATCCGCGGAGAATGGCTTTCCCCAAATCCATCACCCATTTTTGTACTGGTGACTCCCATGGCCTGTCCCAGGAGTGCTCGCATTTGCAGCATAATACTGTGATTTCTCCCTCTGTTCTCCCTGGCTGTGGGCATCATGGGCCAAGAGACACCTGAGAACTGAGGACATTGCACTGACACTAGAGGTTTTGCTTCATCTCAGGGCCTTGTAAGCAACCATGTTCCTTGGTGAGCAGACAAATGCCAGAAGTCACTTCCCATCCCACAGCCTCCCACCTCCATCCACCCATCAGGTGAGCCCAGAGGACAGGAATGCCCCAACTGCCCTCCAGCCCCTCTCCTTCCCATCACATCATGCATAAGGATTTAGCTCAACCAAACCTTAACATATTTCACAATGGCCACACCCTGAAGAAACACCGGCAGACCTACACCATCAAAGAAATAATTCTGAGAGCAAATAATCAGCTCCCTTTCTCCACATCCAGCCTCTCCTTCCCACCCCCCACCCCCCCCCCCCGAGCAAATCCCAACTGCTGCTCACAGCATCCATGGTCACCAGCGCGACCCATCATGCTGCTTCACCCAGCCTTCCAGGGGCTTGCGTAATGGGGAAGTGTCAGAGATTAGAGACAAGAGACCAGCGACTGCAATATAAAAGCAAACTGAATAATTTAAGAGCATAGCTGTTCCTTGCAGAGAACAAAATGAAAGAGTTGTGTGATTTGAGCAGAAGTGACCTTTACACTTCATTACAAGGAGGTGGCATCCTTATAGGGTTATTAATATTTCCAGCTGAATTAGCTTGGGTTAAAAATGGCTCAAAGGAATGAAGAAGGAGAGGGAGAGTGGGCACAAAAATGTATCATTCTGTCTTTTTCTCCTCCTTTTTGTTTTTTACTTTTTTTGTAATTTGTTGACTTGAAAGCAGAAGGGCTGAGTGGCCTCTAGGAACAAGGCTTCATTAGAAAGGGTGAGAGCTGTGGGAGGACCTGGCTGACAGATCTTCCCTCCCCACTGCCTGTGTTTCAGCAAGAAGCCTGTGTGATGCCTCTGTGTCTGTTTCCCCATGTGCTCATATAGGGCATAGAGCATGTCTTTGTTCACTGAGCTGTAACCCATCATGGGAGTGACCTCCAGGTGGTTTTGAGCCAGCAGTGGAGCCCAGTGCTGCTGCTATTGGATACACATGGAGTCACTAGGATCTCCTAGGGCACCACAGCTCTCATATGTGCTCTTATGGTTACTGTTCACCTCCCTCTGGGCCAACCAATTACCCTTCCCACTGCCCACAAAACATCTTCCCACTTCCATCAGTGGGGAAATGGACAACTCTGCTTAGCAAGCTTTACCCCATCAAACTGTAGGGGCATTTACACCCTGACACAAGGGACAGACATACATCCTCCCTCCCAAACAGAGACAAAGCCAAGGCTTTCACTAAGATCACTAAGGTGATTGGTGACAGCCAACATAGCTTCACTAAGGGCAAGTCATACCTGACAAATGTGGCAGCCTTCTGTGACAGGGTTACAGTGTTGATGGATCAGGGAAAAGAGACCGACATCACCTATCTGGACTTGGGCAAGGCAGTTGACGTGGGGGTGCTGGTGGACAAAAAGCTCAACATGGCCCAGCGATGTGTGCTCGCAGCCCAGAAAGCCAACCAAATCCTGGGCTGCATCAAAAGAAACATGCCCAGCAGGTTGAGGGAGGCGATTCTCCCCCTCTACTCCACTCTCATGAGACCCCATCTGGAGTAGTGCATCCAGCTCAGGGGCCCCCAATATAAGAAGGACATGGACATGTTGGAGCAAGTCCAGAGGAGGCTCATGGAGATGATCAGAGGGCTGGAGCACCTTTCCTATGAGGAAAGGCCGAGAGAGTTGGGGTTGTTCAGCCTGGAGGAGAGAAGGCTCTGGGGAGACGTTATAGTGACCTTCCAGTACCTAAGGGGGATGACAAGAAAGCTGAAGAGGGACTTTCTACAAGGGCATGTAGTGATAGGAAAAGGGGTAACAGTTTTAAACTAAAAAAGGGTAGATTTAGGTTAGATATTAAGAAAAAAATCTTTACTGTGTGGGTGGCGAGACACTGGAACAGGATGTCCAGAGAATCTGTGGATGCCCCATCCCTGGCAGTGTTCAAGGCCAGGTTGGATGGGCTTTGAGCAGCCTGATCTAGTGGAAGGTGTCCCTGCCCATGGCAGGGGAGTGAGAACTAGATGATCTTTAAGGTCCCTTCCAACCCAACCAATTCTATGATTCCGTGATTATTTTCACAGAGGACAGACCATAAAAATACCATAAAGCAGAGCTGCTTCAATGCTGTAGCTGACAAGTTCATACACACATAGACACTTTTTCCCCTCTAATATGCACACAGAAAAGGACCTTTACTTTAGCATGTCCCAGCAGATGCAGGCCCACACAGCCTTACAAAAGCATGACTGTCAATAATGTCCCAAAGCACTGGGTGAATTAAATGAGCAAAGCCAAACTCAGTGATCTGAACCTAAATCCAAGCTGCAAGTTTGCTGCTCAGAGCCTCGAGGTGTACACAGTTGTGCTTTTTGCTCAGATCACTCAGTCTTATATTAATCCCATCACTGAATTTGCAGATGCAAAAGCACTGTTACCTAAATAACACATCCAGATACCTGGTTGCTGCTCCACAAGCCTGATCTAAACAATTTCTTTTAGTGGCTCCTCTTTCTGCCCAGCCATAACAGACATCAGGAAGACCGACCCTAGCAAACAGAAGAAGAAAGAAACATGAAAGCAGGTGCACATCCATAAGGAGTGAGTGTGCTGTGGTGGAGCCTGCCATCAGTCTTATGAGCTGTGCTGCTACCACAGTGGTTACGTCCACATCGTCCTCCCTGGAGGCACAGCAGATCACCTTCTCCTGCTCCACTTGTGGAGGGGGGTCTTGCAAATTTTATGTAAAAACCCAAATCAAAAAGAGAGTTTAGGCTTTTGAAGTGATCATGAAATGGACACAGTGGCAACTGCTGCTCCTCCAGTGGCTGCTGAATCTCAGCCCTTCGCTTATTTATAGGCCTCCCCAGGGTGCCTGCAGCCAAGCCAATGACAAATGCCAATTAACATCTGCTCTCACCCCCACAAGGTGTTGTTATCCTGGCTGTAAGGGAGATGCAGAGCAATTAAATAACACACCATCAGCTGCACCAGATGGATGTAGTGGAGACAGACAGAGGACCCAAGACAATTCACCAGCCGGCCCGTGCCTCCAGCATCATCTGAACATTGTTCCCAGCAGATGCACAGGCTCCAGTCTCTCACCCTTCAAGATGTAACTGGTGTCCATGACTAAGCCCCACAGGTTTTGATGCTATCTTCACTCTGACAAACGGCAACGCTTTTATGACCACAGAAAAGAGGACACTGATGCACAGACCAGGCAGAGGACTTACCTGAGTTCAGATACTCCAGATGGAGGAGGAAGAGATATTGAGACCCAAAGAAGAGCCAAAGTTTTCCCCTCTTTGCTGGAGTCTATTGCACATGGGCCAGGCAGTGAACAGTTCTAAGGGAAAGAGGCGAAAATTCAGACTTAATCTGGCCTTGGTGCTAGGAGAAAGCATGAACATGGAGAGAGTGCAAGGGAGTGGCCAAACCTGGCCAAATCAGGCTGGGTCAGGAACGTAGGAATACCTTCCAAGGACAGCAAAGGTGAACTATACCAGCCTTCTGTCCATAACAGCATCCCTCTCAGGTGATGTCTGTCTGGGCTGTGCTGCAGAAGGAAGAGACCATTTCCCTTGCCGTAGTGCCAAGGAGCTCTCTCTGGGTACATCCACAAACTGGTGCTGGACAGCTGGCAAAAGTAGGAGTCAGCCAGCAGAATCACCATTATCAGTGATGATTCACAGGCCATAGAGATCACAGCTTGCCTTGTAGATGTCACTGGGACCTGGCAGTCAAGGAAAAACATCTTATTTATAAACTGGGATAAATTATGGTTGCAGAGGTATAGCCCACACAGGAGCTGCTGCCTGTTTTTGCAGAGCAGAATTGCTCTTTAAATGATACATGAGTCTGCAAGTCCCCTCCACAGGGCTCACTAGCTGGGAAGGGGCCACCCGGGCAGGGCGTGCAGAGCCCCATCTCTCACTCACAGCCAAACTGGAGCTCAGCCTCTTTAATGGGCTTCCTGGTGCTGGCTGACACTAGGATGCTGTAGCTGGTTTTTTTACTCAAGTCATCACTCATATATTAAACCTGAAGTTGCTGTTTGGACTAGATGGGGTTTTTTTTGTGAGAACTTTCACATGGGCTGAAACAGCAATGGGTTTTACAGGGAACACCCATGGACTTGTTCCAGTGCAATTCCAGATGGACCCAGGAAGCCAGTGAGCTGCTCTGCAAGGAAAGCTTGGATCCCTGTGGAGCTGTCTCTGGGATGAAAATCTTTGAGATCTGATTTAGGGTTGAGCTCACAGTGAGGCCAACAAGACTATTGATAAAGTCTTTCCCCTGACTCTTCAGTTTCATTAGATGTATAATTATACAATTCCAGATTTAGGCAGAATTAGGAATCAGGAGCAGGAATCAAATAGGCAGACACGTCTACATTTTGTTTGCCTTGTTTCAGCTTTCTTTAGCCAAACCCATGGCTGATCTGAAGGGACTAGAGGCAGCAGCAGTCCCACACACCTGGCTGAGATACACTGGGAAATGCAACTCTGGAGCAGTGGAGAGAAAAAAAGAGGGAAAGGTTAGGAAGAGGAGACATGATATGCAGAAGACTCCTTGCCCATCTCAACAAACAAGTCCCACTTAACTCTGCTAACACAGAAAACAGCAACAGCAGTAGTTCATCTGAAGACTGTGACATGAAATTTATCTTTTTTCCTAGCTTTCACAGCAATTTTGCACTATGTTTGATAGCTGATGTGCATATCCAAATTCATGCAGCCCTACCATCCCTCTCTCTCTGCCTACTTGCACTCACCCACGCTCCTTCCGCCTGTGACTCAGGATGAAAAGGGATTTAGAAAGATGCAGGGAACATTTACAAGCCACCCACCATTTCACCCTCAGCCTGGATGGCCACATTGGCACCTCCAGTTTGCATTTAGAGGCCAGACTGGCCAGCGTTCGGGATGAATCCATGGGACAGGCATTTCTTGTGTCCCCAGCGCAGACAGGCACAGAGCAAAGTCACACAAGGTCTGCCTTAGTGATTACTGTTGGCTGGATGTTGCAATGCTGGCTTTGCTTTAAGATAAGGCAAGTTTCCTCACTCCTTGTGCCATGCCTTGTCCATAGGCTGCATTGCAATATCCATCCAGGAGTGGTCACTGCAGCAGACCCAGGAGACCTCCTGAATATGGTCCCAGGGTAAGTATGTACCTCGGTCACACTGGGCAAGTAGGAAGGCGGGAGACATACAGCTCTGCCACATTTGCAAGAGAGCCATGGCCTGTCATAGCCATTCAAGAGCACTAGTAAAATTGTGATTGTGTAAAATCTGTGTCCTGGGCTGACTGGTTGAGGTGTGAAGACTTGAGTCTGTGAACTCTCCAGCAAAATATCTGCAGCATAGGGGCACTGGTGCAGGTTTCACCAGCACAAAATAAGCAGCAAAATCTCCCCCAGCTGCAGCTGTCAGGGACTGACAAGGGATGAACTACCCAGATTTGGGTGACAAACTAAAGCCGGTTTCCCCCTCTAATGTGGCTGCTGAGCAGCCATTTAGGGGAGCATGTCACCACTAACATCATCCTGTTTCCATGGAGACCAGATTAACAGAGCAGCCAAGAAAAGCTGCACTCCTAGTCTCTCCCAGAGAAAAGAGTTGGCTAATACAAGAGATTTTTAAACATCTTTAATCCAGACTCAGGGTTCTCCTTTCCATGTTCTTTCTAATCCTACTAGAGATTGCTAGCCCAGAGCCCAGCACAACAGCATCAAGCAGTGCAGTTACCCACAGCCTCTGCAGTGCCTTGCTAAAATAAAATCTGTCCTCTCTCTCTGCAAAAGTTTGGCTACCTGAAAAATAACACTTAAATACTCCAGCCCATCACGTATGTCTGCTTTGGTACACTCAGCCTGCTTTCTGGTGATGGAACTAGCCACTGAGGACAGAGATGGAGGCACTACCTCCATCAAAAAAAAGATTCAGCTCCTGCCTTCTGTATTGCATGAGACAATTTTTATTGACTTTCTTCCCCTGAGCCTTCGCCTTTCCTGTGTAGCACCTTGGGTAAGAGCAGATCACATGAGAGCACCAGATAGTTTACCCAGTGGAATGGTACACTGCAGTTGCACAGGTTTACCTAAGGACTTGCTGGTAACAACTTCCACAAAACTGCATTTGACCACTGTCACTGCAAAGAAGTTCCCTGCTATACCTATAGCCTCGCCTGCACTTTGGGTGCGTTGATTTTCTGTCCATTCCATGAAGAAAGGTGAAGAGAGTAGTGCAGCCTGGTGGGAACAGTCACACAGCAGCTGGCAACCCACCTATACCTACCCTGCCTGGACCTCCATGCTATGTCTTGTGTGTGGAAGGCTTTGTGGGCCTCAGGCCAAGGCAAAGTCTGGGAGATGGAGTCCAAAGCAATCTCCAGCCTAGTGGTATGAAGGCTAAACCCCTGATGAGAGGTCAGTGTTGGAATAGCAAGGGCTTCTGGGTTTGGACTGTGGATCTCAGCCTACATGGGCCGGGCAAGCCCTAACCTTCCCCCAGGGAACATCCAGACCCTAAATTTAATTCTAGTTTGGGAGGTAGGAGCACAGTTACTATGTTCTCTGCTTCTAACAGCCCTGCAAATTTAAATACAGCAGAATTAGGTCTGCTTCCCCTCCAGATCTTTTTGGCTTTGTCCTTTTCCTGATGGACAATTCATATCACCAAATGCTTCAAGAGTTCTCCCCACCCTCCCTGCCCATCCAAGGCAGGCACCCACATTTTCAAACCATCAGGCAGGGTCTTTGTCACACAGCTTTTGATGTTTGTTTTTTTTTACCCAATGGGATTCATGCCGATTACGACTCATCTACTTCTCTAAAACTGCAGGCAGGTAGGATGCTGCACACAGCCCTTTGTGCTTTCCATCAAGGGGTATACGGAGCACCACAGATGTGGCTCATACACTGCTCCAGCTGAGTCAGAGCCATGTGGAACAGCTCTGGCTCCTGAGCTGAATAAGACATCAAAGGCCCTGCTGCCTTCCTGTTGCTTCCAGAAGTTAAAAAGACTTTGACTCCTTTCTTTTTCTTGCCTTTACCCCAAAACCTTGTCATGAGGTTCCTGACAAAGCTTGACAGTGCCAGAAAGATGAAGAAGGGGGAAATGTGACCAGAAAAGTTCAGTCCAATCTCATTTTCATTCCTGCTCCCCTTGCCAGAAGAGTTAATGATGTTCTGCACGTCTGGAGATAGAGTTATGCATTTGCACAGCCTTGTCTCAGAGGGTTGGTTGGAGCTTGTAAGTCAGCTGTACTACAAGGTCCCACCTGAGTCAGCCCTCTGACCTTCTCCTGGGATCCTGCATGTGCTGATGTTTCTCTTAGCAGTCAATACACATGTAAGTCCGAACCTTCCCGAAAGCACAGCTCTAACAGACACAACACATCTCTGTAAAGGACCAAGCCTCAGCACATCTGTGTCCTATAAGCTATGGGCAATGAAGGGTTGGTTTCCTCTCCAGGCCCTGAAAGCACATCTCTGAAGTGCCAGACTACTTCTGAGCAGCATCTCTGATTTCAGATGAGAGCTCTGCTGTGGGATAGAGATGGTGTGTGGGATAAGAGGAAGCAAAATTAAACCGGAGATTTTGGGGCAGAGTTTACTACATCTTCTCCCATGGTCCTCCTTTGACAGAAGGGTCCCTGTAGTTTAGTTCATGGCTGTGCATGGTGGCTGGAGTTCAGCAGAAGTAGACACAAGGGGTAAGTTAAAGCAGAGTGCTGCAAAGGCTGTGTTTATAGCACCTGCAACTACAGATGATTTTATTTTTTGTGGTTGGCCAGATGATGGGCCCCCAGGCTCTGCCTCATATCCACAGCCACTCTAGTCAGACAGCCAAGACTGTCAGACACCGTCAAAAGTGGTTCCAAATTGGTTTATCAATACGATGCTAGGCACTTTATATATATAAAAACTTCTCAATCTCACCTCTCCAGCTCATCTCTCTGAAAACATGATGTCCAGAATAGAAGATAAAACTGCAGAATATTATTATCATTCATGTGCAAACAGGTTGTGCTGTCACCACCAAGGCCATGTCTAGAGGCTCACAGGCCATAATCAAGGACTTCCAGGAAGGATGATCTGCAGCCTAACAGCGTCTGCTGGGACCAGCACCGCCCTGGATCTGCCCCTCGATCTGTCAGCCTGGGGCTGTCAGGGGAGCGTGGGTGAGAGGAGTGGGTAGGGAAGGAGCTGGCCTGAGCGTGCTACATAGGTAGAGGAGATGGCAACTGCCTTCCTACCTGCACCTTTCGGGCACCTCGGTTGTCCTGGCAGAGCAGAAACAGCACAGGCAGGGCGGCAGGTGTGTCGGAGGTGCTGGTGGTGGCAGGGCACTGAGGGAGTTTCCTCCCACGTGCGGGCTGGATGCCGGGGGACAGTGAGTGGGAACCAGCTTTGCTGACTCTGCCTCGGCTGTCGGGCCCAATGTGTCTTCAGCAGGGTCTGTCACGCTCCACCACTGTGGCTTATTTTTGCTGGCGGGCAAGAGCTCAGCAACAGTCAGGCAACCAGAGGGAGAAAAGTGGGAAGAAGAGGGGGCAGATGAGATAAATAGGTAGTGTGAGGATAATAAAGGAGGACAGCTGGCCTAGAAAACTCAAAAGATAAATCAGCAAGAAAAAAACTGAAGCTAATTCCAAAGTGCGAGGTTCCTGCTGAGCCCACAGGAGAGAGACACCACGTAGCACCGGCTCCTGCTGCAACTCCTTGCTGCTGAGCGTGCCAGTGGCCAGCACCCAGCCAGGGTTGTCAGCTGCCAGAGCCCTTCATGTCAGCATGGTTTATAGCCAAGGAAAAGCAGGTGGCTGCCTGGCTTTCCCCACGAGCAGAGGACCTGCTCTGCAGGACAGGGGTGGCTGTTCAATCTGCAATGCACGGTGCTTGCAGTGCAGACTCACCAGCCAGGCTCTACCAAGTCTCTGCATGCCTGTGGGATGCAAAAAGGACTGAAGTGGACCAGCAGGGTCTTGTCTTGGCCTCCATACTCCAGTCCTTTCCTTACATTGCCACTATCAGAGACCCTCAACCCCATCAAAGGAGCTGAGCAAGTCTTAGGACTGCCTTAGTGCAGTCCTAAACCCCACATTGCTCTGGGGAGGCCAGAGACGAGGGCTTGCCACCCTCTCAGCTGGGCCAGCAGGTTTATGTGAAGCACCGAAGCAATACACCAGCAGTCACAGAAGCAATTAAGGCTAAAGGATTTTTTATCATTCAGGTCCTCTGATGCACCACAGCACAAGAGGCAGGAAAATCGTAAGCCTCTTTGAAGCAAAGAAACCATGAAGAGCACCCTGCTGCCCTGAGCAGGATCTTGCAGGAGGCCTGTGGCCTGGGGAGAGAGATGAACCTGCATCTCTTGGCTCAGCGTTTTTCCTGTGCAAATGAGGCCAGCACACAAACACATACCACTGGTGTTTTCACAGATGGCATCAGCAAGCTAAGTCATTTTCCAGGGTTGTAAACAAAGATGGAGGGAAAGTTAGAGCAGGAGGAAACATGGGATGGGGGAGCAGCCTGTGCTTTCCAGGTTGACTGGAAAAGCAAGTGGGGGACTCATGTAGAAAACAGCATAGCTTTAATTCCCTTATAGCCACCCTGTCCACAAGCCTCTATCCCAGCATAGGAAAGGCAGCTCACATTTAATCCTGCCGACATTCACACCCCTCCCTTCAGTGCCTGGAGCCTAACTTGAAGAAGTGAAAACAGCCACTACAAAGTCAAAGCTAAGTGGCAGCTTCCCATTTAACTAGCTCTAATTGCTAGCTGAGCAGACGGTTAATCTCCGAGAACGTGCTGTGATATGGGTGTTGCTTGGTCCCTGTAATTGCTTAAGAGCTGCCATCGAGGATGCCGGGTATCAGCCAATTATTCTCCCCAGTTTCTTTTTCTTTCCCACCCACCCCCCTCGGTTTTGTAAAATAGTAAAGAGCTTTTTTTTCCCCAGAAGCAGCCAGTGCAGGATTTCTCAGCTGTTCGGTAGGGATGAACAGACTATATCTGGGCTGGCTAATCCTGTGTGGGCAGGGAGAAGAAAATGGAGGGGCAGCAGCAGGGATCCCACTGCCAGCTGGGCCCGCCGTGGGGACAGGGAGGTCACCGTAAAACCCTTCGGTATTACCGCTCTGGAAGCGAAGGGGAGGGAAAGCTGCAGTCACAGGTGACACCTTGAACAGAATTCATCCCAGCAAGCCAGCGCTGGCCCTGAGTACAAATCACATCCAATTTCCAGCTCCTCAATGGCTCTGTTGAGTAATAAATCAGCTCTATGTCCAAGCTGGCTCAAACACTCATGCATGCACAGTTATCTTTTCAGCACTGAGAAGCTAAAGCCTTCTTGCCAAGGCCAGCAAGCTGGGTAAGAGTCAACCATCCAAACCCCTTCAGAGCTCAGCAGTAAAAAAATAAAACAAAGAAATGCCAAAAACCACAAGACAGAAAGCAAGTCCCTGAACTGCAGTTGAATTCCCTATCTCCATTTGTTCAACTGTGTTTTCTCAGCTCTGGAAGAGATGGTGCAGTGGGCCAGGTATTCAGCTCGTACGATCAGCTCTCTGCAAAAAGCCAGGCCTTCCTCAAATTCACTGCTAATCCACATGTACAGGTAACACGGCTCAGCTCCCAGCCCTTGGTTGTCTTTGCAGCTATTTAAAGCCAGGTTTCCTCCCTAGGCACTTCACAACCATCCCTTAGACGGCACTTTTAAGTCCCAGCATAGCAGCACTTCTTTGAATTGACCATACAGGCATAAGTCTTCAAAGCCACCAAAAGTATTACGGGGCTCAAAGTCTACTCATTTTAATGGGATCAGGTTTTTCCTTCTGTAAAGAGTTGCTAGAAGTTTGGATACAGCCACATTATAGATGCAGCAGTACTAAAGCACCGCTGACCTCATGCAGCAGGCTCGGTCTGCCTGGGTGGGAGTGGGACACCCAGGTGGATTTGGGCTCTTTTTTGTGCTCTGCACTGCCAGCGCATATCCTAACCCAGCTGCAAGCCACAGCAACCACAGCATCTCTACCTCCATCAAGTTCCATCTGCAAGTGGCTCTCCTATTTCACAGCTCATCCTTCCTATTGTTATTCCAGCCCTTGAAGACACCAGGTAGAATCAATGTTATGCCAGGTCCTGCACCAGTTTAGCGTTGGAAACCTCTTAGTGTCTCCTCTCAGCTGGGATGGGACTGGGGAGCTAACACTGACTCCAGAACACAAATCCACCCCATGCCACTCATGGCAAGCTAGAAAGCTCTCTGTGAGCTGAACCAACAAAGGATGCAGGATCTCAGCCAGGGAAAAAACAGAGCAGAACAGGAGAAAAGATGACTTAAAATCCCACAGTGTACCTTCAACTCAGTGAATGCCAACCACAGTGTCACCAAGCATCAGAGATCACTCAGATCTGAGCTAGTAGTTAGTTTCTTGAGTTCCAGTCAGTAAATTTAGGTATGTAAGGTATTTAGTAAGTACAGATGGATTGGCAGTCAATACTTTACTACACAAAGTTAGTATGGGATACAAAGGTATTTGCTTAAGCTTACTATGCATATCTTAGATGTTACATGCATGCAAAAAAAATCACTTACCAACTCATCGATGTCTGGTGTCAGGTAAGGGATCTCTCAGCCTCAAGGGGTAACCTTGAGAGGCATCCCTACTGAAGGGGAGATCACTGCCGCACAGCCAGGTGCTATGGAGGGAGAGCTCAGGGCCCTGATGGCTGCAGACATTTATAGTGTGAAGTAGTTGATTTGTAGTCAGATTTTCTCCTGTGTTAAGGCAGTTTCAGATGCTTATCAACCCAGTCTCAAGCAAAAGGTTGGCAAGAGGCACCTAGGGAGGTGGCAGTACGAGGCTCAGAGAGACCAGGGCAGCCTCGGACTTGTGCTACCCTCTTGCAGCACCAGCAAGTTGAGGGAACACCAGCAGCATGCCAAGAGGGCGCCCAGGGAGACATCAATGTGCATGCTGCTCCTGCAGCCCACTCCCCAGGTGGGGAAAAGTCAGGATGAACCAGCCAGGGGCACACACTTGCCCTCCCTCCTTCCAAAGTCACACCCTGGCGAGCAGGGTCTGCTCCTTTCTCCATCCACAGCACTCATTTACACTTATTCTCATGCTGATACAGGGGCTAAGCACCTTTGCAGGTGAAGGTCCCAGCCCTTTGGGTTACCCTGTGGTCTGTGCAATGGGCCCAAGAAAACTTCCACCTGACAGGTTCCTTCAGCTCCAGAGGAGCCAAGTCCTACCTGAAGAGATTGCTCAGGTTGATGCAGAAGCAGAGTGTTCTGCCTAGGATGAAAAGATCACAGAGCTCTCATTTTGTACAATCACACACAGCTGAGCCCAGCAGTAGCCAAGACCTCCTCCGCACCCTGCCTCCCTCAGCCCTGTCTTCATGCTGCCCTGCTGCTACCCTCCACCCCAGAGGCAGCTGCATTTCAGCACCGTTGCTCCTGGGCAAGGAGAGCTGCACTGGACCCACAGCGGTGCTCCCAAGAGCCATCCCTACTCTCCTGCTGCATCGTCTTGCCACGCAGTTGTCTAGTGCTCTTCCTTATGGATATTACACTGGGCTGACCCTAGGGAGATCCACTAAGCCTTTTCACAGCTGCTCCTCGTGCAGAAGCTTTTGCATGGGGCAGCGTTAAGGCAAGGGACCATATGCTCCAGCATGGGGGACAATGAGCCGCTCACTGCAATTAGCATCGCTGTGATGAACCATTGTCAGGACTGATGGCTTGAGTACTCTGGGGGAGTTGGGGGCAGGAATTTTCAGAGATTTTCACAGCAGAGCAGCTCTAATGAACTGAGAAATAACTTCCTGTGATTTACAGAGTTACAGAGACACATCTGGCCTTGCAAGGAAGGAAACACTGCGTTGCAAGCAAGGCCATAGAGCAATATCTGGGCCAGAATAGTCAGGAGTGCTGAGAAAGTGCATCTTCCTGCTGGACTTGGGAGTGGGGGAATGAGCAAACATTTATGTGGAGGAGGAGGAATAAAAGCACAGGGGGAGAGCTGTGGAGCAGAACAGGCTCACTGGAGAGTGGGCTGGTGTCTGCAGGTCTGCTCTGGTGCTGCAGCCTCCTCTGTTGCAGAGACAGCAAGAAAACTGTGCAGCTAAAATACATCCACCACAGCAAGCAGACCCCCTTAGAGGGGAAACTGAGGCACAGAGAAATACAAAACCAAGGAGTCATTTCCCCAGGGCAGGACATACCCGTACCAGGGAGAAGGTAGCTTCAAAACTCAATATTGGCCTTTGTGCCTCATGAGTCGGTTCCCACAAGGAATCTCTTTTGTCTCATATTGGCTTCAGCATACACTACAGCCTTCCCACTGCGTTAGAGGAAGCTTCGCCATGGGAACTGCTGCCAAGCCACCTTATATTAGAAGTTACTACAGCTCTGCCAGGAAGCCTGCCCTGTGCTTTCTATTTTTAGCTGCAGGCAGACCTATTCGTATGAGTCACTGCTGAAACTCAGGTCCTTACGCACAGATTTGGTGCAGTAATTCAGGGCCATGAAGCCAGGTTCTCAGGTTTGAACACAGCTCACCAAGATAAATAATAAACCTATGAGCTGAGTGCTCACAAGGCTGGGGGCAATGCATCAAAGCCGGGGGGGGGGGGGGGGGGGGAGGGGGGGGAGCAGGAGTGTGCTTTGCTAGAGGCACTCTCATCACACACATTTATTCTACGAGATCACACCACTACTTACACGTGGAGCGAGGCACAGGCCTGAATGTGATTTACCAGCTCAGGGCCATAAACTGCAAGGGAAGCAGGAGAAATGGGATGAGAGAGAAGAAGGGTCCTGGGGGAAGCATAAACAGCTTTGCAAGGCTCCAAACTGGTGGTTGTTTTCCTGCTTGTTCATTATTTCTTTTTAAAATGCTTTTAGAAAGGAAGCACTTAATTTGTGCTTAACACAGGACAAGTTAAAAGGATGTCTCCTTTTACAGCTAGGCACTGTAAACATAAGGAGAGTAAATCTCAGAGGTCTGCAATAACTCAGTTATTTGAGTAAACCGATGCAGGGACAAGGTACATCTGTTTGGTGATGGAGTTCCCAATCAGCTAGACCTTGTTCAAACAATGCTTTATCATGCTTTCTCCTTTCACATGTGCAATAGCACTTGCCAAATCTACCCAGGTAACTGATAGCTTGAAAAATAAAGAACTCCTTCCCAAGAACACCGATATTGCTCAACTACAACATCCCCCTGACAGCTGAGGGGCTCCAGAGCGCCCAGCCAAGAAAAATTGTGGCACCCACATCCTCCCAGGGAGAGGCAAAGCACTCCCTGCAAACTGCCCCTCTTCCTCCACCCATAAACTGCCTTTTCTGCAGCTCCTCCCCAAACTGCATGGGGGAGATTTCACCCTCTGAGCCCACAACTACATCACCACGGGGAGGGAATAAATCACTGCAAGCCCCCAGCAGCTCCCCTCTGTGCCCCAGCAGGAGCACTGGGTTAAACAGCACAGGAGCCCCAGCCTTCCAGTGCAGACGTGTTAAATCAAGAAGCCCTCAGGTGTGAAGGTACAGATATTCATAACATCCTTAGCTCACAGTTAACCTCCTGGACCTCTCTTTTTCAGACCCTGAGCAGATCCAAAAAGCCTCTACAGAGCCAAGAGCCCCTAGCTGGAGTGTTGAGCTGGGCTCCTGCTTTGGAGGAAAAGAGAAGCCCCCAGGAAGGTGAAGAGGGCAACACTGCTGCTGCACCCCAGTATTTACAGTGGTGATTTCTCTGCAGCTGCTTTGCAGCTGGTTACAAACTGTTGGTTACCAGCATTTCTCTTTCTCTTCCCGAAGGTCTTTCCAAGTGACAAACCAGAACACTGAAGTACTCCCATGAGCTCCTCCTAACTATAACTCTGTACTTGGGGGAATTTAGTTGAGACACCTTTACTCTGATTTGGTTCAAATTTTGTAGAAAATACTATCTGGAGCTCTGCTAGCTATTTTGAAGCTAATACAGGCTGTCTTTATCATTACACTTTATGGCCGCTAAACTCAGCCTTCACCCGAGTACATGCTCACCCGAGAGAGAGCTCTTCCTCCTGCAGTGGGCTGGGAGGAAGACAGCCACGGCAAAAAACTGTCAGTCCAGCTGGCAGGCATTGGTATGGTCAATATCTGTGGATTTAATCCCACCAGTTCCCATGTGAAAGAAAGACTGCATAGAACAGCTAACTGGGATTCACCTTCCTGGCCGTAACGCTGAATCGCTGCTGTCTGTAGCGAGCAAGAAGCCTGAGGCTCTTCTGCTACAGGGTGCTGCAGCTACAGCTGCACGCTAACCCAGTCCCCAGCCACTGCCCTTGGTCACTCAGCACGGGAGTTACTGATGGCAGCCCCAGCCCTCCTGACCCAAGGTGTTAGCAGAGCAGATGGAACAAAAGGACAAATGCTGCTTCTCCCATCCACATGTTTTCCAGGAGGAGCAGTGACAAATTAATGGACAAAAAAAAGCCCAAAACAAAACAACAGCGTGAGCATATTAGGTCCTTTTCCATTCCCAGTTTATGCTTCAGCTGCTACCTTGAGACTGGCATAGAAATCAACGTGCTGTTCACTTCACGCAGCTCCTGGGACCTCCGTGGCACAGTTTCCACTTGGGTAACTTAACTTCTGGAGGCCATTAGGCAGAGTGATTTCACCAGTTCCTAAGCCTGGAGGGGTCTTTGCAAAGCTAGTTCAGCACAGCTGAAATATGGGGGAAAACGTTAGTTTGAATCCTAAAGAGAAATGTAATGACTGCTTTGTAGTAAAGCACATTCAAATCAGCCCTATTTTGGCTGATCAAGGCACAATCTCATCAGCACTCTCTAAGAAGAAATACTTCTGATCCAGCAAGTGAGCTTAACACCTTTGTGGAAGAGTTTTCATCAACTGACAACACCCAGTTTGGGAAAAATTAGCTCACAGCATCATTCAGGCACAGACTTTAAAAACAAGTGCATTTTTCTATTTCCCTCCCCCTTTCTCGGGGTTGGCTGGTGTTTTTTTTTCTTTTCTGGAAAGGTATTTGCAGTTTGATGGGCTGAGCTCCACTGAGATGCCATCTGGCTGAACACACCAGCAAAGGTTTGCTCTGTGAATGGCTGTGACCTGTTTATTTATTGATGTGTTGGTGAAAACAGTGCTCTGCAGAAGCACTCTCATGAGAGGCATCCACACCTGTGTGTGGGTGCTGTGTCCCAACTGGGTAGTTAGGAGTGAAATTAAAATCGGGGGGAGGAGACCTTGGTTGCATCAGCCAGCAAGGTGGAACAAGCCCCAGCAAAGACACTAAGTAGCAAGGCCCTGGGCCACCTATCTCACCAGTACAGCACAGAGGACAAAAACATAGAGCGACTGTTTTGGGAACAAGCACCCAGGGTAAGTGTCACTGGCGCCACCAGTTCAGCAGCATCACGAGGAGGAACTAAGTGAGAAATCCAAAGGAAGCACTGTGGGTTCACTGGCAACTTACAAAGCGGAGGAAAAAAGTCTCTGGTGATATTACCTGTACTGATGTCCCCAGGAGGATGGAGGAGCTCCCCACAGACAGAGGAGGCAGGAGGGATGCTCCCCAGCCCATGCTGGGTGGCAAAGCAGGCTTTGGAAGCAGCAGTAGCTGGTACTTTGTTGGATCTTACTGTTACAGGTACATATCTGCAGGTCCTCCTCACCAATGCTTCACTCAGTGGGATCGGGGTGTTCCTCACCCTGCCTTAGAAGGGGGAAAACGGAAGCAGGAAAAGAAGTGGCAATGGGTAAAACCAGCCAAGTTTATCCTGCAGCTAACAAAGCAGAGCACACAGCTGCAGGATGTTTCCTTCAGCTCATCCCACCTCATACCTGTTCCTCTACCCAGCCAGGCACCTGCAAAAGCTGTTTTCCTCTTGCCCTGTCTCTCATCTCAAACCTGGGCTTTGCCACCTGTGCTAACAAGACAGTGTAGGGAGGGGAGGGTCAGCAGGCATGGGGCTTGTTAGAAACTGCTCCTGCAACACCCAAACTTGCGAATATGCAACATGCACTGCGTTTTGATAGATGCCTGGAGACCTGATAGGATTAATTAAAGGAGAGGGAGACAGGACAAGTGTGTAAAAGGTGCTTGTGAAGAGGCGTGGGCCATTGTGAGTGCAGTATATATCAGCAAAGGCTAGAGAGTGCTGTGGGAAGGAAACAGGGGTGGGGGGCTACCAGTCCTCCCATTGCTGTCTTGTTTAGCACAGGTGGCAAAGCATGCGATGGCATACAGATGTTCAGTCATCAAGGAACTATACGTTAGCAAGCTTGTGCCCTGAATCATGCTTGTGCTCATGCAGAGGCATACACCACTAGAGAGCAGGAAACAAACGCCCAAGAAAACCAGTTTCCTCCGGCTGTGTGACAAAGCACAGGTCAGCTCCTGCAGGGCTTGCAGTAGCCAAGGGTGCTGCTCCCAGGGCAGAGCAGCTCTGTGCTGTGCAGTTGCCCAGCACCCTTGGCACAGTGAGGAAGAGGGGGACCGAGTGCCCCCGCGGGTGAACCTGTTCAGATGAAGGCATCAGGCCAGGCATCTTGCCAACTGCCTTTGAACAGAGGGCTCCACTGAAGCAAACCTAGTTTGGGTGAAACTCACAAACTGGTCCCCTCCAGAAAGGTGATTCCTTCGCTGTCTGCCCCAGCCTGAGCCCAAGCAAGCTCAAACACCTGCCACCAAGCAGTAAGTGAGGAAGGAGGACTTGGGCCCTAGTTTTCATCTCCTCTCCTGTGTACCCCACATTTCAGAGTTCCCAGAGCACAGGGGCTGCTCTTACCTGGTAGAGAACTCTGTGACACTGCTCCCAGCTCCAAGGACAGCACAGTGCATGATTTCCCTTTGATAACTCCTTCCTAACTTCCCCAGACATTTAGGGAGATGGGCTACTTGATCTGTGTGGGATATTTTCTTCATCTTTAGCACCAACAATCCTCTGATACTGCCTGTGCTTTTTTTTCGACTCTAACCAGAGCCTTGAAGTTGTTTCTCATATCAAAAGCTCCTAGTCAATCCGATCTTTAGAAAACATGGTGTGTCTGGGGAGAAACCTGCAAAATATAGAACACATTTCCCATTTGCATTTGTATGTTGAAAAATCCCTTCACTCCTCTATGATACATCATATCAGCGCTGCACCCACCATGAAATATTCATGGCCGTTTATTACAATGTTTTTTATTATCCTTGTAAAACTTTCCAGCAATCAGTGTCCCTATTTGCTCTCCAGCCTGGATGGGTGCTTTTTTCTCTCCCTCAGTGCTGGCAGTGTTTGACTTAATCCACATCCTTCAACATAAGAACGACCCCACTGCCCTCCCTGGCATGAGGAGGGGCTGTGCTCCCATGGGTCTGTCCATCCCGGGCTGCTTCCTTCCCTGTGGCATCAACAGAGCACTAACTGGGAACAGGAGGGTGACCATGACGTGCTCCACCTGCATTACATTGCTGGGAAGGAATGAAATTCAAACCAGATTGACTTCCCCAGCCCAGTGTGACAGCACACGGGGCAGAGGAATTAAACAGTGTTGCTGCTCCTGCATAGGCTGGGAGGGCAGTGGGAAATGCTGCTGGTCTCACCGTCCATGCATCCTCCATGCAATATTAAAAAAGGGAAACACTCTGTAAGGATGGGTCCTGAAGGTTTTACAGCAAAGCTAGATTAATTTTATTGTAATCTGCTAAATGTTTTTCAAATGGGTACTTCTCCATTTCCTCCTTGGCACCCTGCAGGGTCTGGTGTGAGAAGAACAGCCCTGAATCACCTCTGCAACCACCAAACTGTCCTCCAGGCAATGAAGAAGAGGCAAGAATTGAACCCAGAGGGAGGGTGTGAGAAAGAGGCAGATTCTGGAACAGATGCAGTTTCTTACTCAGAGCAGTCCTCTATAGTGGGACACTTTGTAAGAGTCCCATTGTCCCATTCTGCAACTTTTTATTCTTTTTGCAAGAGCTTGGGAGACCTGCCTTTTACATGTGTAGGGGAGTAAAGAAAAATCTATGAGGAGAGTGAAAGCAAGAGCTCTCCTTTCGCAGAGACTGAAAAGCTGGATCTCAGTGGAGTGACCTTGATACAACCTCTTGCTTCAAACACACGGCAAACAGTTCTGTGTTGAACAAACTGCTGCAAGAGGATTCAGGCTCCTCACTTGCCAATGCACTGGCACTGCTTTTCCCCAGAGCACAGTGTCTTCCAAAAGCAAACTGCATCAGCTTCAGAAAAATAAATAAATCTACTTTTCACATCATTTCATCTTCAGATAACAGTAATGAACTCAGTCCAAGGCATTACTGGGAATTAATGACTGCCTGCCTCCTGACTCATCACCTCTTACCAGGCTATCATAAATTTCCAGGAACTGTTGTGAACACACATCAACCAGTAAGCTGAAAAGAAAGCAATCATCCAAAACCCTAGGACCAATATACAACATGCCAGTCCCACCTGGAAGCCTGGGAATTGAGATGAGCTCCCAGATAAATGCGCTTGCTGTGCCCGGGTGGCTCACGGGGGGCAGGCAGTGGGAGCTGCTTCCTGGGGCTCCCTGCAGGATCCCACCAGCACTTCTGCGTCACTTTTCTAAAATAAGCCTGACTGAAAGCAGCACACATCACCCTTGGGGAACTGTTCCTCTGGATAATTAAATTCACATTGCATGCCATACCTTTCACCTTTTTTCTGGCTAACTCTCCAGTCTCACAATGCTCTTGTCTGAGAGATTAAAGAGCCTTCCAGAAGCTCCCTCTGGACATAGGTACTTCCAGACCATTATCACATCACCTCTAACCTACTCTTTAAAACTAAAAGATGCTTCATTACTGAAACTAAGCTTTGCAGCTCAAACCTGCTTGGCAGTTAGAAACCAGGGTACATCATGCATGGGAGGCCTCTTGGACTTTTTTCCTTTCAGGTCACACCGCTTCTCTGTGGGGAAAAGAAGGATTAATAAAATAGAGCTACATAGTTATTTAAATATCCAATTTCCTGCTCTCCCAGTTGCAAATGTAAATTTGTATGTAAAATGTATGTAACTATCTCCAGTAATTAAGGTTAATGACTAAAGAGCTTTTGGAGATTGTGCAGTTAATGAAGTTTTCCATTAGAAAGGACAGATTAGATTTGCTGCTCTTTTTGAAAAATACAAATTTCTGTCATCATCTCTGCATTGAAAATATCTATCTGGGCTGCTTGTCTCAAGAAATTTAACTAAATTAACACACGATTTTGTTATCATTTATTAAATACAGGCCATGTGCAGGTCTTTATGAATCAGAGCATTCAGCTGGCAGAACAGATAGAGGTATGGCAGACAGTGGAATATGTTTTAATTTGGAGAAAATACAGCTGCTACATCAAACCAAAAGGCTGAGCAGTTCCACTCCAGCTCATAGCTGCATTCATTTACTGTTGGGTCTCACTTTTGCTGGAGTTATACATCCAAGCTACTTGGGCTCCAAGGACGATCACTGTACAACACAGCCCAGTGCAGAAGGGAGACTTGTCTAATGATGGATTATCCCCAGACAGACCCAGCACAACGCTCTAGGGGCTTTGAGAAGACGAGCCCTGAAAAATAATCCTGCACTACAAATCTGTCCTTCTCCCCCTCTGCAGGCACCAGCCCTGTCCTTGGACCCCTCAGGGCAGAGCTGGGCACCCAGGGCATCCTGGACCGCCATTCATCCCACTTTGGGAGCCAGGTCACAGATGCTGCAGAGGTATCCCTAGTTAACTGTAGCTGTGTCCCTCCAAGTCTTTAACTAAGGAAGCTTGGGCTTCCCAAACAGTGGGGTGTGAAAGCAGCACCCCATAAAAATGTCCCAGTCCCAATAACACTTCTAAATCATTTTCTGGAGATGCAGCTGTAACTAGCCATGTGGAGAAGCCGTGGCAGCAAGGGGAAGGTTTTACTGGCTCTTAATTATGAGGTTTGGCACAACGCTCTGCAGCTGATTCTCTGGAAAACAGCAAGGAGGAGCACTCCAGGACTGTGCCACCACCATCAGCTCCAGCAGCAGCTCCCCACTGCTCCCACACCTTCCCACACATGAGTGCAGACACTGCAACAACCGCATCCCATTTCTATTTCTCCAAAGGCCCACAAACCAACAGGTTTGGCTCTTTCCCTTTAGCAGACTTCTGATATTTTTCTGGTAGTGACCCGTATACAATTAATTGAAGCTTCCTGACATGCCAGGTGCTCCCTGATTCCTTCTTGCATCCCTTCAAGAAAGGTCCTGCAGGTCAGCAGACCACAGACTGAAAGCTGCTGAAGTGCAAGTCCCTAGATGGGGAACCTCATGATTAAGAGCTGTTCGACCTAGCTGAATCCCTGCCTGCAGGATCAAAGGCAGCATCTGGAAGGCTCGATGTGTTCAGAAAGACATGGTTAATTGTGAGAGCAATTAGCCTCTGCAAGAATTCACCAAGTACGTGACAGATTCTCTGTGCCTGGAAGTGTTTAGATCTCAGAAGACATCCTTTGGAAAGACAAGCTTCTGTTTGGCCAGGGTGGATGGGCTTGATACAGGAGTAGCCCATTTTATGCAAGAAGAGATGAACAGAATGGTCTTTTGAGCTGGAAAATCTCTAAAATCTATGAAACTATTAATAGAGAGTGAGACATTTCTAGTGGGTTTGACAGCTAGATGACAAATCTGTGTTAAATTCCACAGGATCCAAAGAAACTGCTTAGCCTCATTTTCTGATATCCTCTAAGGGGTTTCCCAGTGGGGGATCTTAGTTTTCCATTTTTTAGCTTTAAAACAATTTTCCAAACTGGAAAACTTCTCTAGCTCCCCTCCTCTTACCTCCCTCAGCTCCTCCATCCTCTCCTCGGAGAGCATGTGCCAAGTTGTGTGTGGGTGAACCCCTGGGAGAGGTAGCAGCAGAGAGCCGTCCCACAAGTGTGATGAACAAAAAGCAACGGGCAGAAGGAGACACTTGACTTCGCATTTTCACACCCCAGAGCAGTTTCAGAGCCTGGGCATAACCCCCCATGCAGACCCTGGAGAAGCCTCATGGCATGAGAAGCCCTGGAGTCGCCAGGCTGCACACATTCTGCTGCTCCCAGAACAGCTGGTTTATCAGTATTTCCCTTTTAACTGTGCTGTGAAGCCTTATCCTCCCAAATTCAGCAGGGTACAGTACCTGTTGCTGGGGGCATGCTTCTCATGCCGTCTCCCTGCCTGCTATCTCATCCACATCGAACAATGCACGCAGTCATGAGGCTTGTTACATGATGCAGGTGATTAAGAATTAGTAACTGCTTCCAAGACTGAATCATTTCAGCTAAGACTGCTGTGAGTTTTTTATTTTATATGTTATGTTTTGAAAAAGATGGCAGATAATTGAAAATGCAGCATTACTCCCAACCATTCATCATCTTCAGCAAACTTTCACCCTCACCAAAATATAAAATCCTCACTTAGGCAATGCTGCATCCTCCTTCCTAGCCTGCCTTTGCTGTGCTTGCTTAGCAGGGAAACTCTTCAGGGAAGCCTGACTTACAAGTTTGTACAGCACCAAGATAACAGGCAAAAAGCATAACAGGAATGAGAATAACAATATCTTATTTGCTTGCAAGATTGCATTTATGTGAGATCATATCTGCTCCTTAGCAAGACTGGGGAGGAAAAAAAAAAGAAATACCATCACTATATGAACAGTTATAACCATAAACAAATAGCGACAATAATGAGAATGAACTGTGGCAAGACTGATGGGGCTGTGCAGGGAAGAATGGGATACAAATAAGGAAGAAGTATGCCCTATGCCCACCGCTGACTAGGCGAAGGAAACCACAGAGCAGAAACTGAAGGACTCTTCAGAGGTTAGTGGATGTGCCACAGGGTCCCTTGAGTGGTCAGAAATTGTGAAGGACAGGTCTACTCTGTGGATATTTCTTCAATGGGAAGTGTCATTTGAAAGTGGAAGAAATGAATGAAAAGGTGGCCAGGCCCACCATTAGTAATAATAATTAAAAGATGTATTTAGGACATGGAAAGTAAAAGCAGACAGTCTCTGAATTCTGGTGGGACTTCCTGACAAGCATGATAACAGTACCCTGTACTGTGAAAAACTCCTCTCTTATGAGTCCTCTAGTCCTTCACGAAGCAAAGAGGTTAATGAAATAGAGGTAGAAAAGATTTTAATGTTTCCTGCACTTTCTTCTCATTTAAATGTATGCTAAGAACTGCATTCTTCCAGAAAGCCCAAGTGGGAGAAGTAAAATAACAACCACTTGGAAGATTTAACCCAGAAGCCCCCAATTTAATTTATATTTATAATATGAAGTTTGTATAAACCTGTGGTAAACCTGGGAAAAATACATAAGCAGCAGCCACTGCTGGAACTACTGGAAGAGGAGTAATTTGCAGAAGGATTCAAGATATTTCTCTTGGACATCCCTTTTGAAAATGATACTTTTCCTTCTCACAAAAGGGCTTGCCCTTGTGATCACCCTCTGTGCACAATTCAATGTGCAGTGCAGCGGGAATGTTGGGAAAGGGGTCTCCATGACACAGAGCTGGATTTCAAAAGCATGGTGCCGAGAACAATGCAGCCTGGCATTTGAGCATCAACAAGATCTGGAACGATCTCCAAACAGAGAAGCAGGGTTCAGGTTTCTCAGATGGGTCTCATCCCTCCCTGGGAAAGCTCTTAGCACCTGCCACTCTCCATTCCAACCATCCTCACGATGCTCCAGTGCCCTTTGGAGAAGACAACCTTTGCTAGTCCCAGCTTGCAGGTTGTAACTAAGCATGTATAGGTGGCTGTGTCAGATCCCCAAGACACACATAAAGAGCAAACACCACAGAGCTGCTCTCTACCTGTCTGCCACAGAGCAGCTCCACCAGCTGGGTCCAAGCCTGCCCCCACCCCTGCTGCAGTCCTTGGAGCTGCCCACCCTGGGAATCCAACATCACCAAGGTGATTTACAGATGCTTTTTTTCACCAGTGCCGTGCTTTGCATGAGCCCCAGGTATGCCAGCATTAAATCAGTTTGCAAATGCAGAGCTGTACCTGGCAGCATAAGCAGGACCTGAGAGAGATGTGACAGCAGGAAAAAACAGGCAGTTAGTGCCTGCGCCTGGACCCTGTGTCCAGATACCAGAAGCCTCTGCAGCACCCTGCTGACCACTGCAGCTCTGCCTGCCTGAGGACAGCAGTCCCTCTGAGCACTAGGGGTTGCAGGATCAGAATATAAAGATTGCAAAAGTGTGATAGAAAGGTACCCATACAGCCGGTCCCAGCAATTCTGGTGCACATATCTGGACGGAGCTGGAACCCCAGGATCAAGGGTTCATCCCTAGAAGGGCTGATCCCTTCCTCATCTTTTTGCAAAATTGCCTTCTCTGATACCTGCACTGCCAGACAACATGCCTTCTAAGGATACTGTCCTCTGCCAGCTGTAACCCCAGATGTTTGATAACACAGGGAGTGTGTCATCCAGCCAGAAAAAGGTTATGTCACGCTATAACAGCTGCACTTCTGTCCTTCCCCTTTATGCCCCCCTAATGTAGTGCAAGAGATTGAACCTTGTATGTTTTGCTCTATTTCTATCTAGGACCAAGGGAAAAATCCTTAGCGCTCTTTCTTGGGAGAGAACATGCTGTTTCCCAGCAGCTGGAACTACTTACATCAAAACATGGCTAGGGAAGGAGAGTCCTGTTCTAGTGCAGCTTCCCCAGAGACCCCAGACCAAGCCCACCACACTGGTGACCCAGCTAAGGATGCAGCAGTGAAGGGCTGATGTCTTTCTTACTCTAAAGCTCCTGTTGTTCCATCTGCTCTACCAGTTCAGGGTGTCTGGTTGCCTCCTCAGGACCTCTCCCACCTGCTTTGTGCCCTGAGACCTGGTCAGCATGTCTGTGACCACGGGGTGGGTTTTCACACTACATAACCACAGAAGTGGCATCTGTGGATATGGCCTCTGTGTCCACGTCTGCTGCAGAGGCTGCTCTTCCACAAAGCAAACACGGGAGATGGGACTCATCTCCCTTAATATCAGATGGCTACACACAGGAGACTCTAGACAAGTCAGTCACCATGGGTCTCTTTGCACCTTAAGGTGATCCAGGCCACACTGACAGTCAGTGCAGAGGAACAATTTCCCAGATCCACTGCGTGTAGATCTTCCTACTTTAGGAGGGGATGCTTCCTGCCCTCATCTCTTGATGGCACTAACCTGATCTCTGTGAAGAAGCCATAAGACAGAAGCTGTTAGATGGATCCATTCAGCCCAGCTGCTCCAGGTCCACAGTAGAATATTTTTTGTTTTCTAGAGAGAGCACAGAGCAAAAAGAAATCAGCATGACAATACTCAAAAGCACCTCTAGATCCCAGCAGCTAGGAAAGTGCACAGGTTAGGTGCTACCACAAAGCACTGTGCCACTTTGCTCTCCCTAGCCCAAGCCTTGCCACCGTGGCTTCTCCTAAGCACCCCTCTGGCACAATTCCAACCCAAGCAGGACTGCAAGCAGCCTTGAAGGGAGACGCTCCTCATAGCATGCTGATCCCCAGTGCCAGCAGAGTCATGCTTTGTCCCATCACGCTCTGTCCCACCACCCTGCATCAAAGGCTCTGGCTTTTAATTAGCTGCTTTGATGCACAGCCTGAACCTGTACACACTCAGTATGATTGTGCAGCCAAATTAGTTATGATCAAAGTCCACCTTGCCCCACTGAGGGAAATGACACTCAGAGACTTCCCTGTGTTCACATGATCAAATGCTTCAGAGGCACCCATCATTCAGATGAACCCTTTTGCTTGGTCAGGGAGAGGTGCTGCTCCCCAAAGCTGAGTACCAGCAGCTGGAGCCACAGTCCTACAGGTGCAGAATCAAATCATCATGACTCAGGATGGGAAGGGCCGTGATGGACGCTGAGGGAAGGGAGGAGGACCTGCTTGGGAAGGCAGTTGTAAGGGTAGGAGGGTAGCACATCAACGAGCCTGCTGTAGCAAAGATGATGGAAAAGCAGCTGTGCAGCTTGCAAAATGGGGGTAGCTTTGGGCAGCATGGAGCTGCTGGTGTCATGGGCTCACTGGAAATGTGGGAGTGAACAGGCGGTACCTGGACACATCAGTTGAAACACAGCTTCAGTGGCCATTAAAATCACCCCCTAATACTTCCACATGTGTCTTGAGGCACCTCATGGAGCAGCCCAAGGTGAGAGAGAGTTGGGAGGGGACCTCTTGCCATAAGAAGACCCTCCAGCACTGCAGATCACCCCAAGGCTTCCTTGGCTCTCCCCTGGTGCTTTCTCTGTGCAGAGATGCACACCACCCAGAGGGTTGACCTGTCACTCCCCATCTCCTCTCCCTCCCTAACACTCTGCAGATGACAAACGATGGAGCTGCCAGGCAGAAGTTTGTCTTTGCCTACTAGCAAAGCCAGCAGTGCCGCCCTCTGGAAACCTGGTTTTCCTTCTGCAGAAGATGTGCTTTGTCAGCACACTGACACCAAGTAGCATGGCAAGAGTTTCTTTCCCTTATTCTATGGAATCCGTTCCTGCCCCGAGGAAAAGCAGAGAGAAGAGATGAACACCAAGACACATCAGTACAGGAGCGAGGAAACCACATGCACACATGGCTCCCAGAGAGACTGCCGTGCTCAGACCGCAGCTATGAGGCTGGTGTCCCTTGTTGACACACTGTCCCCTCTTGCCACTTGCTCTCTGGCCCTGGCAGCCCCTGTGACATGCTTGGGGCCCAGGCATGCCTTTCCCAGGTCCTAAGAGAGACAAACACACTGGTTCTTGCCTGGAAAAGCTGAGCTAGTCAAACAAACCCTGGCCATGGTTCTGGCTTTACCCACAAAGACACTGGCTGATATTCACAGAGCTGCTCTTAAGCAGCAAAGATATTTTTTTGCTTTTCCTCTTTTCTACTTGTATCTTCTCCTCATTCTTAGCTGGTACTGAGCACAACCAAGAATCTGAGGGAGGGGCCAGGCTGCAGTTGGTACACATCAACAGAACCTTGCAGATTCAGAATGACCAAGTATCTGATAGGAATCCTCCACATCATCAGTGCATGCTTGGTGACTACCAGTACTGCAGAAGTGGAAGCCACACAGAAAGACCCTACCATCGCATTTGACTTCTCAATCCCCCTTCATACAGCTCAAGCCCTGGAGCTGCAGCAACAGACAGCTACACCCACCACTCCCAGCCACTTTAAGGACTAGGTTTGATCAAGCACGGTAGGGAAGGCAGATGCTGCACCATCTCCCTCTGTCCTGGCAGGAGCACAGTACCCTGTTTCAAAGACAGCAAGAGATTTGGGATCCTTCAGGTCACTCTGAAGGTGGCACTTACCTCCAGCTCAACTGGTCCCTGCTGCTTCGGTGATGGAACACTTCAAGGTTTTTAGGGTAGTTTCCCCGTCAACAGCCTGAGGCTTAAATCTTCTGTTCAACTTCTCACTCCTTTTTGGAAGGTGTATTGCCTTCCCCCAAGCTGAACTATCAATGCACCATCACCAACAGAAAAATAGCACGTTCCTCTAGAGATCTTTAATGATGTTCCAGGTCTTACAAAAATTTTTCTCCAGAGAAGGCTAGAGAAAACCTTGGTGAGGACTGTGTCCCTCCATCTATTCCTGCTCCATGTTTACCTGTCCATCTGTTCTCCCACTTGTTCATTAGCTGTGAACAGCTTGCAAGAAAACATGCCTGAAAGCTCATGTTCATGTGTGCTCATGACTTGTAGCTAGGAGACACCTGTAAATCAGGGCTTTGCCCAGCAGATCCTCCTAGTCCTTCTTCTCTTGCAAAAGCAGGAGAGAGGTGGTGGAGGTCAGGCCTTTGAAGCCAGAGGACAGTAAATCCACATGGCATTCACTCCATTGTCTGAAGATTCATGGCGTTGTTCTCTGAAGGTCAGCTTCGTCTGTTCTAGTCAATTAAGAATAATCTATTGCTTCTCCCTCTGCATCCTCCCTGGCCGTATGCTCCTTGTCAGCAGGAGACCATTGGTCAAATAAAAGTCAGAACTGCTCAGTGTCCCAGAGATATGCAGCAAGAAGAGCAGAAGGAGGTAGATAGCTCTTCTCCTGATGGGCTCCCAGGGATCCTGCTTCCCTGAAAGGCTGAGAACTGGCAAAGGGGGAAAGTCCCCAGAGTGATATAAATGCCTAGAAACAATTTGCAGTGTCGGGGCAGGAGACGGTCCTTCTGGCTATGCCACAAAACAGCCCCAACACCTCACAGCTTCTGTCACACCACCATTCCCACAGATGTCACAGGGATCCCTCAAGCACCCAAGTCCCTTTGCTGTCTCCATCACTCTCCTAATGTCCACATCTTCAACCTCCAGTGCAGCATCACTGGCTTACAGCCAGAAATACAGCCCACGGCCCCACCTTCCCTCTGCCTGGAGCCTTGGTGTCTCTCTGTTATCTTCTCTGTTCGTGGCCCCTGGTACCTTCCTTAGAGGAAGGACTACTCCTTCCTGCGCCTAGTCTCCTCTGCAGCTGCTTTATTGATCATTTCACCATTTGCAGGCAGAGATGGCAGTAGACCACATGCAATTCCCTCCTTTGAACGCTGGAGCTGGAGGAGCTCAGGGCGGGCTGGGAGGAGTCTGGGTCTTGGGGACAGCAGGAGGCAAAGAAGGGCCATTAGGAAGTGGGGACACAGAGGCAGGGAGAGGTCCCATCAGGTCCGTGATAGCTCCAGATGCCTGACGGACCCCGGTGCCACACTGAGTATACTAAAACCTAGGTTCAGGAGCTAACTTTGAAGTCTGAGCTTGAAACCCTTGACCTAAAGTTATTTTCTCATGGTTGCTCACTTGCTGGCATCTCTAAGTACGGCCAAGCAACTGGTCTCTGTTGTTTCCAGGAGTCAGTGGGCCTTGAGATCCCGCATAATTTATGCCATTGAAACCAGTAGCAGAGCCAGAACTACAACCCACAGCTGGGACCAGAGTCTGAGAGTGCCCTTTCAGCAGCTTTGGGTTCTGGAATTGCAAACTGTATCACAAAGCAGCATATCCTGAAAATTAAGCACACATTCCATTTACGAGCATCTTCTTAAAAAAACAGCCCCAGGTGACGTGGGCAGTTTTTCATCAGGGCATGGAAGCAGGCCAGTGTATTGGCAGTGCTAACAAGGTTCCTGCTGGAGTCACTGGCAGCGGGTGGAGGATGAAGAGGCGGGAGAGATGGTGACCTCGGTCATGCCACCCCAGGGGCTTGCGTAGCTGGGTTCGTTTGTCCTCTTGGGCCCAGCAGGGACCCGGAATTTAGGCATGTTCTCCCTTTAGATTTTCTCTATGGGACAAGGAGGTGGAAGAGTTTCTAGCCTCCCTGGGCCTGTCTCTCCTTGTCTGCTTTGTTAGCTCATTTTGTTTGTCTACTTTGTTTTTGAGCAGTCCTAAAGGCTGGGTTTTGCAGAGAGGGTTTCATCAGGCAACAAAAAGGTACAAAGATGAGTTAATGAGAACAATTATTCAGTGCCAGCTGCTGCCACTCACCTCCTAACAAGTGTAAGGCACAGCTCTGCAGAAGCAAGGCTTTCTCTGATGATTATGTTTGGGGGTTTAACTTAGGAAACTTTGCTTAAGACCTTCAGTGATCTTATTGAAAATCTAGTCAATGAGCAGGCAAGTACAGGGGAAAAACATACCTTGTTTAAAGTTCGTTTGCTGGGAGCAGAGAGCGCCTGGGGCTGGGTTGGGGCAGACCAGAGATGTGCGGTCCTTGCTCTGCTGTCTCTGGGTTACTCACCGTCATGCCAGGGATGCACAGCCAAAGGTAATGGCCCACCTGGAGCTCAGCAAGGCAAGAGTCCATTTGCAGAAGCATTTTCTCCCTCCGACTGCTGCAGTCCACAAATCAAATCCTTTGCCTTGAGCCCAAAAACCTGAGCCAGGGCTGGGGAAGGACAGGACCACAGGTTCCTGCAGTGAACACCGGCTGTTTCTTACTGCAGATAGACTCCTCTCTACGACTACAGTCAGGTCTGCTAATGACTATCACTGTGTCCATGCCCGAGAACTGCTCATCCTCAGCTTCTCCACACAGGGATGTGATGCTCAAGCTTGGCATATAACTCCTGCCATTTAATGTCCCCATCAAGCCGCAGAGAAACCAAATGGACTGGAAAACTGGCCCAGGATTGGAGTTTTCCTTCCAAACTGGCACCCACAGAATGCAGGACTCCTCTCCATTTTTAGCCTGGCATCCCAAGCAGCCCCCTGCTCAGCTGGCAATGGGCAGGGGGTACCTGTGCCACTGGTGGTGGGACAGGGCCTCCCCACTGCCTTGTGGTCTGACACAGCTGGCTGGGGGGGACACGTGCACCCAGGGGCTCTGTCCTGGCTACTCCAGCACTGGCACGAGGCTCAGCTCCCTTTGAAGCCAGCATCACAGCCCTGCCACTAGCTCAGACAGATGGTGAGAAAGCCCAGCTCCATCTCCTGTGGCTGTTTGGCCACTACAGAGAGCTATTCATGCCAACCCAAATTTGGCTGGCAGGTGTCTGTACCCCAAATGCAAATATTTTGGCAGGAGTGGCTGCAAGCTGGGTGGGTGAAACTGCATTCCCCATCAAGGCCACAGAGGGGGGGGAGGGTCTACCCCACAACAGATTCCTGGGTTCACCAAATCTGATGCTCTGTAGCTCTTGTCTCCACTGGCTCCCATCCTCAGTTGCATTTCAGGCATCAGTGGCCCCACACTTGGTGCCAGGGTTGGCCCTGCTCCCAGAGCAGCATCCCAAAGTATTGGCCATGGCTCTCTGCATTTCCTCCACCAGTCCCTCTTTGAAACCAATCTCTTAGATTCACGGTAGTTTCACCTCATCTCCTCCCTCAGTGACCATGAGCTCCAGGGTCCTGCTGTGGTCTGTAGCTAGCAGGCAGTGCCAGTCAACTCCTGGCTGCCATTCCTAAAGCTGTGGGTGTTTTCGGCTATTTCTGCTGTTCTGTCTTCTGTTTTGACCCCTTCAGTGCCTCCTTCACCTCTACGGGGTCAGCTGTGAGCCCCCAGCCTGGCAGCCCTGTGCATCCCCATCCCATCCAGAGTTAACCATTAAAACCGGTCACAAACTGGTGACCCAGGTGCTCTGTGGGGGACAAGCTTTGCTTCTCCCCAAGTGTCTTGGGGGTGAGGAACTGCACCACTGCACATGCTCTCCTCTGCCTCCCGAGATGGAAGCCCCCCCATGCACTCCCATTCTGCTACAAGGTCAAGCAGCAGCTGTGATGCATCAGCTCTGCCACCAGCACTGCTTTGCCAAAGCTGGCTCTTGGAGCAGCTGCAGGGGTTTTACTGCCACCTTTAAATCCCACTGCCTAGAAACTGAAATCAGAGTCTTCCCCTACACAAACCTGTAATGTGCTTTGCACACAGCCGGTCCCTGTGGCAGTAAAATTCCCATCGCAAGTCCGCACTGCTCCCCTTCCTAGAGAAAAGAAAGGAGTGGGGTTGCCGTGCTCTCAAGGGGTGAGGAAACTGTTATGGTCTTCTCTATATACCCAAAATAGACCTTTATCAGCCCATGTTTAGGGCCAGAGGTCTGCAAAAAGCAATGCTCCTAAAAATGAAATAAGCAGCCTTGAAGAATTTTTATTTGCCATCTCTACTCACAGGCAATTAGAGGAGTAGGACATAAGGTCTGGTTTTATGTGGAGGCTTTTTGTCTTTCTTTCTTTTTCAGTTTGTTTTAATTGTATACCTCCTGCAGCACAGAAATGTGTCTTGCATGATAACTAAATACAGGAAGAGCATTCACTCCAGAAAAAATCTGATCTATATCACTGGGCAGCCAGAGCCAAAAACATGTCAAAAATGAATTGGGAATTGGAAGAAGGTAACAGATGTCATTCAAAGCTTCAAGGCACGATGAAGGGCCGAATCATGCCCTGTCTGGCTGAACAGCCCTGGCAGGATAGGAGCTGTGAGACCAGTGCCTGGGAGAGGGGAATTCATTGGTGTCAGACATTAGATGTCAGAGGGGAAGAGCAATGGGAAAACGTATGAGCCACAACAGGGAGAACTGCCCAGCCAGCACTCTTGGACCTGCAGAGAGTTTGGCCCTGTCACAGGAGAAATGGGTGGGAAGGACAAGACACCAAGTGCATGACAGCCAACGGCACATGGAAGTGGGGGGCAGCAGGGACGGGCAGGGACCACGGGACAAGCGGAGCAGGGGGAAGTTACCCACTGCTGGAGATGGAGAGCGGCCACTGCACGGGTGATGGCAGGAGCCTGCCCAAAAGAGGATAACGGAAGGATTTATGAGCACAGCAATAATGAAAGCTAGTTATCCGTGGCCATCTTAAATCTTGTCAGAGGGAGGATGAGAGGGGCCATCTCTATTTTCCAGTGGACAGGCTGGAAGATTTAATGCTGCTATTGGCAGCGTAATTACAAAATAAGCACACACACACACACACACACCCCACCCCACGCTGGCTGCTGCTCTGTGGGAAGGGGATCACGCTCCTGCTCACCCTTTCAGAGCTGGTTAGGGCTGAGCCACAACAGCCAGAGAGGACCACCTCTCAGCCAGCCGCCAAGGGAGGAAGGCTAAATAACACAGTAGTCACTGTGGAGAGGCTCAGCATCTCTCCCAAAGATGAAGGTGGCTCAGGACACCACCAGGCTACTGCACCCCAAATGCAGGATGCACCAGAAGGCTCACCTCCAAAGCTCAAGAGACTCAGCCTCAGAGAACATCACGCTGGTCCTGTCCAGTGGTGAACATGAGCAGCCCTGCACACCCTTGCTCCCACAGCCTCAGTTAACTGCATTTCCAGCCATGGGAGAGACGACACAGCCACACAGCACCTTCCCAGGGCTGGAGAGGGCTAGATCCTGAGAAGGTCCTTTGCTCACCAGCATAAGGTGCCCGAAACCTCTGTCCCCTCTCCAAGCCACTCATCCATTTCTGCATCATGTGGGTGTCACTGAGCAGAGCCCATGCTGGGGTGCACCCCCCGCTGCTGTGCCCGCACCCTGCACGTGCCCTCCCCTCCATCCCAGCCTTGGCAAATTCGCAGGCCAGGTAGATGTGCACAGTGCACAGAGCTTTCATGACAAGGACTTGGGGAGCATAAACTCAGCAGCAGCAGGACAAACCCAGGAGCCTCCCCCCAAGCCTGCGGTCCACATGAGATGGGTCGCTGCCGCTTCCCACAGGCCAGCACTGACAGCAAGGAAGAAAGCCCCAGACTCCAGCCAGGGACTCTGGGACATGAGGGGACAGGGAAGGCAGCCACAGCCACTACAGCCCCCACATCCCCAGAGTCCAGACACGGGAGCTGCCTGCCTCCCCCTCTGCAACCAGTCAGCCACATCATGTTCTCCCTGAGGAAGAAATCAGGTAAGCAATGTCTACAAGCCCATATGGAGGGGCTGGGATGCTGCCCAAGCTTCAGCTCAAAAAAAGTGCACATTTTACGGTATAAATATTTTGGTTTGCCTCCTCCTCTCCAGCCCACCAGCTCCAGCACGGAAACCACAACAGCAGCCCTCATCACAGCCATTTTGGCAATCAGCTCCCTCTGAGCCCCACAGTAACCAATGTTCTGCAACAAAAGCCTACACAAACTCACCTGGGCTGGCTGGGGCAGAAACCTCCAACCCTGTGTGTGAACCCCCACTACCTGCAAAGGCCCACACGACTCCCGGGCACTGCCATGAAGGAGAGGGGCTCCTGGCAGAGTGGAGGGGGGCTTTCAACTCCTGGAAGGTGCTGCTCCCCCGAAGGACCACAGCAATTACCACATTTAGGACCTAGGCAATGGCAGGCTGCCTTGCAACACCAGCCAGCTGTCATGGAGCTGTTTGGTACTTTTTGTTCCTGTTATCCCCTATGACAGAAAAGAGTGGAGTCCACTCCCTTTCCTGATAACAGCCTGAAAACTAATGTTTGCTCTGGAATTAAAGCAATAGCTGCAATGAGATGGGGAATCTGTCTGCTCTGCCAGCTGCACCACCACAGAGCTCCCAGCACAAGCCTTTCCCATCAGCAACAGAGCATCTCGCTGGGACGCAACCCCACTGCAACGGGTCCTGCCCTTACTCCACACAATGTGTCCAGGAGCCTACTGTGAGCCACAAGCCATCCCACTTTCCACTCTTTTTCTCCTCCCTGTGCCATGGGAGGAGCACTAAGCCACCAGAGCCACTCTCTGCCACGGCAGGTGCGTTATCCACACCATGACATGCAAGCGGTGTGTGAAAGACGGGGATGTATCTTCTTGAACTGTAAGAACACCTGCGGTCACATTTTACCGTCACTGAATGCAAAGAGGCATGAGCTGCCACCTCCCAAAGATGCATGAGGAGCACCGCGATTAATCCCAGGTACCAGCCCCAAAACTCTCCCCAAAGACTCAGGCTAGTGTGGCAGCAATTTGGTGGGGTGAAAATGTATTTGTTGGATTAAAATGGAGCAGAGAGGAAATCCATCAGGGACTTTCTTTACCAAGTCTTCTTGGAACAAGAAAAAGAGAGGGAGAGTGAATTTGTCTAATAAAAATGATAATAAAAGCAATTTTTCACCGCATATACTTTATGACTTTTCATTCTGGAGAAATGAGACTGGGTCCTGCTTCCTCCAGCCCTGCTTTGGCTGTGAATGCAGCTGGCCAGGTCCAGCCCTTCACCCCACTCCATCTGCACCGCGGGTGCCTAGGGAGGACCAGGAGCAGCTCTCCAGGCCACTGCCTTGCCCTCAGACATCTGGAGCAGGACACTTAACCTGCAGTGCTTGCTCAGACAGTGCCTCCCTGCATGTATGCTCCCAAGCTGCACACCCAATGCCAGACCTGAGCTTGGGATCTGCACCTACCTGGGCAAACATTTGTTTTGTGCTCTTAATAGCAAGGTGAGCGTGCTATTCCCCTGTGTAAACATCCACTCTTCAGACATAAGCACTTCTGAGCTGTGCTGCACTCCTCTTTCTAGATGAAAACTGCTGCATGCTCCTGTGTCAACAAAATCGGTGCTTGAGGCTGTCCTGGTCTCCTCTGAAATGTCACTTGTCTTGGATGGGAACAGTCCAAGGGTGGCTATTTATCCATGCAAATGCATCCCCTGGTTTCAGGTGTGCTCTGTTCCTTGTGCCATCTCAGCAGATGGGGCTGCAAAGCAGGAGTAGGAAGAAAAGGATGATGAACAGCATAGACTCAAAAAGAAAAATGGTTAAAACACATAGTGGATTTATCCTCCCAGGTTAACAGGATAACTGTCTTGAAAGAGAAAGGCAAAGGGAACAGAGCAGTCTCACCTCTGTGGTTTGACTTCTGGTGCTCAGTGGGAGACAGTGACCAAAGCAGGGATACGTGGGGAGGTATCAACCAAAAGTGAGTCCTGGAACAGGAAGAATGAGGCTGGAGGGAAGGTACCAGCACAGCAGGTTTGTAACCCATACCATTTTTTACATTCATGACCTCATGCTGATGACATTTGACACTGGTACAGAGCCAGGAGGAAGCTGAAGTAGATGGAGGGCACCACAGCACACCACAGAGCAGGAGACAGCTTGGAGCCCACCAGGAGTGGGAACAAGGAGTGCATCACGCAGGGCTCAGGCACATGGGCACGGGATTAGGAACCACTGCTTCCACTGCCTGTCGAGGACTCATCAGTTGGGAAGGGCCAAGGAAGAAAATTATCTAAGTCTATGAGTCCAGGAAAGCCTTGATAAACTGTGAGTGTGATGGGACCCCAGAAGAGACAAAGGCAAGTTTAGGGGAGGCGTTACAGCCCCACTTGTAGCAGTCTGTGAGGCACTGGTTAGACCCTCAGGAAAACTCTTCAGCATCAACAGAACAGCGAGGTGGCACCACACAAGTTTCCAGCTTTTTTGTTTTCCCTGGAAAACTTTTTAATCATTATTTCCCCACCACCACCAGTTTTAGGTTTACGGCAGGTCCTAGGATGCGTTTGGTGATGTGTGAGTGAGTCACTAGCATTCAGCCTACTCCGCATGCTCATTTGGATTACTCAGCTGTTCTGAGGCTGCTTGCAGTGGTCTGGGACAGGACTCATGTCCCATATCACTTCAGTTTGTGTTCCTGTTGAGATGTAAATTCAGATTATTGAAACAAGGCCCCATAAAATGAACCTGGGCTGGGAAAGAGAAAGCTTCTATACCTCCTATAGCACCTAACCCACCCCATGCCACTATGGGGTAACTCTCTTCTCTCTATAGGTGGGAAATGCTGAGGCATGGCAAGTGAAATGATTTTCCCAGGGTCACTCACCACATGGCGGCTAATCCAGAAGGCTATCTGCATTAGAAAAGGATAAAAAGGAGCAGAGAAGGGCTCTTAAATGAGCTGGTGAACACAGGGGACATGGTATAAAAGCTGTATAGAAGAACATAACTTGCTCAGCCTCGGTAAAGTGAACTGGCAGTGATGTGATTTTTTTCTCCATAAATACATCTAGAGGGTAAACACCAGGGAAGGGGAAAAAGCTATTTAAGCTGAAGAACAATAGTAGCACAAGAAAACATCCATATTAATGTTTGAAGAAGTAAAAGAGCAGGTTATGGGAAGAAGGAAGGGAGGAATGAATGGCCTGGAGGAAAGACACAGGAGATATAGGCAGGACAAACCAGAGTTGCCAGGCAGGGGCCAAGCAGGAGTTGCTTCTCCCAGGTGAGTATTCCCATGGGATCAGTGCCTTTGCAGAGCTTGGGGCCCACATGCTTCCTACCTGACAAGGTTAAATGGAAAGACAAAATTAAACTATCTTTGGCACCAGGTGGGAGAAGGTGGAGGGGAGGACGGGACAGGAGCTGGGTTACAAAGACATCACAGCCATGATGTTTAGTGCAGGACGTGGAGTGGGGTGCACAGGGAACACGGGGGAACAAGCTGGCTGCTGCCCTGCTCCCAGCATGAGCAGCAGGAAAACAAGTGCCTGGGCCCACAGGAGAAGCTGATGCCTCCTGCCCTCGTCCCTCCAGGGCTTTCCGTATGCACTGGCTGGTGCTGGGGAGAGCCACGATGCCCCCGAGTTGTGCATGCACCCCCAAGGGGTACAGATCCCCTAGAATGTCACCAGCCAGCACAGCATCCCCAGCAGATCCCACGTGCTCTGCTGTCCACTTGGTTCGCAAGCAGAGCCAGACATTGCTTTCTTGCCCTGCCTTCCAGGAGCAAGCTGGGATTTCCGTAGCCATTAAAAACAAGCCTTTGTTATTAGCCCCATGAATTATTTATTCTATCATAATTAATGCAGGACCGTTAACGGCCACAGCAAAGCTCCTCAGCTCACCCGTCTGCAAACACTGCTCCACTTCTGCTCACCATTTCAGCATTAAATATGCATTGGGACTGATAAATGGCTCCAGCGTGCTGATTACTACGAGCCTGTTGAACAAAGCACTCTGAGCGTGGATACTTCCCTTGGGAAGGGCTGTGTTGGGGTAAACCAGAGGCACTGGGGAGTGAGGCATCTCCCAGGCAGGACAGGTTTGCTCCTCTCTTGCAGCTCATCCCATCCCCTGCTCTTACCACTAAACAGAGACACCTTCCTGGAGATGCTGTCTGAGCCAACCTCAGATAAATCAGTTACCATGGGCTCTTGGTTTGTGTCTGCCCTCTCTTTTCAGGTCAAGTTTGGAGCAGATTAACCCCTTCTAGTCCTCCTTGCTTTTTAGCCCCGCTAGGTTTGCTTAGATGACAGCCAGGGTACAGGGCTCCAGTGACCACGAGACACTAGCATGCTCTGGGAGTGTGCTCAAGCCTCCAACAGACAGGAGGAGCTGGAGGCTTCCCCAGCTTCCTAAGCCTTCCTAAGAGAAGGACTTGCAGCCACCTCCCTTTATCAGCTCTCCCAAGCACCTCTACAAACACTTCTTTGGCACGAGAGCAGATTTTGGTCCACCACTCCCCTATCCCTTGTCACAGGGAAGTCGGGTGCTCCCAGAGCAGCACCAGTGCTGAACGCCTCAGCGCTCCTCACCCTCCCAGCCAGCTGCAGGGTGATGGAGTGAAGCCCACCTCTGCAGTGCATGGCGCACCGTCACTTGTCCCCATCCACGGCCATTCTCTTCTGCCTAGCAGGCAGGCTGTGGGCCAGCAGAGCTGGAGGCTCTGTCTCCTGCTGTGGAGATGATTGAGAAAGGAGCCTGAAGAGCCAGAGAAGATGCCGCCATCACAGCCCCCAGAGGGGGATGTCTGCTCTGGCTGGGCCTTCCAGGGTGCATGAAGAGAAGTGGAGGGTTTCTGTTGCCTTCGGTGGTTTCACAGGGCTTAAGTGAATGCCCAGAGAGAAGGAGAGAGATGGGGAGTAGCTCACCTAATCAATAAAAACAAGAGGAAATTAACAGCTGCTCTGAAGCTGCTGGACTCTTTCACTCCTTTGTCAGACCAGCCCTTAAGAAGTAAAGCAATTCCAGAGTATGAGGCTCAGTCGGCTTTTAAGCAGAGCGCCATGCTGGGAACACCGGAGGAACAAGATCCCATAAGGACAGGTATTATAGGATGCCTCAGGGACTCCCTAAGAAGCTCACTGGTCATTAGATTTGAGACAAGCAAATCAACCCAGCCAAATCCAGGCTTAGTACAACAAATCAACTTGCCAGGGATCAACACCTGGGAAGCCTTTACTTCCTACCCCACCAAAATCACCTCCCATTCACATCCCTGTGCTAGACTGTGTCTTCCAGAATACCCTGTACTGGAGCACCCCAATGCTACTTGTTCTATACTTTTTCCTTTTCCAAAACTGCCACTCCTTCTAGGTGGCTGTGGCAGGCTCGAGAGAATGGCAGGTTTCAATTATGGCTAAGTTGGATTTAAATCTGGAATGTGGCTATGCAGCACATTTGATCATGAGACTGTACGAGCAGCAGTTATGCAGCCTGGCTCCGTGAGATTGCTCCAAGCAGCCTTTCACTGGCTAAGCTGGTGTCTGAGAAAGGATTATTTCAAAACATGCAACGGGCTGACTCTAACATGGATGTCTGAATCCAGCAGCTGAGATCAGGGCTAGTGGAGCTGCTCCCATCCCACCACTCAATGGGTTTAAAACAAGGAGAGAAAAAAAAGCATTAAACATGTATTGTCTGGGCTAATCCTAGCCCAGCAGTGAAGTGCACTTAAAATGACCCTTCTCTAAGCTTCATCTCTCTCATTCGATGTTGCTCTTATTCGAGGATCTTTCTGGCTGCAACATCTATTTCTCTGTCAACAGCCCTCAGCGCATCTCTCTTGCTATCTTTAGTCTCGGTTTATTGATCCCTCATTCCTATCTATCCATCTAATTCTATTGTGCTTATTTCTGCCTGTCACTCAATTTACCACAGTACACCTGTCCTGTTTTACAATGTGTAGCTCATGTCAGCCTCCTTTTCCACATTTCCCCTTCCCTGGTGAGGGGGGACACCAAGCAGGTAACCGTGTGCCAGCCTGCAGTGCCTGCACAGCTCCTGGGCAGAGGCTGAGAGAAGAGCAGCCCAGTGGACAGAGCTGCTTTCTGTCAAGAAGAAACCCCACCTTGGCCGGGCTGGAGCATCCCCTTGACTGTGCCTGGGAAGGGAATAAATATAAATCAGGCAGCAGCCACCCGAGCTGCAATGTCAGACTCTCTGCCCTGTGACTCCTGCTGTGACACACCTTATCGGAGGAGATTAGTTAGAACCTCGATCCTAATACTGTCTCTGAATCCAAAACACCAGCCATACCCTTGGAGATAAGGACATCTTTGACAGCAGCATCAGCTCTCCAGGCTAGCTGGATCAGGGCAAAGCAGGGAAAGGCAGATAAAAGGAGAAAAGAAAGACTAAGAAAAGGGAGGGTGCCCTCAGAGCTGCTCCTGTTTTATTTTCACCTTTCATGTCTTTAAAGGTGAACCTGGAAAAAGAGAGGCCAATAACAAAGCCCTATCACTTACCCTGGCTCGTTAACTCATTATCATTAATGTGGGCTGTGCTGTGGCAAGCAGAACAAGGGGAAGAAGGAGGATTTTTTGTCTTAGAACAGGTGAATAAAGTCCCTCCTTAGCAGACAGCCACTTTTCAGAGGGTTTAAGCTGATGAATGCCTAGATTGCCCAGCTGTCCCTCCCCAGGGCTTGGCAGGGCTGAAACCCTCATAAAGGGTCTGGTCCATATTTTCATGCTTTTCTGTGGGACCAGGCGTTGTGGAGGTCCCATCTCTGGACACCACCAAAGCACATGCTTAGTGTGCACACAGCATATCAAGAGTGACACCCAAAACCGCTGGGATGTCCATCTGTCACGAAGGTTGGCAGTCAGACTGGCTTACCCTCTGCTGAGGAACTGGGTTTGGAGCACTAACAGAGGCTCAAACTCATCACCAGTCACCACAGCTATGTGGGTTTGGAAGCCCAGGCCATGGCCAGAAGGTAGGTCTGGATCCTTAACAAATGTCAGTCCCTTGTGTCTATCATAACTTTCCTAAGGATGGCTCGTAACTGTGAAGTGCCTTGTTGTCCTCCAGGCAAAGCTAAGCAAGTACGCATACAGATTGTGAACTCACCTGGAAAGGCAGCAGAAAAAACAGTGCCCTTCCTGAGTGAGACTGAAGTCTCAGAAAATCCCCAGAAGTCCCCAAATCCTGACCCCACCAAGCAGTGCGAGATGACTGCTCCCAGGAGCACTGATAAAGGCTGAGGTGGGAACACGCAGCTCCATGAAAATCTGGCCAAGCGAACTGCCAAATCTGACACCCCTCTCAGGAGAGAGGGCAGATACACATCATGGTGATGATCTCTGGAAAAACTTACGGGTTTTCACTGAAGGTTTTCCTGTAGGATGGACATCACTGCATCCACCGTAGCACTGCAAATATGTCCTGAATCACAACAGCCTTGTGCAGTAGAAATCCTGGGGTTAAGCCTTGGCTACTTCATGGCCAACAGGAGCTCAGGGACAGAAAAGCTGCTATCTCCACTTCTCTGTCTGAACTACCAGATTGTACCTGTTTGGGCAAACAACAACCGAGACAGTGATGCAAAGACCATTTTTTGCCCTTCTGCCGCAGCCACAAATGAGAGAGATGAGGAGACGACCACCAGCGGCAGGCAAAGATTGAAGAAGTTTCATGCCTCTAATAAAAACCGTCCCCATGTTGTAGTCCCAGAACTTCAACTAGAAATTGCTTTCACAGAAAAAGGACAATAACAGCAAGGCTAACATGCAAGGGCATGTTCTTATTTAAGAAGTCCTCTTGGGTTCTTGGGAAGATCAGGAAAAAGGGATAAGATGCAAAGAAGGTTTATGGCTTTGGGTACTCAAGTGTAAGACTGCAGTCCAGGGCTTCAAAATCAATGGTTCAAATTATTCCCACACTCTTTGCAAGCTGGTGGGCTTTGAAGGTGCATGCTTGCACCTCCTGCAAGAGTTTCACTGCAGCCCTGCTTGCAGACTGAGGCCTGGATGCGTAACGGTGACTGGACTCCATCACTGTCCCAGAGGGATGCTCCATCCAGGCTTCAGCAGGCTACACAGCAACAAGCACTCCCAGTACCTCCAGCAGGGGCCAGGCCCTCACCGGATCCTTCTTCTCATATCTCCTTGCCCCATCTCCAACAGCAGAGCGGGGTGAGAGGAGCCAGATTCTGCCATGCATAAGTGCAGGCTTTCCTCCTCCGTTATCTAGCGTTGAGCAGCTCATTATTGCACTTTTTCCACTGTAACCTTGTTGGCACCTCCAACATTGCCACATGCTGGAGTGGAAAAGCTCTACAGCCTTGGGACATGAATCTCACTTTCTCAGACACATCTCACCTTCAGCGAAATGATCCGAGTCACTCTTCCCACTCCTGCCTCCCAAGTTCACACCATGTTAAATGCTGTGGTTGCCATAAGTAACCTCCAGCTCTGCCATATAAGCATAGCTCCCACAGGGTGGGAAAATTCTATCAGGATTCCCCAAAAGTGCTGGCTCTTGTCTGAACTAGCTGCTGCAGCAGCCAAAGGCTGAAACAACTTTAAATCTCACACCACTGCAGAACCAGGACCCCGAAAATCTGTGGCTTTATAACAGGCCCCAGGAGAAAAACAGAATGAGAATAGGAACAGAGGAAGGAGGCACAGACACTTGCCCCATGCTCCAAGCCTCCAGCAGGTTGTGTTGTCAGGGACTTCTTGGGCTGACTTGTTTGGTTTAAAAGCTGCTGTGCCCCAACACAGGCCATGGCTGGTTCATGCCCCCCAGAAGACCAGGGCTTTGGGGACAGAATGTATTAGGGAAGCAAAGGCTCATCCACACTGCAGAGAGAACAGAGGGAAAGGAAGGAGTGTGGCAGTAACTCAGCCTTAATTAGCCTTATCAAATATTCATCTGGTAATTTCTCTAAATTTACAGAGAATGTTAACAACATCAATACGATCCACTGACTCTTTGAAGATCTCACAGCATAAAGCCAACCCGCTCCAAAAAGAGAGAACAGGCTGGGAAGGAAGGGCATGGGGTTTGAGCAGGCAGTGCCGTGCCGCAGGGATGGGAGGCCCCAGGCACTGGGATTTGCTCCAGCAGGGCCTTTGGAGATGCCAAGCTTAGCCCAGGGCCCTCCAGATGATATGATCCCCCTCCCCTGCATCCCAGCTGTGGCTGACACATGAGGGTGTGGACCTAGGAGGGCACTGGGAGCAGCTGGGGAGCACAATGGCACCCAGTGTGATGACTGCTGCGTGGCAAAGTCACAAGGTGCCATGGCAGCAACCAACGCAGAATATCCTGTGCTGAGGCGAGATGATGGGTTCGGTGGTCAGTGCATGGCAGCACGACAGTCAGCTTGGGCAGGCTGCCGGAGTGCTCGCCAGTCCTGGCCAGAACTGGGTTTGGAGGTGGCAGCAGAGAAATTTTCTGGGCTGTTGCTTGGCTCCGGAGAGATCATGACCTGTGCTGATGAGCAGCTAGGAAACATCTCAGCCTGAGGTCTAGTAGCAGTGGAGCCTTGCTATGCCTCTGGTCCGAGACCAAGGCTGGAGAAGGGAAGAGGAATAACAGCCAGCTACGCCATGCAAACAAGTCCATAAGTCTTGAGTTCTCACAGAAAGCACAAGCTATGCCCTTCAAGCCTGACAGAAAGCAATCAAGCCAAGGCCAGCTTACAGGGAACCTTTGCCATTGCTTTGCAGTACAAAGATTTCCATAAACTGCTGTTGGGTTTGGTGGGTTTTTTTCATGAGACATTTTCCCTCAATTTGTCTTTCACAAAAGGTCATTTTTAAAGACAGCAGCCCACTGGCGCCCATCACTCAGAGGCTCTGACAAGCCAAAGAAACTGTCAGACCACATTTTGCCTCCCAGCCACATTCAAGGTTTTGCATTCAACGTTTTTTATTTTCCTAATGGAGTTTTCCCTTCAAGGCCAGCACACTATCAGAAACCAGAGCGCACCAGCACAAGGCAGAACTTCACAAAGAGAAGCCTTACAACTCAATTCACTGCCAGGTAGAAGCTGCAGTAGGTGGCCAGAGCTGGAAACCTCTGCAGACATTTTGGGGTTGGTGTGGGGCAGACATTATCAAGGTAGCAGGATACAGACCAGTCCCAACTTTAGGAGCATCCAGGTAACAGTGAGATTTGTAGGGATCACAGGGATTGAATAGGAACAAGACTCACTGTGTCCCAGGTGAGCAGGCAGGGGGAAGCACTGGGAAATGGCAGGGCTCCCGAAGCCTTTTCTCAGGGAGGGCATGTCTCTGCGTCACCTGCAGGCTGCAGAGCAGGCAGGAGAATCCGGTCACTGGGTGCAGGGTCTTCCCCCAGCCCTGAGCACGGTGAAGAAAATCCACAAGGAACTTGTTCTGCTCCTGCCTGTCGATCTGGAGGATGGCACCAGAGCAGGGACCACGGCTGATGCAACCCAGACCCAACCATGCATGTGCCAGCATCATGGGAGTCTAGCTCCAAGAACAGCTTGTTATTAAGAATACAGCGTATCAGCACACGTTATTAAGAATAATCATTTACACTCCCTTTCATTGAGGGGGCTGGAGGGCAGGCCCAAGATATGCGCCTGGGCCCCACAGCTCACACCAGCCCAGATTCATGAGCTTGCTGAGGCAGCGAGGGGTGGCCCAGGGATGCCTGGTCAGGACAGCCATCAGCTGGGGACCAGAGACTGGCTAGGAAGGACAAAGGACCAACAGGGCAGGAGGGGGATAGGGAAGGCTCATTGTGGAATATAGCACCTGTTTTTCATAACTGTGATATAGATAAATGATTAAAAAGTTCTTAGCTGAGGTAGGATGAACTACCTGAGGCCCCAGAATAAGCTGCAGTAGCAGCATTATGAGCCTGAGCCTCAAAGATGTGGGCACAGACAATGCAAAGGACCCCAGGGCTACCCTCATCTCATGGCTGGCAATGCAGGCTTGCAAGCTGAGCAAAATCCCTCCCAGGGGTAACAGAAACATCAGAGATCAAATGTCCTGCATTTGTGCAAGGCACCAGATTAACTGTCAAATGCAACATGAACACACAGACCAGTGAAGAAAGAGTCAAGCATAAAGCCTGTTGGAAAAGAGATAAAACCATCTCCAAGCGGTTTGCTTCTCTCAAGCAAACGAAGGAAGAAGCCCCCGTGGTGAAAGGCACATTGCTCCTGGCCAAGAGCCGAGGAGGGTGATGGCTCATTGCCCCCACCCTCCACCCAGGGGGAGCCCAGTGCCAGGGGCACTGGGGAAATACTGGCTTTTAATTGCACAGCGGCTTGTAACTGCAGCACTGCTGATGGCATTTGTTAAGTATTGATTTAAGAATCAATAGGCTGTCAGTGTTAGCGTAATTTTAACTGGACTAATAATAACAACTGTTCATTGCATTTGTGGTTATATTGTTAAAAGTTTTAATTGGACTAACAATAAATTCTTGGTTTGGCATAAGAGGGTGGGTTTGGTTTTTAGGGAATAACATCCCCCAGCTTAACTAATACATCTCTGTCTTGCCCCTGCCTCCCAGGGTGGATGGGATACAGGGAGCTGCTATCCTCCCAACGGCTCAACACCACCCTCTTCATAGAGACCCTTCTTGGGGCAAAGTCAGAGCTTATCAACGCCTTGCAGCTCTCCCCCCTCCAAAGTGCCATTTATGGGTCAGGGCACAGACCGACTCACTGCCTCCACCTTGCACTGCTGCCCACCGTGGCCACTGTGACTGCTGAAAGTCCTTTCAGCAGCCCATCCCCACCTTGCATCCCGGCAAAGGCATAGCAGAAAAATGGCAGAGCTTTAATCTCGATCTGTTGCCGATACCGCTGCAGAGGCAGGCGAAGGGGTAGCAGTGACTGGCTCGCATCAGCCGTGCTACAGGTAGCTCAGCCACCTCCCCAGGAGCAGCCCAGGTCAGGCAGCAAAGGGAGGCTTTAAACCTCTGCGAAGGACAGGTCTGCCCATGGGACAGCATCTCTATACCTATGCAGACAGCAGTTTGTTACCAGTTTGTATAAGGTCCTGAGAGCATTACACCATGCTGAGCCCCTGGAGCAGCAGAGAGCCCTTTGCTCTGAGGCATGGGGGTCAGCAGGGTCCCTTTTTGGGGCAGAGGACATCCCCCTGTGGCTGCTGTGGCTTCCCGCCTGCAGACACCATGGACCTGACCACAGCATTAACCTGGCTCCGAGCAGGGCTGGAAGGATGCTGTGGGGCTGAGAAAGACCTGAGTTCAGGGTATTTGCCAGCAAGCAAGAGCTCAGCCCCACACCAGCCCCAAGCAGGGTCCCTCTCTGTTTATTCCATCTCCTGCAGCCTTCCCCAGGATGCAGGATGCTTCTGGGGGCAGATGTGCAAGGCACTGTCCTGAAGGCTGCCATGGGCCTGACAGCCCCCCGTATTCTGCCCCACTGTGCAGTCCCAAATCTTGGCATTGTGTGGGGCTGCTTAATCCTGGCAAAACCCCTCTGTGTGCCCATGCCAGCTGCACCTTCTCAGCCCAGTGGCTTTCCCCACCATAAAAAACACGTGGAGGGATACAGAGGAGCTTGGCCACCTGGAAGAGAGCTGGGTGACCCCAGTTCCCTCATCTCAAGCAGAACAACTTTTCCCAGCTCCCCCTGGAACCCCAAACAAGCCAGACATTTCTTCAGCTCCTTTGCATGCCCTTCCTGACCCCTTCTCTCAGTCAGCCCCTGTCGCAGTGCTTGGCAGCCTCCCCGTCCTCCCAGGGGCAAGAAACTGCCCATGCTTACAGCCCACCCACAGTAACAGCTCACCACAACATGCTCACTTCTAATTTGCTTACCCAAGCAATAAAGCAGAAATGAGAAATGGCAGCTAATTAAAAGTAGCAATTCACTGGCATTCACAACTACCCAGAGCAAGCCAGGGGTGAGAGGGATGAGAAACCTTGAAGAAGAGAGGATAGCAAGGCTCCAGGCGGGTGTATCCTTGCTTCCTGTGACTTCTTACCACGGGGAAGACTTTTGCTCTAACAATCCTGCTCCTGCAAGACACTGTCCCCAAGACACTGGGTGTCTCCTTTACGAGAGAAGTTGCCAGGATTCCCATTATCTCAGCTCCGTGTGAACCCTCACTGAAGCTTGGCATGCCCCATGTATTTTTAAGACTGGCTGATGGCACGCAGACAGAAACCCTGAAATGGAGGAAAAGCACAGCTGTGATGTGTTCCTACAGTTCCTACACAAGAGTGAGCACAGCACACTCAAAGGTTACCGCTTGCAGTCCCCTCTGACCTTCACATCTGCGCATCCATATGCGAACACACAGACTATGCTGTCTTTGTGACTCAGGTACATGCAGGACAAGGAGGGTGCCTGAGGCCAGCAAATCCAGACAACTTCCAGTCTAGATGGTCCGCAGCTCACCCGCTCTGCACGCCATTGAATTCTCCCTGCTACAAGAAGATGGTTTTTAGCATCGAAGTCGGTGCCTATAGCTTGCATGGGAATGGGAGCGGGGGAGGTGGAGGCCATCACTAGGGACTTGGGTCTCTACCATGGATAGATTTCTTTTGGTGGAAACATCCAGTTCATTAGATGAGGAAGGTGCTTATGACAAGATGGGAGCTGAGGCTGCCTGTGCCTGGCTGGTGTGGGAGAGGAAGGTGGCTGCTGAATCCTCACTTCTCAACAAGAGCAAAAAATTTGTGTCTCAAGAGACAAGCCAAGTGAAGAGCATCTAGCCAGTGCTCTGCCAGCGACAGAGCTATGAATAGACTCAGAAGAATCCACAGTCACCCATGAGGTGAGAAACTGTCGCTCTCTTGCTCCGCATTACCCATGCCACCACCTCCCCACCTCTCTGTCTTGTGTAGCTACCAAGAGGGGTCAGAAAAGAGCCAGAAAGTGGGACTGAAAGATTGCTCCCCATCCCTCTGATCACGCGCACCAAGCAGGTGCCACCATGGCCCAGATTACAAAGGGAGCAGGGTAGTGCAGCATCACCATCCGAGGACTCAGAAGCAAGGATGATCCTGCAGGCAAGGACTTCTGCTCTGGAAATGCTCTAAAAGCTTCTCAGAGAAGTGCCAGAGTATCTTCAAAACTTCTTACCTTCGAAACCGCCCTGGCAGCCTCCTCTGCAAGGTTTGCATCCACATCATGGGCACAGGCCTTGGGACGATCATCACCTTCTGCCTGGTGTGTCATCAGGGCTTCCTCTGAGCTCCTGGAAAAGCCGTGGGGAAGCGCAGGCACACACTTAGGCTGCTTCTCCACTGCTTCCAGCCTGTCTCGTTTTCCCCAGACAGCAGCCTGCTCTACCCAAGCTATCGCAGACCATCCTGCCTAGCAAAGCACCCAGGCACTGCTTCCTAGAGCACCACCAGACACCGGGAGAGCCAGCGCCCACTGCCCCAGCACCCCCATCCCACACCACACGCAGGGATCACAATGCTGGAGGAGATCAAAGGTCCTGCTACAGCTGCAGGTAATCCAGCCAGGCAGGCAAGCAGAGGGATTCACTCTCTGTTGCAGACTTTATCTGGCTCCAAGAAGGATAAGCCTAAATCCTCTACTGTATTTCCCCTCCCTCCCCTCCACTCTGTAGTCCAGAAGGTGTAATGTGACATGTGGCTGAGACCGAAAGGCAATGTTTAGGAACAGGCCCAGGAAAAATGTGTCACTTGGGGCAGGAAGGGGACAAGGGTGACTGAAGTCTCAGAGGAAGGGGAAGGAAGGACACCTGCAGTCTACAACCATCTCTCCTTGCAGACCCTGGCTCTGCAGGCTCTCACTCTAAACCAACTGCGTGGAGGAGACATCTCCCATCCCCCCAGAGGCTGGAGGAACCAGCCAAGGTGGATGTTCCCACAGGAGGTGGCAGGCTTACAGACAACCAGTTCTGCACCAATGTCACCCAGCCCAAGTCTGGATCCTGGCTTCAAGACCCAGCTCAGACCCTACCACTGCAACCCTGCCAGGGCTGCCTGGCTCCAACACCCTGCGCTGCCCTGGCACAGCTTACCTGCACGGTGGAGCTCCCAGCAACGGGCAGAGCCTGCTAGGCTCTCCCAAATCCCACCTTGCACCAATTGAATTACTGATCACCACCTCAGCTTGAACATTTTCCCCATGGACCACCAGCATGGGGAGTTTCTCTTAGGAGACTATCTGCAGAGCTAGGTTGAGGAGGGCACCAGGGAGAGCCCCATGATGGGGCAAGGAAGTCTTCACCCTCAGGAACACCAAGCTGCTGGGTCAGGGGAAAAAGGGGTGTTGGGAAGGCATCCCAGGGTTTTCCCTCCATCACACCAAGGGAGATGGCGGAGATGGCCTCACCTCCTGCTTACCCATCACCCTGAGCTGCTGTCATGGCAACACCCACTCCAGTTCAGGAAGGAATGGGTACTTCCACTTGTTTAACCAAGGAGGAGGCAGCACCCTGGCATTTTGAACATGGGAAGGATGGGAACAAGCAAGACAGCCTGCACAGAGAGAGCTCGCGGAAAGGCTGACCTGGACCTACACAACGTGCAGGTCTGCAGCTTCCTGCCACCTGCAAGACAGGTATGATGGTGAGCCACTTCGGCTCTGCTCCTCACGGCTGGGAAATGTGCTCATGGGGATGGTACTCATAGGGATACTGCCCGCACACCACAGCAACACCCCACACAAAAACAGGGGTGATAGAGGGCTTGAGCTCCGCAGGACAGAACTGGCACAGAGCACCCACCAGTCTGTAAGACGTGCTGGGTGCTCAGCACCAATCTTCCCCTTCAAAGGGCAGACCACATCTCAGTGAGCCACAACTCACTGAAACACCTCAGAAAGACCCTCAGATACTCCTCAGGGGCTGCAAAGAAAACAACCATTGCCTAGCACCACCAAAACTCCTTTGACAGTAGGTCCTACGCTGGCGGCTGTCCTCTGCAGCCATTTCCCAGGAGCAGCCCCAGGACACAGCACATCCACCATGGCCCATGGCAAGAAGCTGAGCACAGAGCCTTTTCTTTGAAATCCCACTCACACCTGCAGAGGAAGCAGGCAGTTCTTTGATTTCAGAGCTATTGAATCCAAACGATCATGAGCAAGCCAGCCCCCCTCCAGAGAATAGTGCATGGCAGTCTGATGACCTTCTACACCACCTCCACATCCCGGTTCTGGGAGAACTGGTGGAAATCTTGCTCACGGCAGCCCTCTGCGTGCAGTGCCTCACTCCTGGGAAGGCAGCACCAGCAGCACGCTCGCGGTCCTGGTTGCCTTGGGTGCAGAGGAGGCAGGAGCTGGGGAAGGCAAAGCCATCTAGAGAGCACTTTGGGGGGATGTGCTGGAGAGCTTGGAGCTGTATCCAAACTTTCCTGATTTTCAAGAGACTTCAGCTGAGCCCATAGGAGACACAATGCAGTCAGGAAGTCAGAGCAAGGCTGGAGCTTGCCCACCGCTTCACACCACTGAGGTCTTGACTGGACAGCCAGACCCCATCTCAGCAGTGCAGAGGAGACCATAGGCACAGCGCTATGGAGAAGGCCATCACAGATTTCAACAGCACCAAAAGCAGCTCTGCTGCTGCCTGTGCCGTGCCACACACCAGAACCGCAGTCATCAGGGATCCTGGTAAGCCACGAGCCAGCCACCTCCACAACCTCTGTTTCATGCCTTTCTCCCTGCACTGCACACACCACAACAGATCTTCTCGCCAAGGTGGGCCTGTTGTGCTGCAGGACTCAGAGGCTTCAGGCTTCGTGCCAGAGCTTGGGCTTGAAGCCAGGCCCACTCGGCAATCCCAAAATCCAGTGGTTCAAACTGATATGAGCCCTGCTTACAGACCTAACCTACCTCTGGAGAAGGGGCAAAGCCACATGGTCTCCTGCACTGCAGTCTCCAGCCCAAGGAGAAGAGGTTGTTTTGCAGCTTGGTCACAATGACCAAAATGGCCTCTTCGTGGACATCTTAAGAAAAACAAAAAGCAGGCAGGCAGCAGGCAGCAGGCAGGAGTTATCACTGTTGTGTCCTGGCAAGCTCTCTCCATTTCCCCCTGCTGTGAAACGGGTACTTAGATCTCCCAGAGGCCAATGAGAGACCTTTTTCTGGGTATCATCCAGTGATGATTATTTCATTCCTAGAAGCAGTGCTCAGAGGCGAGGAGGGAAACCAGTACCACGCAATGCACTTATGGTTGATACACCTGAGAATCCCAGCCCTTTTCCTGCAGCTGTAGGGGTGGCAGGCAACATCTGAAGATACACCCTTTAGCAGCAGCAGATTTGCAGAAAACATCTGGAAGTCAAGGGGCTTCCCTGGTCCGATGGCACTGGAAGGGGTGGCTGCCTGGTTAGGCACACGTTTGCCCCTGGTCTGACCTCTCTGGAGGTCAATGCATTTACTCCATATTTGATGTCTCCCACCCACAACACACAACTGAGAAAGCTGTGTTGTGCAACGGCAGAGATCTAGAAAAAAGAAATTGTTATTAATCTGCAGACAAAGCAGTTTAATGTACCGTGGTGCATGGGCAAGTCTGTGCAGAGCACCCAGCAGACCCTCTGAGTGGGCATCCTCAGCTTTTCCTCCCGGTTGCCAGCCCTGAGGAGCAGCCTTTGGTAAGCCTCTGTTCCCCATCGCCAGGCGAGCCTTACTGGGGGCGGGGGGGGGAAGGCACATACTGGGACCACCTGTAAAACAGGCAGCAGCCAAAGCTGTATCTGCTGTGCCCCGTGTCCACTCTGCTGGGAATTTAGGCAGCCCACAAGTGCAGCTGTGCCATTGTCTGCTTCTGTCCGACATCTGCCTCTCCAAAAAACTCACGGAGCTGCTGCTAATTTCATTAGCAGGCCCCATCAAGCGGTTCATCAATCTCTGATTTCCTGGCTTGCTGCCATGAGGAAACAAGCGGGATCTGCTCGGAATTCACAAAGCCATCCTCTGGGGTAATTTGTCTGAAGACTTAAAATTTCCCCGAGTGGATTATTATCTCGGATTAAAACCGGGGGGCGGGGGGGGGGGTGTTTTTGCTGCTTTCTTTTCTTTTTTCCTTCCCCCGGAATAAATCAGAATACCCCCTAAGCTGCCAGCAGTTCCCCAGCCCGGAGGCAGAAGCCCCGGGATCCGCTCCCGGGCCGGCTGCATCCCACAGACCCGCCCGGTGCGCAGCAGCGCAGGACCCGAGCCCGGGGGCTCGGAGCGGGGCACGGGGCCGGCGAAAGGGAACCGGGAAGCGCCGGAGCGATGGAAGAGGTTCCAACTCGCCCTCCAGGGACCTACAGCTCCGCCGGGAAACACTCCGGGGTACGCTGTCAAGCGCTCGGCTCCCCACGCGTGCCGCACGGCGAGCGGCTGCGAGCCCACAGCCCCGCGGGGGCCGCATCCAGCCCGCTGCAGCGCCGCGGCCCGGGGGTGCGCGGCCGTTCCGCGGCTCACAGCGCCCCCTCGCGGCCCCCTCCCCGCAGCGCGGCCGCCCGTGCCCGCCCGGCGGAGCGGGGCTGGGGCCCGGGCCGTGCCCTGTGCGGGCGGGGCGAGCGGCACCTTCCGGAGCCACAAACCACGGGAACGGGGAAAGCGGGGGGCCGGGGCTCCGGGTGTCACAGGAAAAAACAGAAACCACCTCACACTCAGCCAAAATCGTCCTAGCCCTACAAACAAACGAACGAACGAAAATCCTAAATTTAGAGGCGACAAAAAACTTATCTTACCCTAGATTCTAAATTTGGTAATTTAACCTTCCCTCTCCCACCAATCCCAAAAAGCAAGGCCATTATTTTTAAATGGAAAATTCCCATACAAAATGAAGAGAGGCAGTCTTACTTTGGAGGGAGAAGAAAGGAAAAACCGAATCCCTTCAGTTTTCCACCACGAACCTTCTTCAGTTGATACCTGTCTATGCGTCATCCCATTATTTTAGCCACACTATTGGCTGAATTTGACCCAGAACATGAAGTTTCTCTAAAATTCCTTTCTCCAACAAATATTCTCCTTGTAAACCAGCCCCAGCCCACCCCACAGACCCCGTGGCTGGGAGCAGGAGGTCGCAGATACCTACCCATGGATCAGAGCAAGCTATGCAACAGAAGCAAGAAATAAGGTTGCATCCCCCAGTGCCAGCACCTGCACAGCACCATTAGGCGTGGGTGGGATTATTGCTTGTGCTGAGGCTGCCGTTGCTTGCAGGGTATTGGTGCCTTCCCTGCACCGCACCCCTCACCAAGCAGCTGCTGGCACTGTGGAGCCCACAGAGCTTTGTGGCGCATGTGATGGTGCCACAGTTTCACCCTTGCACATGTGTCCCCGTGGCTCTGCCATTCATTTCTCCTTCAGAAGGCAACTGGCCGGCAAAGCCCCAAAACTCCTACTGAGTACAAGAAAACCTCCTGCCTAAGAAAATAAATGTGTTCTGTATTCTCTCCGAGCTACCCACAGCAAAGCAAATACAGGCACAGTTGGGTCCCACCACTGCTCTGTTCCTTAAAAATGTGTCATTTCAGTCAAACCCTTCCTGGCACATCTGGCTGTCATTAGGTAGAGGAGAGGGACAGCTACTGTCTTTCTTCTGCACGTAGCACAACAGGTGCTGTCGGGCCAGTAAGCCATGGTCTTTACCTCTGTATGGATGTCTCAGATGACAAATACAGTAGCCCAAATAGAAATCATGCTGCCTCTGCAGTGGGAGGGCTTGGGGACCATCCCCCAGGAAGGTGCAGTGCTCAGCGTACTGAGCCACCCACGCCAGGTGCCATCTGACAACATCAAACAGAGCAGAAGGGAGAAGAGAGGCAGGCAGGAGGACAGCAGCTGCCTGCCCTTGCAGCTAGATTTCCAGCCTCAGTGTGGACAGTAGAGGTGACCTAGGTAGTGACAATGACCCAGACAAGCCTCTCCATCTGCAGACATAAGAGGCAAAGACTGGGCTGTCTTAGTTGAGTGTTGGTATCTTGCAAGTAAGGAGTGTCTTGGTGCAGGCTGGGTGTCTGCAGACAGTCAGTGGAGACTGTTTACTTAAAATGAGTTATAAAGGCTGAACCCAAAATACATTTGTTAAATATGTGGCTTGAGTTTTGGTGCCTCTCACTGGGGTGGTTTTGTTATCTGCAAGGGATCCGGCATCTTCCAAAGCCTGTCTCCTCCTTGGTCCCTGTACGGATGGGTAGGTGGCACATGGCAGGCTCTGTCCACCATGACTCTGCGTCTCTTCAACATAGATGGGAGGCCAGCATGTCCAGGTATCCCTCCCCGTAAGGTTCACGTCCCACCTTCTATTAAGGCAACCAGGAGGAAAGAGGCGTGATGGGCACAGAACTTTTGCAGAAGCTGGAAGGAAATGTTAGCAGTGGCATTAGCCATTGTCCTCTTTTTAGTGATCCAAGTCCAAGATCTCAGACCAAGGCAATGAGAACAGGGACAGGCCAGAAGAAGAGCTGGGACAATCACCTGATTTGGAGCCATTTCAGAAGCTGCCATCAAAGCAGTGGCAGCAGCAATGCTAAGGACCTGAGAGAAGTCCCTGTCAAGGCAGCCACAGGATCTGCCTTGTGAAATAGCAAACACTGTCTCAGCACAAGACCAGACATCACCTAGCTGGCCTCTGCACCCTCTCATTTCATCCCACCAGGTAAAGCTTTCTCCTTATCCTCAAGCGAACTGTCTGAGCTATCAGAGAAGAAGTCCTCCAAATCCTGCTGCCTCATCTTGGACTCTAGAAGAGTGATGCGCTGCTTGAGCTTCATCTGGGCATTGTTGTACTCTGTCAGAAGCCGGCCAAAGCGGGCGTGCAGTGTGTCCAGGTTCAAGGCCAGCCTGTCCAGCTTCTCCTCCATGCTCTTCCCTTCTGCACTTGCCTCTGCAGCTGACTCATCCAGCAGACCTTCCTTGATCAGGATCTCCCGGCCACGCTCCTCCAAGACCTTTTTGGCATCAGGATACTCTGTGACAGCTTCCATAAGATCTTCCTTTGACAGGCAGAAGAGATCAGAGTAGCCCAGGCTACGGATGTTGGCTGTACGCCTGTTGCCCATTTTGCTCCCTTTAATGTTGATGATGCTGATCTCACCAAAGCAGCCTCCTGCAGTGAGCAAAGCATACTGTGTTATTCCATCATCTGCCACTACAGCCAGCTTCCCCTCCTTGATAATGTACATCTCTTTCCCAATGTCTCCTTTCCGGCAAACGTAATCCCCTGGGCTGAACACCTGAGGGCGAAGCTTCAGCACCAGCTCCACCAGTAGACCTGCCTCACAGTCCTGGAAAATCCTCACCTTCTTCAGTGTCTCCAGGTGAACGTTGATGGCAATCTCTGCCCTTAATTTATCAGGGAGATTCTTGAGGACTTCCCGTTCATCCACTGCTTTCTTGTTGGTCCACAGGTAGTCAAACCACTTGATGACTTTGGTTTCCATGTCTTTGCTCACCTTGCGAAACTGCATGTAGTGTTTGATGGCGTCAATTTTTGCCTGGAATTCTGCCCTGGTGGCATTCATGTTGGATATCATGGATCCCACATTCCCCACAATGGTGGCAAAGATGAGGACACCGATGAGAAAATCAAAGATCACGAAGAGGTACTCTTCATCACGCACAGGGGGAGGGGTCTCTCCGATGGTAGTCAAAGTCAACGTAGACCAGTAGAGACAGTAGACATACTCCCGGGTCAGATACCCATATTCAGGGTCTGTGATGTTGGGATAGACCCAGGTGTCCTCTCCAAAGCCTATGGCCTTGGAAATGGCATAATAAATGCAGGCATTCCAGTGGATGATGACCAGGATGTAAAGAACCAAATTGCTAATGCGGAAGACGTTGGGGTGGCTGGTTCTGGTCTCAGTCCTATCAAAGAACTCAAACATGCGGGAGAAGTGCAGCAGTCTGTTGAAACGCAATTCAGGGCAGTGCAATCCCACAGCAAAGTATGCCAGGTCTGTGGGCAAGATGGAGAGAACATCCAGCTTGAATTGTAAGGTGTAGATGTAGTTATCCCGTAACTTCTTCAGGTCCTTAACCAGGAGGCCCTGCTCCAAGAAACCTAACAGGGAAGCAAATGACAAAATTAGCTTGGCTTATGTTCAGCTCTTCTGCAGGCTTTGTAAGCACTTCTGAGAAACGTTTTATGGCACGCCATGCACATGTGTGCATATATACACAGGGTCATCCAAATATTACCAGTTCTACCTGATCTACTCAGTTTACAAGCTTTTGCCCCTACTCAAGCTCTTCATCTGGCAAAAGCCACCGAAAGATACCACTTAGGGATTTAGTCTGTTGCACAAAGAAAGGGGGACACAAAGGTTTTCATCCTCCAGATCATGAATTATTGCAGTTCTGACAGAAAACATACAGCCACATGCTGCATTCCTAGAACTTTAAATTCTGCCTTTTTCCATGTAGATAATTCAGTAGCTGAACTGATGCAAAATCAGACACACAGACCTTCAACTACACCCGAATACTAATAGTAACACAAGTCATTTTGTACAATTATTCAAAGCTGAAGTTGAAAGCTGGGATGATTAATCTTTCAATCTGAAACTTACTCCATTTCTCAGATCTTTTAATTAGATTCCTTCTCTGCAGACCGCTTCGTAGTAGTGAGTGCCAAGGTAGACAAAACCCCCCTTCTACTGGAGGTGCAGATTAAGTCTCTCCCTTGCAGCTCATCTCCACTTTTAGGGATTAAAGCAAAGCAACTCACAAGCCAGCATGCTCCCTCTGCTTACCCGTATGCAGGTGTATCACTATGTCCCCAACGTAGATACAGTCTGAGATGTAGTCTAGCACCAGCCAGAGGACAACATAGGTTTTTTGCAGGTCACTGAAGCAAGCCCTGGTGGAAGGTCATAAAACAGGGTGGTGAAACCAACAAATCTCCATATCATCTCCAGCTGTTACAGCTAGCTGATTCTGAGGCTCCTAACTTCGCAACAGAGCTTAGCCACTTGCCCCTTTTCTCCTAGAAATTAAAACTCCCTTCTCTGAAAAGTCTGCCCTCCCTGGACCTAGGTAAAGCAACATCCTGAAATGACCTCCCAAATGCACCTTGCAGCTTGACCCTGAAATCATGGTCCTTTCCAGATGGATGCTCTGCCTTTGCACCGCAGAAGTCACAATGATAGGAGGGTTCCTTTCCTTTAGGTTCCCACCAGCCCCAACACCACCAGTTGTCAGTTGTCTGATCCTGGCAGAGCCACGACAACCAGGTGAATAGGAGGATTAGAGGAGACAGGGACCCTACAACCTCCCAGCTCACCTGGCTATGAGCAAGCACCAGTTATAGAGGACAGGAACTGCAATGACAACCAGCCAACGGTAGTACCAGTCCCCTGCAGGGTCCACCACAAAGATCTGCCATTTCTTCCTGGAAACAGAGAGAAGCCAGAGCTAGCAATGTATGAAAAAAGGGCTAAACATAGAAAATAGGGTTGAAAGGAACCATCCCAGCCATATCCTTCATCCCTTGCACTAAACTGGCTCAAACATAGCTGCAGCTTGAGTGTCAGTCTGGAAGCTAAAACCAAACCCAGCAGCACTGAGCAAAAATACCCATCGCCATCTAAGCTCCTTTATCCCTTAAACTGAGCTCAGTAACGTACCAGAAGAGGAAACTGTAGGATGGTAAGGCAAAGCAGGTGGCCTACATGCACACAGCACCCCAGTGGCAGAGCCAGAAACAGATGTATGCAAGAGGGCGATCAGAAAACTTCTTGTTACATGACATTGCCTCTTGCAGATGAGGTATGGATTGGTGCCAGACAGATCTTAAGAGATTAATTAGAGCAGGAAGGAAAGCGTGCTGCAGATCAGCAGGAACACCAGGAGGGGATGCCCAGGCCCCAGCACAGAGACCCAGGGGGCAGCTGGCATTGCATGGCTGCAGTCACCATGCTGCTCACAGCTGCCTGCTCAGTGCTGGGTCCAGCCTTTGAACTGCTCCCAAGTGTTTGATCCTGCTCGTCTTGGGACTCCGAGATAAGATGTGCGTGTTCCAGTCCCCAGATCTCACTGGAGAAGCCAGGGAAGAGAAACTGTGTAGCAGGGCTGATAGACTGAGCTGCTGCAGCCTGGTGGGGCAAAACTCCCTCTCCCACTTCCAGATTTTGAACATGGAAAACTCTCTCCAGTGACAGGAGAAAAACAACCCACTTGCCAACAGATTCCCCATGCCGACCCCCACTGCTTCTGACAGCTTCTAAAGCAAAACCTCTGCCTTGAAGTCTCCTTCCCCAGCAGCACAGGCAGCAGCACCCATGGTGCCCAGAACGTGGGGACTTGCATGAGGCGCAAAGCCAGCAGTGGTCCTTCGCACTCACTCTGATCACAGCCATAGACAAAGAGATGGTCCAACCTTCCCACTAGAAGCGTTTATCTTTTGCTCAGAAAGTGGGATTTCAATGTTTTTTTGAGAAAGGGACTCTTTGCTCCCTGGCACATACAGCACCGACCCACCTGCGGCTAGCCAGTACCCTTGTAACATCTGCAAGCACTAATAACCTTAATAACAATGTTAATCACATTGGTAATTTTAGCTTTAAAACACCAGTGCTGCCCATGGCAGGTGGCCAGATTTACTGACATCACACTGACAGCAGGGTCAGGGTTGGAAAACCAGGGCTCTGGGTTAACCCAGGAAGAGGGAATAATTATCTCTTCCCAAAGGCTTTGCATCCAAGCCTGCAACCATGGAGTCTCCCAGGGCTGTTAACAGCAGCTCACGTTTGCAATTACCAGACCTGGGTCCTTTCTTACCTGTGGAGGTGAGGACCTAGAAAACAGCAGAAGTTACTACCATCTCCCCAGGAACCCGGTGGCACCGAGCAGCCCTTTCACAGCACACCTCAGCCGCCCCTGGTAATTAACAAGCTCCCCTTAACCTCACAGGGCAGAATGCTTTTTTCTATGACTAGTAAAGACCCAGATACAAGGCTCAGATATTTTTTCTCTACAGAAAACAATTATTTCCTTAGTGTTTTAATTACCAGGTATAATGGTAGGGTCCAGAGTAGTCTGTGAGCTTTGCCCTTTCATTAGCCAGCAGAAAAAAAGCCAGGTTATTGCTTTTCACCCAGAGTGTGAGCTGAGGAGATGAAAGGGCTGGATTTGAAAGAGCCTTTCCAGAATGCTGCTGTCACAGCGTCTGCAACTGGGGGGGGGGGCATGGGCAGCAAACACACTCCTGCATCTCCCTTCATCCTGCAGATTACGAATGAGACTGGCAAATCCCAAGTGTTTGTGCTTGCTGTGGTCTCCTGGGTGGCAACTCCACACCCCTTGGCTTGACCCCAGCTCCTCGTATGCACAGGCTGAAGGTACATCTCTCCACAGACCCAGGGCTGCCTCCAAACACCAGCCCTAGTGCTGAACTGCTGTGAAAATGGGGAGGTCTGCTAGCTGCCACAAGCCACACAATGTGTGTTACCTACCAGGGGAGAGAAAACCGCACTGGTGAGGCACAGGCCAGGTCTTTTCCATAAGGACAGACTACCAGATCCTATGTGCCTGCACAACACCCGGCAAAGCCAGGCTGGCTGCCAGGACAAGGGCTGGAGAGGCCAGGGAGGACTCTTCCCACCACTGCATCCTACCTCCCTCTTTTCCATCCCCATCTACCTCCATTAGCCATCACTGCCAGGAGCCCCCCTAGCACCACGCACAGCTGATCTCCAGCCAAGGACAGCTGGGGGCACAGGAAAGGGACCCTACTTTTTGTTTTCCTCTTCGGTCTCCTCGTCCTCTAGACCATTACCAGCACCTGCAGCCACTGTCTGGAGCTCAGGACCCTGGAAGCGCTCAAGGAAGGGGTCTGGCCTTTGCTGCTCCTCCTGCAAGCTCTTGCTGGCCCAGTTCCTCAGCACCAGCACCAGCCGGACTATCCTGGATTGGGAAGAGAGGCAGAATCAGGAGGTGTCTGCAGAGCAAAGAGAAAGCAAAAGCTTGAGAGCAGGCAGAGGGGCTACAGATGAGAAGACAACTCTCACAACTCCCTTTCAAGCCCAAACATTTCCTTCCCCATCCCCCCCCCCTTGTAGTGGTGGTGTGGGACCAAGAATATACAAGCAAAAGAGCCCACCCTGGCAGAGTCTCACAGCTTCTTCCCCAATCCTGCGGCCGTGCCTGCAGGGACATGAGGAATGTGTGGGTGACTGGGGCAGGGTGAAACTGCCTGTGAGGGAAAGGAGTGAGCCATCCCAGGGCCCCAGAGGTGATGAAGCTGCCCCCTCCCACAGCCCTCTTCATGGGCACTGAGGCAAGCAGAGCAGCATTCACAGATGCCGGTCCCTGCAACCCCTGTATGCCATGCAGCAGGAGGGGATCCTGACCCCACACAAGTCCCCAGTGTCAAAGCCAGGCACAAAGGGCTCAGGCTCACCCTGGGCCAGCAGCATGTGCAGGTACCTGGCCAAAGCTCCCCTGCCTTGGAAAGCAGAGGCAGCCGGCTGCTCCCTGCCATCCAGGGAAGCTTCTCTCCACAGCTCTGAGGAGGTGTCATCCTGAGTCAAGCAGGTTCTGCAGCGAGGAAAAGAGGGGGTCACAGCCATACCGTGCCATCGAGGCACTTGCCCACAGCCAGACAAACTGGAGGAAGCAGGCAGCTGAGGTTTGGCATCGCAGCCCTGCCCACACCAGGTCTCGGCAGACACACAGAGATGACCCTCCCCTCCCCTCCCCCACTACTGCCTCCCTCACCCCAACCAGGAACCAGCCTGACCTCCTGGTGCTGAGCTGCATCCTCTCTGTGTCACCCTCCACTTGGGCTTGGGTGGATGGGCAGGGGTGGCAGCTGGCTGGTGAGCTGTGCAGAGCATTACTCTTGGCCATCATCCTCCATGTGTGGAGACCACAGGCACACACCCTGCCCCAGAGACCTGCAAAGAGCAGAAGACAGCCACAGGAAGAGCCGTGCAGGACACATTATGTGGTCTGAACTGAGAGATACAGCACAGCATGGGAAGAGAGGTTCAAACTCTATGGGATGCGCCCACCCCATGTTTTCCACCACCGGCCGTCACTGATGCTGCATTAAGAGTCTTGCAGAGCATTTCACCCTCCCCAATAGATCCCACATCTGCCCATGGCTCATGAAAGATGCTCTCCTCATCATTCAGGCTCCTCGGCCATTGCTGGGACAACAGCATCCCCAGCCAGCTGTGCCATAACAAGCTCTCAGCACCACTGCCTGCCCAAGGACAAGAAAATAGTCTCATAAGGAATGCAAATGCAAGGCCAGCCCGGGCAGGGAGAAGCTGTCATGCAGCAGCACAGGGTAGACTTCGCATGTACGAGGGCATTTGCACCCAAGCAACCACCCTCCTTCTCCAGGGCACTGCAACCTGCTGGTGGTCTGCCCAGCAAGCTCCACCTCTCATCACTGCAGAAATTTCTGCTCTGGAAATAAAGGTTTGCTATTTAAAAAGAGCCTTGCTGAGCTTCCTGCTGGCAGGAGCTACTAACTGGCTTCAAAAAGCAGCAGACAAGACCCAGCATTAATACGTGGTGCTTGCTGTGAAGCTGTTAAGTGTGGGATTTAACTGGGGTTTGTTTATCTAAAAAGCCAGAGGTGCCCATGGGGATTGCCCAGCCCCAGCACCACATGCAGCCCTCACTTCTGCTGCACCCTAGTACAGACCACGCCGTGCAAAAGCACCTGACAGACACACAGACTTGACATGCACAGACACAAAGGCACACAGGCATTGCTCAGCCCTCCCTAGAGACAGACACACAGACTTGACATGCACAGACACAAAGGCACACAGGCATTGCTCAGCCCTCCCTAGAGACAGACACACAGACTTGACATGCACAGACACAAAGGCACACAGGCATTGCTCAGCCCTCCCTAGACCGCGTATTCCCACCCTGGCCACCCTGCCTGCTGCCCCCAGGGCACAGGACGCTCTCTATACCCACAATGCATGGATAAGCAAAAGCACGCTTGTGCTCTCCCATGGTGCAGCCCACGGCCAGGGCTCTGCTTGGGGGAAGGCAATGCCTTGTACACCTCTACCAACACGCACAAAGACTACATCCACGCTGCATGCACAGGGACAGCCACACACACGCGGGAGAGCCACCTCCCTGGGGCAGCGGAGCTGCTGCCAAGAAGCCACCACTGTCCACTTACGAGCCTGGCGTCCCCCGAAGCCTTCAACACTTGACTGCTGCCTAGCGCAGGCTAGAGGGGTGGCTGGGGAGCGTCCCTCCCCAGGAGCCTCCTGGGCTGTCTCCAGAGCAGTCAGGCTTTCACAAGGTGTGTTGAGCTGCAAAGCAAAGCTAGCACAAGTGGACCGGCCTGCCCTCCTGCCCTTCGTCCCTGCCCAAGCAGAGAAGCAGGCAGGTGGCCAGGCAGCACGCTGGCAGTGGCAGAGGGGCCTCCGCAGCACACAGGGAGGATGCACACACGCGTGTGCATCTCGTCACTACAGCACGCCCATCCCCTGAGCATCCTCGATGCCCTGAGCAGCAAGGCGCACTTCAGAGGAGTTAATAGCAGCCAGCTTTGTGTCTGGGGGATGAAAGAGGAGGAGGAAAATGTGCTGCTCAGGGATGCTCCATTTCCCTACCCATGAATCCCCTTCTCCACCTGCCACCTCCTGGGTGACCAGAGGGACCCTAGACATCTCTCAAGGCAGACCATGGCTGGAGATCTCAGCCATCCTGAGCAGCTCTAGGTCCAGTGGCTCTTGAGTCCCCAGCACACGTTGGGAAGAGTCACTGCCCACCCAGGGACAGGTACAGCCAGGTTCAGGTCCCCGAACACAAGGGTATGCGCTGGGATTGCCTCCAGGGCCATCTGCTTCTGCTCCCCTCCCAGCCCTCTGCCCCAGGGAAAACAAAGCTGGAGACTATTTCCCTGCTTCACAGGCTGCACCACAGCTACTGCTACGATGGAAAATTTGCAGAAGTAGCCACATTTTAACACCCTCCCATCCAGTTACCTCTTCTCATGTTCAGGGAGGAGGCCCAGTGGGCTGCCACTCTGGAGTGCCGGTGAAGAGAGCTGCAGAGTTTGAAGATGATCATGAAATGCATCTTTCACCAGTTTCTGTGCTTGTGTTTTGTTCACAAAACCATTCTAATAATGAGTTAGCAAAAAGTTTTGCATCCTCAAGGCAATAAGGAAGAGGTTAATTTTTACCCCCTTCCTCCAGCAGTGGCTGAGGCTGGATCAGTCCCTAATGTGCACATGGAGTTCTGTACCATGTACAGGGCTGATCTGAAAGCACCAGCACCAGGAGTCCCTTCGCTATCAAAGGTTCACCTTTCCTTCTCTCAAAGCCTTAAATCCCACCTGTTCTGATCTCACTGAAAACCTGGACAGCAGGGAGCCTGCAGGAAGAAATAGAATTTTTGCAGCCTTGGCCAGGGCTGCTGGCAGCGCCAGTGGGTGCTTCCCCAGTGAGCACCCATCAGCAAGGGACGCATCACGCTGCTCTTGTCCCCACACCACACACCGCAGCACTGGGGACAGCTCACAGACCAGGACCAGCAGCAGCACGTGTCTCCCTGCCAGCTCTCCTTTTGCTCCCTGCCTGCAGCTGCCTTCAAAAGCGACACGGGAACTCCAGGAGCTGCTCCCTCAACCACCGTAGTGCACCAAGACACTTCGTTTTCCACGTCGTTGTGGCAGTGACCCTAGGAGACACCCAGCCCTGCCACACATGATGCCCTGGGACAAAGAAGAGCCAGGAGGAGGAGGAGGCAGGGAAGAGAGAAAGAAAATAAATAAAAGCATAGAACCGCAACAGGGACAGCATTAACCAGAAACTCTCCTCCAGATCCCCCCAGCCAGAGCAGCTAGCATGCATGTTTTACACCAGTGGGCCAAACAGCCTGTAGCTCTAGAGATGTCAGAAATCCAGTAGCTGATTAAATAAGCATGCGTGGCTGAGATATACAGCACCAGGTCAGAGTCCCGCTGCCAAGGGAATAAACCTTACCTGTCCTCTTCCATTGGGATACCAGGATAAGACTCCACAATTCATAGAAGAAACACATCCAGAACACACGGAGTTTATTAAAATATGCATTTTATAGGTCAGTGTGTCCAGATTTATACCAGGATTTATGCTTTACATAAAAATCATATTGTATCCTCTTCAACCTGCCAATAATTAAGCTGTGAGAATACATACAGTTTGATCACCCCCCCTCCAAACATCTTCAATCCACACTTGAAGGTGGTGTGACCCCCAATGGGTCAGCCCTTTTTACCCTAAAATACAGCTCAAAATAATAATAATAATAATAATAATAATAAACCCAACAACAAAACACCACAAGCTTCCTCCAAAACATGTTTGCAGCTCTCAGACAAGAAAAAACAGCCAAATGATTTACCTGCTTTCCTGGCATGAGTCACACAGCAGCAGCCCCCTTATACAGACCTGTTGTGTAAGGACCGCTGGTAACCCTGACCACATCCCTGAGCCACAAGCCACAGGAACCCCCCTTGCACCAGTGCTCCCACCCCTTACACACACCCTGCCACAGCACACCAAGTCCACCACACCATCCTGGTCTACAATAAATGTCAGTGCTCTCCTCAGCAAAGCTATCAGCCACAGGTTCAGACCTGCAATTACTTGTGGGACAGTTACTTATTAGTCAATGTCCAGCTGCCAGATTTACAGTCACTGATGCTTGATGCGGTTGCAGGCAGAAAACACCCAAGCATCCATGTCTATAAATAAGCTCTTGGGATATCTGGGTGACCTATAGATCCAGCTACAATTATTTATAGGTGGAACAGAGAGGTCCTGTTAAGCCATGCCAAAACCTGCCCCTGAGCCTGCAGGCACAACTCCAGCAGAGGTTCTGGGTGAACTACCAAAAGCATCTCAAAGGCACCTCGGATCCAAGAATTACCTAAACTCCACAGAACGAAAGAAATGGCAAAGCTGTTGAATTGGGCTTGTTTTTAGCTAAAGAGCATCTGGGCCAAGAATTCCCCTCACCTGAGTTCTTGCACCATCACTGAAGTTACAGCTTGGCAGCAGACCTGGGAGCAATCCTGCCCTCTGGCACTGGCAACGTAACAAATATCTACTGCTGCCCAAGTGGGCAATTTTCCATGGCCTGTCTGGTGCTATCACTGTTGGTACAAGGTCTTATAATCTGGAGAGTCACTGTGGGGAGGTTTCCTATTTAAATCTCTCTGGGAAAGAGCCAAGCTCTCGGATAAGACCAGACCTCAGCAATGCTCTTACAGTCACTTTGGATCTGAACATTTGCAAATCTGCTGCTGAACAGCCTCGAGCAGGATGGGAGCCGAGGAGACAGTGGCACAGCAGCAGCTGGGGCTGGGGGCTCCTGGCTCTTCCAGCTCCATACCTCCATAGCAGGGGCTAAGGCATGGGAGAACTGGCAGTACCACCTCCACCTAAGAGCAGTTGTGCAAGGAAGAAAGAACCCACCAGCAGTTTAAAAACACTCAACTACTCTGCAGAAGCTTTTGGGGTGGAAGATGTGGAACAGACCACACCAGTTGGCTGAGGATTTTTATGGGGTCAGAATTGAGTTGTCCAAGTCAGGATGTGGTCAGGGAACTGGGCCCACCACAGTCTAGGACTCTTAACAGGACCCCATGTCTGCAAACACCCAACACCTTGGGTTTTCATCTCATCTGGAACACCTCCGTAGCAGCCACCAGTTTCTTGTGAGACCCAGGCTCTTCACAGCAGCTTCCCACGCAAGCACTCACCCCATCAAACATATAAGGTGGTTGCTGGAGTACACACAGCATTTCCAGCCACAGCCCAGCCCTGGGACTCTGATTGTTGGGACATACTCCTTGTACACCACCTCTCCCTGATACACGTCTCTAGCTGCTGTGGCACAAGGTCCAGCTCCGTCATTTCCCTCACCCGCCTCCAGTGCTAGAGCATGGGGACAGATGGCACCTTCACTGTAAGCGGGGCCTAAAGGACACAGATCCTCAAGGGCCTACAGTGCAAAAAGCAGGTCAAGTTACTAAGAAACATAGTTTTACTGTTTGCAAGTACATGAGCAAGGATCCTCTCCCTGCCCTCACCCACCCTGCCAGGGTTGGGCAGGGGTGGTCAGGGCATGGAAAGTCATCTCCTCAGCCAGAGCCACGTGTTGATGAGGCAGGCGGAGATCATCACAGAGTAGACCAGGGCCTCCTTCTGCCGCCAGGCATTGCACTGCTCCTCCAACACACGGAGCCTCCCTGAGATCTTCATCAACTGCAAGAGAAACAGCAGGACTGCTGTCAGCCCTGCAGCAAAGTGCAGGAAGGACACTGGCTGCATCCTAGAGACATGGGACAGCAAGGGATGGAGGGATGGGAGCTGCCATCTCCTTCAGGTCCTCCTTTTCTAGAGCAGCAGCTATCTTGCGTAGGAGAACTAGAAGCACTACCTCAGGTCCTGAGAAGATGCTTCAGGAAAAGGTCCTTCCCATTAGAAGAGCATGTGAGCCCTTTATTGCCAGCAGGTGAAGCCCTACAGCCCCGCAGGGTAGGGGCTTGATGGGTCAACACACATATAAGTTCTCCCCTGCTTCTCCACCTGCAACATCAGCCAGGACTAGGCTTGGCAACACCAGCCTGAGCAACAGACCCCTGGAGCCTACTCACCCACCCTCCTGTGGCTTTCCCAGGAAACATTTCCAGCCCTTCACCCCCATCTCACCTGCTTCCTCATTGCTGCCATCTCAGCCACCCCGACCTCCTCCAAGGCACTCTCTGGAGCTGGGCCAGCCTCCTGGGAGCTGGGGAAGAAAAACAGATGCAGACTGACAAATACTGCTCGAGAGGTGCAGCTGCCTTCCCGCACCCGCGGCACTGCCACGGGGAGCTGAGCCATGCAGGCAGCGCGTGTGTGCCCAGGATGTGCTGCCTGGATGCAGCGTCAGGAGAGAGGAAAAAGCACCTGCACAGCACCTACTCATCTCTTCTTAACCCCCCATCATGCATAATTACACCCCTCCACCATGCATCACACAGTGATGACAACAAAACATACAGCACATGCCATGACAGAAAACAGGGAAAACACATGCTTGTATTTCTTTAGAGGTCCAACAGAGAGAAAACATATTTACCAAGTATCCATTCTCTATAGTCAGAGGAATTCTTTGAGGGTTGGATAAATCACCTTTAGAGCCAGTCAGGTAAATACGTATCACAGGGCCAATGCCGAAATGGAGGGATGATCTCATTTACACCAGCAGGTGAGCATCCCGCTGCTGGGAAGCGGCCATCAGCTGGGGGGAACTATCTGAGCAAGTGCATCAGCCAGCAGAAAAGGGTCCTGTGTTTGCCGAGACAAGGATTTGTTCCTCTCCAGTATTTTCCAGATACCACAAACTCACTTTCCCCACCCACCAACAAAAAAGGTATCACTTCTTGCTCTTATAGCAGATTTTACCCACAACTTGAAATGTAAACAAGCAACCCAAGCATGCACCACTTTCTTCGATCCCTGGAAACAAAGAGGCCACCATCGGGATTAGCTGCTGCACTGGCAGAGGCAACACAGACCACGGATCTCCAGGGCATCCCCTAGAGACGCAGCCTTGCTGCAGGGCCCGCAGCGCTGAGCTACAGTGAGAAAAACAAAAATTGCCACATTCGGTCTGTTGTTCCTATCATCATAGCCCAGCCCTACATCGGTTCTTCTATAACCAAAACTCCCCTATGCACACCGACAACTCACATGGGCACTCGCTGACACCGTATGGGTTAATCAGTGTCTGACACTGCTCCTTCGGAGACCTTGGGGAAGGAGAGGGTATTTATTCCTGTTTGCAACATGATGTTGATCTCGCTGAAGACAAGCCAGAACAGCATGGGGAGATTCAGTGAATCTCTCACTGAAAATACATTTGCGAGATAATACCTCCACGTAGAGCAGCTGCAGTGTAAAATGAAAGTAACAACAGAAAGAAAATCCAATTTCCCCCAGCACAGAGCCATTAAAAAAGGACATATCCTGCAGCTTTTGACTGAAAAATCTGTTGATGCAGGTGAACACCCCTTAGAGTACAGGCTAGAAATTACCTTCCAATGATTCATACCCTTCAAGAGGTCACGGTCAGGCAAATATTCCAGTCTCTGTCCTAGATCATACTTTCTTTACTAAAATTTCAGGACAAAAAAAAGTCAGCTCAGTGATTTTTTTTTTATTTTTATTGTTGCATAGGGGTACAAAGTTGCCCTATTGAAGAGATACTATATGCATCTGAAGTACCAAGAAGAGGCACTGCAAGGTGGCTGGCTTCAAAGGGAGATGGAGACCTGGGGAGAGGCCCAGGACTCACCCCACCGCATTACAGCAGCTCCACAAGCTACCACCTCTCGTGGTACCGTGGCCTAAACGTCCTCTGCTGCTGATGGGAGAAGGTCTTACATAGCCACTAACCAGACCTGCTAGTATGTCCAGGCTTCATTACAAGAAAATAATTATTTTTTAAAAAAAAAAAAAGCGCTATCTGAAGACAGTCAGCCTACTATGGTTAAAAGCAGGGACACCACAGGCAGAAGCCAGCTCTGCTGCCAGCTGGGGAGGGAAGGTAGGATGTGCCACCGAGGGAACCGAAGATGGATGCTCACTCTCCTCCCTTTCTGCCTGGAGGCTTTGCTCAAGGAGAATTAGAAGTATGTGGATGTTCCTCCAGGTACTCAGCAGCCTTTGAGCAGTGGGGACACCTTAAGGCTATAAGTTGTCTTTGAATGTGTTAAATTTACTGCACTTGCACACATAAGAGCACGGTGGAGATAGTTGCTCCAGCACATCTGGAGAGACTCGAGTTTGTTGCATACCTGCTCCAGTGCGCACGTGGCCATACTGGCCCCTGGCCAGCGGCATCAGCTACAAGATGAGTGTCTTGGTGGAGCCAGTTCGTGGAAAATGTTAATTAAGATCAACCAAGACACAGCCAAGGGTACTGGGAGCCTGAAGGAGAAGGTGTCTCAGGGACAGGACCTGGGTCAGGCTGTCTTTTCTAGATTTTGATTCCCTTCACACATTTCTCTCCATCGAGCTACCAAGGCATGCATAAAAATTAGCACTTGCTTAGCAGTGAAGAGCAGCTGAAATCCCAGCAACATCACAGACGGTGTTAGATCCCTCAGGGTGCCCAGGGGACCGGTGTTAAGCTAAGCAGGAGAAACCAGCTGGGCTGGGTTAGCAGGATGCACCCAGGCTGGCTGCACCAAGCACTCCTGGGCCAGGCACCCAGAGCTGCTGGACAGGACAGGCAAGAGCGAGAGCCTGGGACAGGCGTGCAGCCTGCTCCTGCACTGCGCAGCCTGCGGTTCACGGAGCTCATGCCTGGCTCACGCCTTAGCGAGGCAAAGGCAAGTCCCTGCAGAATGACAGGGAGGTGGCTCAACAGAAGCCGAAGTCACCTGGATGGCACTGAGCCTTGCAGAGAGTCCCAGACACGGTGGAAGAGCACCTGGCCCAGGAGGTACATGGTCCTGAAGATGTTCTGCATGGAGTAGATCCTGCCCATCTCCGTAAGGACAGGGAGAGGGGCACTGCGCACAGGCAGGGGGCACGCATCCAGCCTGGGGTGCACAACAGAATCATGCCTGTTATTTCCTAGCCTCGTACAACACAGGCATAGCCTGGCATTTGGCAGTGCCCTTTATCCCTTCAGCAGCTCCAAGCACCTTTGGACAATGCCATCAGCACCCAGACCACTGTGTTACCAGGTGGGAGAACCCCTCCAGTGGCCCCCAGGCTCAGAGGCAGTTGCCTGACTCCTCCAAAGCCAACCGTGGCTCTGTGATAACCAGAGCTTTACCAGCTGCTCTCACAGGGGTTGAAGGTGGCAGCTTTCCTGCCACCCAGGACAACTGTAGACTTCTAGGGAGAACGGTGGCTCTGCTGTGGGATTACTTTAGAGACAATTTATCCACTGGGAAGACTCTGGAGACCAAGGCCATGAGCAGAGGATCACTATCACCACGCTACTGCTCACAAGCTACACTCAAACAGCTGAAAAGCAAGTGTATGCCCTTAGCCCACCCTGTCCACAAGGTACCACAGGTTTCAACAACGCTTGCAGAAACCCACTTAAGCCCTGGTGCCTCCTTTGCCAGTGGTCACCTGCCCGTAGCCTGCAGCACTCTGCCATATCACCCTGGGAGCCAACGCAGCGCCTTTAATGCTGCCTCACACAAACCCCTCTGACACTGGAAATCACGTTCCTCTTCTGCAAGAGTAGGACTTGCCAGGCATTGTCTTGCCCCAATCTGGATACACCCCACCTCGGGGCATCAACACCAGAGAGCATCAAAGCAGCACAGATGACAGGAGATGCTGATCCCCACCCGCCCCAGACAGTTCTGGGTTTGTGCTCACCGCTCGTGGTGCTGGCCTGGGCTGTGCAAGGCCAGCTGGGCACAGTCATTTGGAGTCCTCTCCCGCCGTGACCTGCTGCTGTGGTGGCCCTGTTGGCACCAAACATAACCCCATTAGCTCAGAGACCTGGCACAGGGTGAGACCAGCTCGGTGCCCTGTGTGATCTGCAGTGTCAGGAGCCCATCAGCATGGGGAAAGCAGTCAGTGGTGGGAGCATTACATGAGCCCCGAAGCTGGTGACCTGATGCTGGAGCGGGTGAGGAGACGTGCTTGGAGCAGGGCGAGGGTCACCAGCAAGGAGCCTGCTGATATGATCTCTATTCAGATCAGAAATCCTGAACCTAACGCATCCGGGAACAGCTCCTGAATCCGAGCAAGGTGAAAGCACTTGAGAAGGCAGACTGGCAGCTCCAGCACCCAAAACCAGCCTTTGCTGCCCATGTCAGGGGCCTCTCTTAAAATTAGTTTCACACAAAGTTAAAAATCTGCTTTCAACTCTAACACCAGCACCCTTTATGCTGCAATGATGAAACAGCTCCACCTCGTACTTCATCCATGAGAAAAAGTGGATGAAAGGGGACTTCAAAAGCAGCAGAAAGAGGTTATAGGGGGACTGCACCTACCCCAGTCTAACTCCTGCTTGCAAAATGCAGTAGGAGATCTGGCTGAATCGATGCCCCAGCATGCAGGTGTATCTTGGTTATGGGACCGAAAGAGATCCCACCACCCCTACCCCCTTGCTCCTAGAACCTCCTAGGGAAGGCAGCACTCTGGAAGGTGAATTCTGGCCTGGCATGGTAACAGACCTCTGGAGAAACCCAATGCTGGGGTTGCTCCCCTTTCCCACCACAGGCAACCCTGTCCACTCTCAATACAGTACCAATCGTTTGCGTTTCTGGGAGCTTGATCTGTTGGCTACATGCAGAAAAGGGAGCTCCTCGAGGTGGGTGGGCTGCCCAGAGGCATCCGGGGACATGTGCACCACAACAGAGGGGACCTTCTTCTGCAGGTTGGGCCTCAAACCAGCATCTGTTTCTACAGAGAGAAGACAGGGAAGAATTAAGCCGACCTGAATGCCCTCAGGACAGGAGAGAAGAGAGAACCACCCATGTAGGAGAGCCAATCCTATGTCTAGCACTAGATGTACATCAAAAGCCATGTCCTGCAGGTGTGAGCAGCGGGACAGCCCAGAGAGACATGGACTGGAAAGCAACCAGACACACTGCTCCAGGAAAGTGAAGCTTCGGAGCTGTTTTTCAAAGAGGCAGGGCCATATGTCTCTGCATCCCAAAGCAGGGAGCCTACCAAAGGCCAAAAGGGAACTGTAAGAGATGTGGAAGGAGATGCCTCTATATTTTCTCCTCACCTTTTGGAACTAAAAACCCTCCTGCCTTCTGTTGGCCACCTTTGCCCACCTCTCCCCAGGCATCTCTCCACCATCCTGGGCTACCTTCTAGAAGAAAGGTGACTACAATATCTGCCCCTATCCTCTTCTCTTGCAAAGCAGAACACTGGGGGCTTCATAAAGGGATTGTACTCCCTAGGATGTTGTAGCACCCCACTAAGCTTCAGCCACCCCAAAAGACAACCCAGGACATTACCTGCAAGAGAAATCCTATCAGGGATGTGCATCTGAAAGGAAGGGGAGCCATCCTCTGTCACTGGCTCCTCGTCCACAGGGCTGAGGCTGTCTGCTACCTTCAGCCTGTTGGGAACCTGCATCCTTTGATTGATGGCTTCTGTGAAGAGCAGGTCACAGCGGGCTCGGTTCAGATCCAGTCCCCAAAATGGCCACATCTTTTCAGTTGACTTGCTCAGATTGCTTGCACACCCTGGGGTTTCACACAGAGGAAAAGAAAGCTGAGTGAAAGTGGTAGCAAGCATCTCTTGCAAACTGGCACCCGCACAGGGACACCATGTGCTGTAAAACAGCTACAATACAGGCAGAAACAACCCAAAAGACAGACACTGTCGGGGTTGTCCCAGAGAATGGGGTGTCCCACTAAGCCCAGCTGGTAAGGGCAAGGGTGTGGGGCCACTGCAGGTGGGAACTCCTGCCCAGTAGGGTGAGAAAAGAGAAAATTCCTGTGTGTCCTGGGAGCAAAGCATGAGCTTAGCCCCTGTTGTCTCAACTGACAGCAAGGACAGGACAATAGTTCAGCACACTTGCGGGAGAAAAGTTGTTCAGTATACCCCAAAACCTACTGGAAAAAAAAATATTTTCCATCCAGAAGTAAAGGTTTTTTTGAGGGCTGGGAGCACATTTTTGTGTTCATAAACCTTCACGGAAAAATGGGGTTTTCTAAAAACAAAACACACTTTTTTGTGATAATATTCCAGGTTACACAGGAAAAGCTAAGCACTAAACTCTTTCTGCAGACACATCCACCACGGTATTCCCCAGGGCCATACCCCATTCCCCACCCAATCCGGCACTCATGTCCTCCATCCATCATCCACATCAAGCTGAACATGACGGACTTTGCCCTGAGCAGAGCTGCCAAATGCTGAACCATCGTCCCAGAGGGGAAGGTAAAGCACACGTCAGCTCCTCCAGGTCAGTGCCAGCTTGGCTCTCCTCCACAAGGAGACTGGCACTGAGGACGGTCCCAGTCCCCAGCTCTCGCTGCTCCTGGGGGCATCTGACAGCAGGAGCAGGACATGGGACACTGACACTATCTGGGGCTTTGCAGCTGCTCAGGGCGCACAATTGCCCTGTGCCTCAGCTTCCCCTTTGCCACATCCCAGGGCTTTGAGAAGTGCTCTGGGGCCACAAGGTCCCAACACTTTCACTGAGTGATGCAAGCAGAGGGTAATAAACAGATTTTTGGGAGAGAAGCCCCAGAAAACACCCTCCTGGCTCCCAGCATATGCACTCTTTATTCTTTCTCAAAAAGCTGCAGCAGAAGAGAAAAACCCAACAAGCAAGGGCTACCAAGGCTGGCAGATCCCAGCCTGACCCAACATCCCAGAAATGCCACATGCATGAACCCCCTGCACCCTCCTTGCTGTCACCCTGTGAGCTCGTCATGCCCCAAAAGGTTCCCCCTTTGCTTCAGGTGAAAATCTCCACCATAAGAGCAGCCACCTGCTCCAGCACAGCCCAAACAGCTGGAGAAAGGAGAGATCTTCCTCTTCAGAGCTCAAGGCAGGGGAAATGAGAGGAGGCAAGGGAGCGGCAGCGTGCAGGGGCCCTGCCTTCTTTGATCATGTCCAGGAACTATATTTAGCAGCCAGGTCTCTGACGCTGCGTTTCCAGCCCACCAGGCTGCTCCCAACTGGCTGCAGCCATGGCTGCCCACCACCACCCTCGCTGCTGCAGCTTCTCAGGGTGCTTGGAGCCTCTCGCCTGCCCCAGCCCCCTGCCACCCCCTGGGATATCACCCAGGGGAGAGGAGCAGAGGGAAATCCCTGGGGAGCAGCGCCACTCCTGAAGCCCAAAGGGCCATGGGAGACGCAGCCCCCAAGCCATGGATCCCCCAGCCAGGCCCTGTAACTCCAGGTACACCAGGGCAGCCAAACAGGTTCATGTGGCAATAACCAGCACTTCCAGTGATCACCTACCTCACGCTGCTCCCTCCTCCTCTATCATTTAAACCCTTTTAATTGAAGAGACAGAAATGTGCCCAGCATCAGCTGCAGCAGTTTCCTGGTTCCGGCTGTGCAGAGAGGAGATCCCCATCTCTGCAGCTGGGTCTGCCCCAGCAGTGCTGCTGCAGATGTGGAGTGCAGGGGCGCAGCAGCCCCCGGCTGCCCCACACCTTCTCCACCAGCTTGCCCAGACCCAACACTGGCACAGGTGACACCAACCCATGGGTGTCACAACACACACACACCCCCCTCCTGCTTCTCCCCCAAATCTTGAAGAAAGTGGATTTTTGCAGGAACCTTCCACTCAGGAGTGGGGCAATAAGTCCTGGGAAAGTCACAAAGTGGCTTCAGTCCCACAAGAGAAACCTGCATCAGAGACCCAGCCTCACAGACCACAACCATGGAGACCACTGGGTTTCTCCTTCACCTTTTTGGTGCCTTAGAGGAGCAAACACCCTGTGTTGCTTTCTCAGCCTGCTCTCTGGGAAAGCAGCATATATTAATAACAATAAATCTGGAGAGGGCAGACGGGTTCATTTTCTGATCACCTGCGAAGCTGCTGCAGCTCCCAAAGAGCAGAGGGATGGGATGGGAGTGAGAGGCAGGCTCCGAGAGCTATTAACTAAAGGGGGAAAAAATTGGCTGTCAAAACCCATAAGAACAAAATGCTTAAGTGGCTGGATTTCCTCCTTTAACTTTCTCCAGGGCTTTTTCCAGCTATTGCCAAGCAACCCCCCCCTTGCCAGTGGAAGAAGACTGCTTCTGAGCCTCTGCTTTGGCACTTCTCCTTGCGTTTGCAGTGACAGGGAATTTCCAGCTCACTAAGCCTGTGAGTAGGTTTAAGCTCTGCCAGCGAGGAAGACCTGCCCTGGGGAGGGAAACCCCACAGCCTCCCTCCCTGCATCCCTCCCCAGCCCGGGATGCTCCATACAAGGCAGGCAGGGGTACCCAGCACCCCCCCGCCTCACCGCTCAGGATGGGGTGCTGGCATGAGCAGCCTTCTGCTAGAGGAGCTGACCTCGCTCACAGTTTTGGGGGTCGGGCTTGGGGCTGTCCCTTGTCACAGCAGAGGGGGGCCCAAACAAGGCGGGGAATGGGGTTTGTCCCCGGCTCGGGTGCGGCAGCCCGCCACGGCCAAGCCGCGGAGCGCAGGCGGCCCCGCAGAGCCGGGGTGACCCCGCTGCGCCCCCCGAGCCTCGGCTCAGGGATGCGCCGAGGGACGAAGGGCTCCGGGGGTCCCGGACACGGCTCCAGCTCCGAGCACCGCGGAGGGCCGAGAAACTCGGGCCGTGGGTGAGAGGAGGCGGCCACGGACGGCAGCGGGGCGGGGAGGGGGGGGGCTCCCGTGCCCTCCCAGGGGCGGCTGCCCGCCCCTTGCCCCCCAGGGCCGCTCCCCCACCGGGGCTGCCCGCAGAGCCCCGTCCCGTCCCCGGCACCCACCAGCTTTGCGGCTCGCAAAGGGGGGAGCAGGGAACCACTTACTGTTCTTTGCAGTCCGAGGCAACTGCCGGACCTGTCAACAGCCGCGCCCGCTGCCAGCCGGGCGGGGGCTGTGTCCGGGGGGGTGGGAGGACAGCCCGCCCCGCCCCCCGGATGCCCGCCCCGCCCCCCGGCAGCCCGTCCGCCGCTCTTAAAGCCGCAGCCGAGGTAATTAACGAGCCGCCGCTCATCAGCGCGGCGCCTGCGCGGGAGCAGCCGGCCCCCCCTCCGCAGGTCATCGCGCAAATAGTTTACCGGAGCGAAAGGATTGCTCTTGCCAGGGGCAAAACTGGGGAGGGGGGATGCAAACCCAGGGGCTTCACCCGGGGGGGGGGTGTCCCTATGCCCACGGGTATCTGCAAGGCAAAACCAACCCAGGCTGCAAGGTGGGGGCTCAGCCCAGCTCCTTCGGCACCCCAGCGCTGCTGCCCATGGCTCATGTGTCCCCATGCCACCGCCCGAGCCCGGCTGGCAGCGGGACGGCAGCCATCCAAGTGCCAAGCTGTGCCAGAGCAAATCTCTGCTCAGTGGAGAATGGAGGCCGCGGCGATAAAGTGATCCATTTGGGATGAACGACAGTTTTAAACACTTCTGAATGGGGACAGAGTCCAAGACCTGACCGTAAAATCTGGTTTTGAAAGGGCTTAAAATAAATCCCGCGCTGCCCTGGTCTTGCTATTTAAAGGGGATTATCTAAGAGGTTTAGGAGCATACAGAGGAACAGCAAGACAACTTGTGCACCTAAATCCCCTCAAAGACCTTAGGAAATCCCTCTGCGTCACCTACCAGCTGGTCAGGGCTCACAGGACTCTCGCCAAGAGTTGTACCAAGTGCCCAGGGAAGTCAAAAGCTCGTGTCGGATGCGTGCGGTTCACTCCCAGCGCCACAGCAGTGCACACACCCAGTTTCCCGAGATGGTCCCCTCCTCGCTGGGGACTGTGATGCAGCCGTGCCTGGGGGGAGTATTGGTGACATTTTCCCACAGCTGCTTCTGTTGGCCCACAGAGCTGAGCCCCAGCAACCCCACAAGATGGAAAACCAGGTGCACCCAGCAAGACATCCCCTCTGTGGGAAAAAGCCACCCTGTGCCACTCAGACAGTGAGGGTTTTTTTAATAAATACCTTTTTTTGCACAAATATACCAAGTTTTACAGAATACAAACTGCAGGGATAATGACCGAGCATCAAAGACAGAGGATGCAGAGCGCCCTTCTGGCTCCCTCTGGTCTTTTTCCAGGCTCTGACCCCAATGCTCGCTGTCAGGTCTTCCCATAACCCAGATCTGCTAAGGCCGAAAGGCAGAGTAAAGGTCTGGGAGGGGACAGACGAGGTGCCAGCAGCTTCGAGCCCCGCGTGTCCCGCCCCAGGAACAGCCGCACCGAGCAAGCCTCAGCCCTGGGCTGAAGCACCCGCTGTGAGAGCACTGCTGGGACCGGGCGGTGGGCAGGCGGCCGGTGGATGTACAATAGCCTTTCTGTGCTGGGGACACTGGTGCTGGGGTGAACAAGGAGGGGTGGCAGTGCTGGGAGCTTCTCGGCTACTCCTGGGGGGCTGGTGAGCGCAATCCCCTTTTTAACCCATCAGACGTGCCTGGGCAAAGACAGCTCCATTGCTTGGACCCCAAAAGCAGCTGCCCAAGAAAAGGGGACACTGGCTCTTCTCTGCCCTGGCACCACAACCACCCAGTCAGGGTCTGGCCCTACTCCTGACCCACCGGCATCGCCAGATCGTGGCGTGGTTGATCAGTCAGCTCTCACCTCTGCAGCCACTTCTGTCAGCAGGCCCTCCCATGCCACGGCCACCAAGCACTCTGCTCACCAGAGGGGCCTGGAGGAGTCTGGGGTTTCACATTCCCCTTTACCTGCTCTGGAGGACAAAGAGAGGCCAGGCAAGATGGAGAGGTTTGGGGTAAGGAGAGGGGAGGTTTGGCCCATCTGCAGGCTCCCTGTGCTGGCACCCCACCTCTGGGGCAGACACGGGACAGGCTATGCTCCACGAAAGAGGAGCATCCCCACCGCTCAAAGTCACAGGACCACGTTTGGTCAAGGTAAGAGATGACCCTGCCGGCCAGCTCCGCTGCAGCCAGACCTCCAGCTGCCCAGCACCCCACAGGGAGAAAGCAGAGAGCATTGGGAAATGGACCTGCTACTCCAAAGTCACTTACCTCATGTACAAGACCACCATGAGCCTTTCCCCCTTTCCAAAGGGATTTAGGAGATCAGAGAGCACCTCCCTGCCTGCTCTTCCCTGATCTCCAGACAGTGAGTATTGCTACAGGCACCACAGGATGGACCAGGCTCCCCACTCCCACCTGGCAGCAAATCCACTCAAGGGAAGCACTTTGTCCCCAACCACAGAGCATGGGCACCGACTGTGGGGATTGGCAGAAATTCACCGCACAGCTCCTGCATCCCCAACTCCTAATCAGAGCCCCTCGCAGCAAAACAGGGCCCAGCGAGGACATGGGGTAAGGCTGAGCAGTGCCCCGGGGAGGCAGCGAGGCTATTTTAATCATGAAAAATGTTATGTCTGTTTGAGGGGGAAGTGAGGAAATCAAATGCATCACGGGGAGACCCCCACACTGAGCCAGGAACAAGCTCCCACTCTGCTCTGGCTGCTACAGCACTTACGTGAGCAGGGAGTGAGGGCCAGGAGATGGCTGGACGGCTCCAGAGCCATCCTTGCAGCCCAGCCTCACCCCACTTGGGGACAGCTATTTTTGGTTAGGAAGGTAAGGCTACTGTGTGATGGCACCAGCTTGTACAGGTGAGACAGGGTGCCCAGTGGCACCTGCAGGGGGTCCCGGGCACAGCGAAGGGAGGGTGGGTGGGTAAGTACAAGTGTGTGAAGAGGCAGGAGGGAGGCAGACCCACTATTTGCCTGCAGCAGGGGCACTGGCCACAATCTCTTCGTACTTGGGCGGCGGGTCATTGTAGGAGACGCTGGTCTCTTCGCCACTGCTGCTCTCCAGGTGCCCCGTCACCTCCTCATAGGAAGGCGGAGGGGTGGCACTGGACAGTCTGGAGAGGACGGAGACCGAATGCTCCGGCAGGTAGAGGGTGCCATCTTGCTGGGGGGTGCCCCCAGCTCTGCCATCTCCAGCCACCCGGTTGCTCGCTTCTCGCTGATACTGCGTTTCCCCTTGGCTTTGCGACCGCTCCCGGTACACCATGACCCTGGGGAGGCTGCGTCCCGTTCGGCTGGCCAGGTAACGGTTCTGGGCATAGGAAGGGCGGTGGCGGGTGGCCTTCTGAAGCTGGCACCTCCAGATGATGAAGAGGGCGATGACTATCAGAAGAGCCACTCCCAAGAGGGGCACTACCACGTACATAGCGTCTGAGCGCTCCGTGCTGTGCCCGGGGTCCTTGACAGAGTAGACTGAGTTGGTGTAGCCCTTCCAAAACTCCATCTGTGGCAGAACAGAGAAGCAACCATCATATGCTGTAGGTGGGACAAGCACCCCCTGACCACCACCAGCAATAATCAGTGCCCTCCCTAGGCCCACAAAAGAGGCGGTTTTTCAGCCGTCCCCCACCACTCTCATCAGAGCTGCCAGCACCTGAGGTGCTGTGAGAACCAACACAAAAGATCGCGGGAACATCCCTCAAGAGCGGCCAACAGTCCCCATACCAAGCAGGGAGAAATTTGGCTAACGCCAGCCCCAGCGTGGACAGTCGGGGACAACAGCACAGATTTCCCACATGTGCCATGGCAGTGCCAGCTCAACCTGCAGCCGCGGGCAGAGTGTCCTGGCAATACCACGTTAAGGGCATTGCCTGGGAAGGGAAAGTCGTGCTGGGAAGTGAGGCCACAGCATTCTGCCTGCGGACAGAAGAGGACAAAGGGAACAGGAGAGGCTGCTGCCCCCTTCTCTGCCTCCCACTTGCTAAGGCAAAAGCTCTCACACATCCACTGGGGAGCAGGGCAGGTCAAACGCACCGTCTTCTCCTGGTTCTCGAACACTTCTTTGACCTCCTCATAGCTGCAAACCTCCTCAATGCACTCCCGCTCGATGGTGCCCTGCCGGATCTCCTCCAGGAAGCCGTTGGCTCGAGGAAAGCGCTTCAGGACCGAGTGGGCATTCCTGGCCCCCAAGAACACTGCAACACAGAAGGTAGAGACACGCTGAGCAGAGACAACCCCACATTTGGCCTCTGTCTAGCCAGGCTTTCCAACCTGGCTTCCCACAGAATTTTGGTGATACAGGCGTTCGAAACACCGAAAGCCCAGGGCTACAATTCAGTTAGCACAGCAGAGTGAGGGAGAGCAGAGGAGCACAGGGATCTTGGGGTCTGCCTGGAGACATATGGCACCAGAAGCATCCTTTCCAGCAGGGCTGAGATGCTAGAGACATTGGAAGCAGCAGCTGCAGACCACACAGGGCAGCTGGAGACAGAAGGCTCCAAAACCACTTGTTTTCAATCTCTTGCCCTTGACAGGATTTCACTTTCCTGCACCTTTGCTGCAGGGCAAGGGAGATCCCACTGGGTGAGCAAGACCCTACAAGGCCGGGATGCAGAGCTCTCTGCCATGACACAGGGCCAGCACCAAGATGGACTCACAACATACAGTGCAGTGCGCATCATCCCACAGTCCCCCCGCACATCACCCCAGAGCCTCCTCTCCTGCTTCGTACCTCCACAGTCCCCTAGGAGGAGGGCAGACAGCCTGCTGGAAGCTGGTGTCCCTGCTGCCAGCTGCTGCGGGGTCATGCAAGCTCAGCTGGCTTCAGGGATGCTGTTCAGGTCCCAGAGAAACCACTGTGTCTTCTCCCAGGCCTGGGCCCAACAAGGACAAACATCCCAAAACACAGGGACAGCACAGGGGGTCATGATTCAGGTACTGGAAGGGGCTTGAGCAACCTCTCTTCTCATCCCTACTGCATTTTGGTGCAGAGGCCTCACAAACCTTCCTCCGCTCCCAAAGCCTGGGAGACTCTATTGCCCACATCAGATCTTCCCACAGAGCACGCAGTCAGGAAGCCAGACAGAGCAGGAGCAGCACATTCCTGCCTGCAAGAGACACAGCCCTTTCAAAGCCTCTCCCCCCACACACTGCAGGAGGGAGACCTGCATGGGGTGCAGGGAGCGAGTACCTACCACGACCTGCAGCAGCACAGGAGAGGCAAACAAGTTGCCCAGAAAGCAGAAACTCCACACAAACCACAATCCTTCCAGGAGCCAAACATCCCATGCATGCATTTTGTAAGAGTTTCTGTAATGCAGCTCAACACACTCGGCAGTAGACTGGCACCACCTTTTCCCACCAAGCCACGTAATCATGCTGCTTCCCTTGAGGAAGATGAATCGGTTCAGCTGGCTGATCCACAGAAACCTATTTACCTCCTTCACCCTCAGGCTCAGTCTTCCATCGGATCAACCAGACGAACCAACTCACACTGCAGCAGCATAAACAGATGCAGGACAAGGAGGCAATGGAGACTCCCATTAGACCAGCTCAGCTGTAACACAAAAATACTCCTTCAGCAAGGAGCTTGGTTGAAGATCAAATGCAACAGTAAAAAGCTACCAACTTCTTCCATTAGGAGCCTTTTACCAGAGAGACCAGCAGGTTTCCTTCTGCTTAACTTTCCATGTATCCTGCTCCTAAAACAATACAGCAAGGTATTTGTGAGAGTACTTGTAAATATCAAGGCAGGGACAAGACCCTGGCATAAGCAACTACTACTGTGCTACACCATCCCATGCCTGCAGGCACTTTGCTCTTTTTGTGCTGTGTAGGTGCGTTGTCCCCCCATGATTTATTGATGGCTTACTTCAGTGAGAGAGTTTGCAGAGGGCTGAACCACTGAGGTGCGAATGAAGAGCAGCATGAATGATGTGAGTCAGAGACCTTCCCTCAGAATCAACTTTATTATGCAAACCTTTTGTGGTTTTTCTTTTTACAACGACAACCAAAAAAGCATTTTCAAGAGGCACAGAAGGCATCTTGCAGGAGGGCAGGGATCAGCTTGCCTTGGCTTTCCACAGCTGACGAGGGCTATCCTGGCTGGAGAGGGAGCAAGTTGACTGGCTGACCTTCTCTTGAGCCTTTCCAGAATGAGATGAAATTTTGCAAAGACACCATCCATTCTGCAAATGTCCCATCCTTTGCTGGAGAAGTCTGGCCTCACCTCCTCTGCCTCCCGCCTTGACCGAGCTGCGGTATCAACTCTCCCCTCCTCAGCACTTGAGTCTGAGCCTCCTTCCAACTTCCTCAGCACACCTTGGAGCAACAAGCTTGGCCACAGATCTCACTGTCAGGGGTTTTCATCCCTGCAGATACATCACTTGACCCCTTCCCTGCTTTGCCACGCTGAACTGGCCACTGTGACGGGAAATAAAAACAGACAGGCAGGTATCACCAGCAATGTCCAACTAAAAGCATGCTGTGATGGAGATGTATGCCTCTCCCCTCATCCAATTTCCCTCAGGGACCTGGAAATGGCAGAAAAGCAGAAACTAAGTCGCTGCTCCCTCCCCTGTTTTACATGGAAAAGCGCAAAGACCACCCACGTGCCCTGGGGACCACAGCAGGAAAAGCAGTGGCCTTCAGGAAACAAGAGCTTTGCCACCTCTCATCTCCAGCCTGGATCCCCAATTGAACCAGAAGCAGACAGCTAAGCAGGTACTGTCCCCAAACCGCGGGGCAGAGGGGACTTCCCGAGGCCCAGCAGCCTCAGTACTGACCCCTTGTGCCTCTCCAAGCCTCCCCACACCAGCTGGAGAACCGGTGCTCAGGAAAGATCAGAGCTTTAGGCAGGGGAAGCAGGAGCAGGAGCCGGGTTCACTGCATCCCTGCTGGGTTTCCCGAGGCGCTGCTGGCCCCTGGTGGCGGCAGGCTGGGCCACACTGCTGCCCCACAGCTCTGCTGCCCCACAGCTCTGCTGCCCCACAGCTCTGCTGCCCCACAGCTCTGCTGCCCCACAGCTCTGCTGCCCCACAGCTCTGCTGCCCCACAGCTCTGCTGCCCCACAGCTCTGCTGCCCGGCGTGGGGGGACACCCCTGGGGCTGCTTCTCTGCAGAGTGTCACGTAGCTGTGTCTGCGGAGGGACAGCCATTGCTGCACGCTGCCAGAGAGCACATGACAGTGAATACGCTGACCACCACATGCCCCTTCTGCATGTCAGGGTCACCACAAAGGGGACTGTTTGGCGGGGGACGCTGCCACCACATGGGACATCTCCCACAACCAGTAAGTGCTGGTGAGCCAGCACCTGAGCTCCTGGGAGGGAGAAAAGGCAGTGATGGAGGAAGGCAGGGACCCAGCTAGGTACCTTCCTCATTAACAGAAGATTAAAACTGCCTTTTAAAAGCACTGCCCGAAGATCGCTGCTGCCTGCCCCAGCTAGCATAGCACAGATAATGAAAGAAGGCATACCTGTCATCCCTGGGGTCCTTCTCCTGCCCAGAGTGGCTACTGCCTCCACCTTCATAGCTGGCTCTGGCGACACCTCGAGCAAATCTGGAGATTCCAGCCAGATCTCTACATCTCCCCATTCATAACTGCCGTCCTCCCTGAGCTCCCATCACTTTGCATCACATCTGTGCAGGCTGCCCAGTAAGAGCGAGGAGGGAGGGTCGAGTCCAGCTCTTTACAGACCACACGCCATCCTCCACCCTGCATCCTCACGCGTCTCTGCCCAGCTTTAGCTGCTGGCCCCGAGCAGCTCCATCTGCCAGGCACTCCTCCAGACACCAAGATGCAGCGAGCTCCCAGCAGGGCCGAGTTAGACAGCTGCCCATCCACTGAGAATGCAGAGCCCTCGTGCCACTAGCCACACAGGCTACAAGGCAGCGTGGCCCCCAGGATTGGCACCTCGTGGGATGTCTGTCATGGGCCAAGAGGAACACTGTTGCTAGATGTCAGCACAGACTGGCAACCCCTGCAGAGGGGCCAGACACTTCAAAGAGGCTCAGGGAGGCCTGCCTTGGACAGCAAGCATCATGCAAATAAAGAAATGCTGCAGTGCAGCGGGAGTCCTGGAGAGGCCAGCCCTTCAGCACCACCTCAACTCCCACCTTGCACAGGAGAGAGAGAAGCACAGGTCAGGCCAGACCTCAAGCCTCAACCAGTGACAACAGCCGATGGCATCTGCTCCCCACAGTAACACCCCCAAAAAAGCACAGGCACCCCTTCCTCGAGAGGTGGCTGCCAAATATCCCCCTTCTCTCCTCCAGCACCACCGCCATCTCTCCGTCTTGACTGGGGAACACTTACTTGCCATGCTGCCTCACTCGGCTACAGGGGGCTCCTGCCTACCTGCAGGGAAGAAAACAGGAGAGTCACTGACAGCTTCAGTTTCACCCCCTGAAGCCCAAGACCTCCATCACCCAGGGTCAGATCCATGCAGAAAGCAGGGCGCTGTGGCGAACCCACGACAGTCCCCAGCCAAGCAGCACCTCTTCAGAGGGCCAAGGACTCACCATCTCCCCACTCACTGCGTGGCTGGAGGGGCTGAGGGCACCCTCAGCTCTCTCGCAGCCCAGGGCAGGCCTCCACCATACTTGCTCACCCGCCCAGGGTCCTGCCCTAGCAGCCCAGAGGGCTGCAAACAAGCAAAGCAGGAAGGGAAGAACTGGATGAAGGACAGTCCCTGTATCTCATCAGCAGATAAGATGACCTGTGTGTCAGAAGCTGCTGGGAGCAACCTGGTGCTCTTGCCTTCCACAAGAGATTGATGGATACAGGTAAAGCAGTCATCCTGTTTTAAATCAACTTCACAGCCATGCCAGTTCTCACATCCGCAACTCCCACCCAGAATCTGCAACAAGCATGGCCATACTGTTTTCTGCACTGCCATAAAGCTGACTACACAGCAGGAAAGAAAAGGACATGCATCTCCTAAAGGTTGTTGGGTCAAGCTAAGGGCAGCAGCGAGACTGACAGAGCTCCCCACAAACCCAGGACAAGAGCTCTCCAGCTGGAAAAGCACCTTTTGTGCTTCAAAAGCAAAACTAAACTAAACAAAACCCCACAAGAGCGAAACAAAGTCCTGCAGAAGAGGAGTATATTCTACTCTGCTCGCAGGAGTTTCACTCACTTGTTTTTCCACTCTTTGTCTTCTCCTTGTGCTCAATGCCCCACCAATCAGACTATCCTGGGCAAACTCATCTCCTCTCACCTTGGGTGACATGGCAAAGCCACGACTCTGTCAGGAGACAGAGACAGGACTAACCAGCTTCTACACTGATTTATTGTGGATGAAGGAGCAAATGCAGTTAGAAACAGCAGAAAATAAAGCAGATGCTGATCTCAGATCCAGGACTTCAGACATTGAGAGTTATCCCAAAAGTGCTTGAATCCACTCAGCTGGAGCGAGGTCAGGGACAGCACAGAGCTGTCCGTGGGGCCAGCAGAGCTGGAAACACACTTCTCATTTCAGGTAAAAGGTGGGCATCCAGCCACAGAACGGCTGCTGCACGCCACCACAGTAGGCAGTACCACACCTCACCAACAGCCACCTTCCCAGTAAATCCAGCACCTCTCCCTGCCAACATCAGGTTTCTTGTGGTTTCTGAGGTTCCTGTACCAAAAGCGGCAAAAGGCCAAGCAAGCCCAGAGCTGTCTCCAGAGGGAGAAAGCAGCTTCTTTCCAACAGTTTGCGAAACTAAGATTGCAAACCTCAGTCTGAAGTTTAAGCAGGAGGGAAAGCAGCAGAGCACCAGAATTACATAGGAGGGGTCTGCCAACTCCGGCGCCCACAGTCCACACCAGGAGGCCTTTTCTTGAGAAACTGCACATCCAACCCCACTTCTCTGAGCCATCCTGGGGGATATGAGGGCAGCTGAGAGGTCTCTGGATCCATGCATTCCCCCAAAGGCTGTCAGCTCTGAGCAGGACCACCTGACCTGCTTTTGTTGACATCAGGTTTTATTAAGAGACCAAAACTCACAGGACAAAAGAACACATGGCACAGAAAGCTTGCCAGTTTCCACACAAACCCTCTGCATCACTCGTTGTTACAGGCATTCTCCCCCTTTGACAGACAGGAGAACAGACACACGGAAGAATATTCAAGATCACATTTGTCAGGACCTCCAGCTCCATAACCCACATCATCAGGCAACACGTTTAATGCATCAGGAAGATTTTGTCTTTAACTTTTTTCTAAGCATCTGTGCCAATGCACCCAGTGTCACAGCTCAGAGATGGTTTATTCCAGTGCAACAATAAGGCAGGTGTATGCAAGCCTACAAGCATGAGCGATGCCTGCAAGAAGGGCAGACATCCCAGACACTTATTTTTATTTCCACACACAAATTCCTAACCACCTCTCCCAGCTCCGATGAGTAGGAAAAGCTGGACCACCGCACAGCATCCCTCCTGCCTCCACACAGCCGTGCAAGCCAAGAGAAGCCTGAAGCCAGCGGCTGACCTAGCAGACGCCCACCCAGTCCCGGTCCCCCCCTCCGGCTTCCCAACACGCGTTCGCCTTGTCTATAAATACCCCATCGATAGGAGGTTGCCAAGGCAACTGTGAGGCGGTGCGAGAGATGCAGCCATGAGAGTGAGGATGCTGCAGTTGCACATTTGTGTCTCCCCCGGGCTCCCCCCATCTCCACCCCCGCTCCTGTCACCAGTGCCAGAGGAGGAAATCGTGCTGGTAAAATATGGTGCGCACACGGTGCCAGCCCCCCGCAGACCTCCAGCAGGCGCGTGGGGGGCACACCGGGAGGTGGCACCTCCTCACTAGGCTGGGGGGTACTGGTACAGGTCAGGGGGATCCACGGATGCCAGCAACATGCCACAGCATGCAGGGAGGCTGCTGGCTCTTCTGGCATCACGTAGCCACGGCTGCCAGCCGCTCAGCAGGATCCTAGCGATATTTGGGGTTTTCTGTGCCAAGATCCACAGTGAGGAGAAGAGGCTGCACCAGCTCCGCTTGCCAGGGGCCATGGGGTCCCCACAGGCTGCCAGGAAGCCCTGCCCTCCCAAAACAGCCTTCGGATCCCACCCCACACGGCCAGTCCTCGCACAGCCCTGGGCCAGCCTCTGCCCTGGCCCCCACCAGCACCCGCCCCTCCATCCCAGCACCGGCCCTGCCTTGCCCAAACCCCACTGCAAATTATTTCCATCACCCTCAGCTTCTGGCGTCACTCCACAGCAGGGTCCCCCCCAGCTCACCTGCCCCCTCAGCCCGCACGTGAACTTACCCATGTGTGGGGCTTTCTAGTCCCAGATGAACCCCACCGCCACCCCTTGCCCCACCGTCACCACCACATGCCCTGCCCACTGCCACCGCCACACAGACCCTGCCCCACCGTCACCCCCTGCCCCACCGTCACCCCCTGCCCCACCGCCGCCGCCACACCCCCTGCCCCACCGTCAGCCCATGCCCACCGCCACCCCCCGCCCCCACAGCCCCCTGCCACCTCCGCAGCTCCTCTCTTCCCCAAACGCCCAGGGACCCCCTTTGCCACCTCCACTGCCCCAGCCCCCCATAACCGGTCCCGCAGCTCCTGTCCCCCGCCCCACCGCCGCCCTCGCTCCATGACACCCCCCCACGCCTCCCGCCTCCCGCGCCCCCTGCGCCCCGGCAGCGCCGCCCCGCCCGTACCTCATGGCGGCCTCGCGTCCCGCCGCAGCCGCTCCCTCCCGCCGACGGGGAGGGGAGGGGAGGCCGCACCCCCGCCCCGCCTTCCCCCGCCCCGGCCCCGCCCTCCAACCAATAGGAGCCCCCCGCGGCCGGCGCGCCCCGCCTCCCTCCTCCCGCAGCTGCAATAGGAAAGCGGAGCGGGGGGAGTGGGCGGGGCCCCGCGCTCCGCCCCCGACCAGGGAGAGGCTGGTAGCGAATGGGGGCCGGGAGGTGCCGCGGTGGCTCCTGGGAGCCGTAGTCCCCTGCACGCCGCCGCGGGGCGCTGTCAACGTCCCGCGGCCGCTCCCTGAGGCCGGGCCGGGCCGCGCAGCCCGGGGGGCCGGTGTCCCGGTGCCCGCGGCCGGTGCCCACTGCTGGCTGGGCAGGCGTCTGCCTGTGCCTCCGCGGTGCCGCCAGGCCTGCCCTCGCCTGCTTTGCCGCACCCTCACACCGGCCTGCCAGGGCTGCCCGCCTGCAGCCGGGGGCCTGCCGCCGTGTCCGCTGCCTCCTCCGAGTCCGAGTCCTCCTCCGAGTCCTCCGAGTCCTCATAGAGGCAGAGGGTGGCCTGCACCGGGAAGTTCTCCAGCAGCTTCTTCCCCACACCGTACAGATAGTCAAAGCACTTGGACTTGGGCCAGAGGAGCCTGCGAGGGGAGAGCCGGGGTGAGAGCCCCTGTGTGCCGCTGCCCTCAGCCCCCGCCAGGGCACCGGCGGCCGGGACGTACCTGACCGGATGGTGGAAAAACATCAGCGCTTTGTCGGGGCCGCCATCCCCCACCGCCGCCTGAGTCCAGGCCTGAAGAGACACCGTCAGGATGGGACCTGCCAGGGGGCTCCCACTGCAGGGTGCGCAGGGACCCCAGCGGGCAGCGAGGGCAGGGACCCTTCTGTCCTGCTGGTGGGGGTGATGCCCCACAGACCTGGCAGATGCCTGCAGGGTCAGCCTGCCCTGAAGCCGGCATCTCCCCCTGGATTTAGTTCCTCATGCCCCCGTAAAGCAAGCTGGCATCTACCCCCCCGCTCTGCCCCACCGGGCTCTTTGCCAGTGTAATCTACACACACACCACCCCCATGCTCCAAAGCTCATGCCCAGGCATCCCGCTAAAGCCCTCAGGAATGCCCGCCAGACCTGAGAACAGGGGGCCCTTTCAGGCCCCCGCAGCGTCTGCCTGCCCCTGGCCCTGGCCCGGCAAGGCTGCGTGGGTTGTGGGGCAGGGGGGTGACGCGCCAGGGGAGGTGGGCACAGCACTACTGTGCAACAGGGCCAGGGGTGGGGTCTGGGGCAAGAGGCTAGTTTTCTGCCAAACAGGGACCCCAAGCCTGCCAGCAGGAAAGCTGGGAGGATGCAGCAGGGAGTGTAAAACTCACAGTGTCCATCTGTTCCCTCTGCCACCCGGTTCCCTCCTCTACTCGGGGTAGCCACGGTCTCCAGAGAGGCAGTGATCTAGATGCAGAGAGCAGGTTTAGCATGACAGCATGACAGCATCCCACCCTGACCCACTACCCCCTTGCCTTGCTCCCCCACCACTGCAGCCACACACCCCCAGCACCACAGTCTCACCCACCCAGCTCAGCCGCTGTTCAGACGCACGGCTGGGATGCCAGGCACATGAGGGTGCACTCATACCTCCTTTGGCCTCAGTGCTCCTCACCCTGCTACAGCCCCCCAGCACCCCTGGGAGCCCCCGCAATTGCTCCCTGTGCTCCACAACCTCTCCCCCGCCTGCAGCCACCAGGATCAGAGGGGTCCCCATCAGAGCAGGGAGCCACACAGCCTTCACCCAAACCCAGCTGGAGCTTTCTGCTTCCCAACTTCCATGCACCCCCTGCCCTCCCCACCCTCCCCAGTCCTCCCGGGCGCGCACAGCAGCCATGTACCTTCCCCCTTGCTCCAGCCCCGGGGCTGGGCGAGCACTGGCCACGGGCACCCAGAGCCCACGGGGAGGAAGGCAACAGGCAGCAGCTTCCATGGTCACAGGCAAGAGTGTCCCCTCTGATGCTGCAGGCTCTTGGCAAAGACACCCTTATAGCCCAGCCCCGGCCAGTGACTCACAAATTCTTCAGGGTAGGGGCAAAGGCAGGGGAGTGAGGAACTAGGGGTGTGGGGACAGCAGTCCTTGGGGTGTGAAATTTGTCCCAGTTGTGTAAACAGAGGGCTGGGGGGAGGCTGGGGGCGGAGGGGCTGTGATCTCTGGTGGAAAAGCAAAACACAGAAGGGGTAAGTTAGACACCATTTGTGAGAAAATCTCCAGGGGGCAACAGGGGAGGGGAGAGACAATTAACAAGGATGATGAAGTGCTCTATGTAGCCATATGCATAAAGCCAGAGGTGGGGGAGTGGGAGGGAAAGGATGAGGAGCTCTGAGGCAGCATGATGGGCACGGGATGGGGACAGTGCAATGGCCATGTGATGGGACAGCCTGACGGGCACACTATGGGTACAGTGTGGTGGGCTTGTGATAGGGACAGTGTAATGAGCATGACGAGAACTGTGTGATGGGCATGCTCTGGGTGCAGGGTGATGGGCTTGATGAGGACAGTGTGATGGGTGTGCAATGGGCTGCAGTGGTGGCAAGCACAGAGCAACCAAGAGGCAGGTGATGGGATGCTCGAGGGGACAGGGAGGGAAGACGGATGGCAGGGGTGGGTCTCAGGTGCAGGCTGGGCAATGGTTCTGCTCAGGCATCCACGGCTCCTGCTCAGATCATCCCAGGGAGCTGCCTGTCCCCGTTCCCGCACAGTGGGGAAAGCATGCACTTGCCCATGCCCCCGTCCTCTCCTTTGGCTTTTTGAGATGTGGTCCATACCAGGAGATACAGAAAAGATTCTTAATACAAGGTTGTAAGGCTCACCACCCCGGTCCCTGCCTGCTGCTTCTGCCCAAGCACTAGGCAAGGTGCCGCTAGCACTCAGGTCACCTCCTGCTCCCAGGAGAGTTTCAGTATGGGACAAGGAAAGAAAATAGCAAATGGTCCCTACTGTAGCTCTGCTACCAGCATCCAAACACCCCTGTCCAAACGCTGGCCAGACCCTGCTCAGCTCTGAGCACAATTTGTCACCAGGGGCCCTCCCTGCCCCTCTCCATCTGTGGCAGCCGGTGAGCAGGAGGGGGCACAGGGCCAGCGCAGCCCTCATTATTGTCTCCATTTGCTCCTCATTTGGGCCAGGAGTCTTACAACAACAAACCCTGCAGAGGACAAGCAGGGCCAGGAGGAGCAAACTGCAAACCCAAGCTCACCCTGCAGGCACGGAGAATTCAGCCTGCTGGCATTTCACTGTGCCTCCAACCCCAACGCAGACAATGCAGCCTGAAGTGGACACATGGACAGAAGTATGCAGTCACCTGCCGGCCACCAAGACCAGCCAGAAAGGTGACAGCAAGCCACAGACCTGAGCCACTTAGGCGAACATACCCTATACAAGCAGAAAGAGGCATCCCAGCTCCCCAATCCTTCCCGATGCCGAAAGGGTTTAATTCTGATCTGCAATAAGCCTCTGATCCAGGCTGAGATTTGCAGGTGGATTTTGCAAAGCTGTAGCTAAACAATTTGCAGCCCCTGATCCCCCAGGCTGGGGCCACGGCTGCTTGCCCTGCCCCAACCAGCCACCTCTGGTCCTGGGTGACCCCCGGCTGTGGCCATCCTTGGTCCCGCACCGCGTCTCCAGCTGCCTCCGTAAGTACCACAGAGCTCTGGCATGACCCTCCCATGCCTTTTTGCCCGCACCCTGAGCACCCCAGGTGTTTCTTTTGCAGTAACGCCCCTGAGACAGAGTGGGAGGTCTTGGTTAGCACATAGAAAAGGAGACAGAAAGTTGGGAAACTCTGGTACCAAGCATTTGAGGTGCCAGTGTGGGGACAGGGAGAGGAGCAGAGGCACTGGGCAGTGGCGGCACTCCCAGCTGGGAGCATTCCCAGGGCGAAAGGCTGCTGGCCGCAGTGTCGGCGTGGCGTGGCACGGCCTCGGTCCGATTTCGCAAGATGCTGCAGGAGGGAGAATTCTGAAACAAGGTAGAGGGAAAACAAACCATCCCACTCCACTGCCTCTGCCACCCCCCCCATGCCTGTGCCCAGGGCTGCAGGCAGGCGATAGCACTGACAGAACCCCCCCCCCCACCGGCAGCAGTGAGCACGAGCTGCACCCCAGTGTGCTCACCCCACTGAGGGACAGGTCACCCCGCTTGGCTGTGGCAGTTCCAGGAAGAATCCCTGAGGCACTGCCAGTGTGCTTCGCCTTGATGTAATTCTGCCCTCCACAGACCTCTGGGCTCTCCTGAGGACGCAGGCGTCGCTGTGACACGCATCCCTCTCCATCGTTGTCCCCAGCAGCACAGAAAGGCCAATAGCTGTGGTTCAACCTCAGGTGGGCATATCCCGTTGTCCCACCAGAGCCTCAGAAGCTCAGGGTGGTGGTGGGTGGGTGGCTGCAGATGCCTTGGGTGAGCCCCATGCAGGTGGAGACAGGGTGCAATCCCCCTTCTTTGGCTGGGGGAGACTCAGAGCTACCACTTGAAATTGCCTCTGGCGGGTCCCAAATAACATGGTGCAGCTGTAGCTTTTTGGCTTCCTTGTCTCAGGACATCACAGAAGACAAGGGACACCCAGGAAGGCAGTGGGTACCTTCCCCCTGCCAGCGGCCAGCTCTCCATCCCTGCCCATGGCCCCGGCGCAAGGGAGGGCTTTGGCACCCTTCCCGGGCAGTGCTGCTCTGTCTCTGAAGTCTGGCTGGGGAGATAGCGGAGGTGAAAGGGCGCTTGGCGCTCCTCCACAGGCTTGGATCAATCATTAATTGGGGAGGGATTGCTTTCTCCTCTTGCAGGTATCCTCTCCTCCTGCTGGCTCCCACCCACACACCGGTTCCCGCACAAAACCAGCACCCCCGGCAAGTGGGGTGGAGCTGTGGCATGGTGAGTGGAGCTGCTGGCAGGGCGATGGGAAGGTAAGCACTCGGGACCGAGCTGCCGGAGAGCCGGGAGAGAAGCCGCAAGCCCCAGGGAGGCGATAGCCAGCCCCCACCATGGTGTCCATGGGGCTCCAGCTGCTGGGCTATGCCGTGGCGTTCCTGGGCTACATCGGCACGCTGACGGCCACGCTGCTGCCCAGCTGGAAGACCAGCTCCTACATCGGCTCCAGCATCGTAACAGCCGTGAGCTTCACCAAGGGGCTATGGATGGAGTGTGCCACATACAGCACGGGCATCACCCAGTGTGACATCTACAGCTCCCTGCTCAACCTGCCGGCTGATGTCCAGGCGGCCCAAGCCCTGATGGTGAGCTCCTGCACTGTCTCCTCCCTCGCCTGCCTCCTCACCGTTGTGGGCATGAGGTGCACCGTCTTCAGCCAGGGCTCGCCGAACAAGGACCGGGTGGCAGTGACAGGCGGTGCAGTCTTCATCCTCGGGGGGCTGCTCTGCTTCATCCCGCTGGTGTGGAACATCCATGTGGTGTTGCGGGATTTCCGCAACCCTGTCATCCCTGACAGCATGAAGTTCGAGCTTGGGGAGGCACTTTACCTGGGCATCATCTCCTCTCTCCTCTCCCTTGTCGGTGGCATCATCCTCTGTGCCTCCTGCCCTGCCCGGGACCCAACAGCCACGTATGCAAGTAGCTACCAGCCCCGGCTGCTGGCGGGCAAGAGCCCCCAGCCCTCCGTCAGCCAGACGCAGAAGACCAAGAGCGAGCTCAACTCCTACAACCTGACAGGATACGTGTAGTGTGGGTGGGAACTGGGCTGGCATCTCTCCCTGCTCCTCAAAGCATCTAGGCTAGCACCAAGGGAGCACACGAAGGGGAGAGGACACGGCCGTATCTGCCGCGCTCAGCCCTCTTGCTCACGTGCTTAATGGGTTTGAACCTGCTCTCTCCCCAGGGATCCCAAGAGCCTTGTGACTGCTCAGAGATCCCAGCTGGTGGCTTGCATTGGTGAAGGACTCGGAATCTGGCTTCTGTTCCCTCCTCCATGTTGCAAGCCTGCAGGCAGCCCCTGGCACAGTGGGACCCCAGCCTGCAGCCCCAGCAAGCCTGCCTGGATGGGGGTGGGTGGGCTTGTGCCCCCAGCGACCAGCCCCACTGGCCACGGAGGTATCACAGCAGGGTCAGGGGGTCTGCGTGGGTCTGGAGTCACTGCTGGGAGGGTTTAATGCTGGTTGCAAACCAATGTCGCAATAAATCTGTGTTTCTAGCCAGGCTGTGGCTGAGCTTTCCTCTGGCGCCGAGGGGCCCTGGCAGCACCCACAGCAGGGTGGGCTGTGGTGGGGGCTGTGCTCACCCAGCTGGTGGGTCCGTAGTGCAGAGGGCACCCCTGGTCCTTGCTCTGGCCTGTCCCACCCTCGTCCCATGGCTTTGCCTCCCAGAAACCCAGGCAGGTGGGAGCGCTGTCAGGGAGGGGAGGGTGTTACTCCCCTGCACAATTTGTCCCTGGGCACCGGCACTGCACTGGGAGGTTGCCATGTGCCACCACTGCAAGGGTGTCAGCAGGGGCAAGCACAGCTCCCCAGGGGCTAACAACAGGCAACCCCACCCCACCCCCAGCCCTGCTTGCTTCTAGAGGTGCTCTGTCACTGGGACTGGGGTGACCAAAAGGGGATTTGCTGCTCCTGGGTGTATGTGGCACCATCAAGGTCCCCAAGCTGTGGGGAGAGCCCTGGCATCACCACATCTCCATCCCAGGATGCTGTGTGCACCAGCACCCAGGAGGCAACACAGTCCTGAGCACCCGAGGGAGCTACTGGCCACGGTGGAGGCTGAGCACCCCAACGCAGCTGCAGAGGGGTCTTCGCAGGCAGGTCCTGAGCTGGGAGGTCCTTGCAGGGGCTGTTTTGGGAGGAATAACACCACCAGTGAGACATCAGCAGGCTGCAAGGTATGGGCAAGCAACCTTTCAGCAGCAGCGGGACATCCTGCATGGTTGCAGCCCCGCACAGAAACAGCAGCGTGGCAGCTGGCACCGGCTGCCAGTGGCGCTGGGGGATGCTGGGCACGTGCCAGAGCACAGCAGGAGGGGGGATGCACAGGCAGCCCAGCCCTGCAGCCCACCGAGGAGCAAGTACATTTTGACCACTGTACCCCTCTGCTATCCCACTGCCAGAGGCAAAATAACCCCTGCACTGCCGTGCCACAGCACAGGGCTGCCTGGGGACCCCCTTGCCCTGGTTCCCTGTCCGGTGGCTTTGGTCTACCTGCTGGCCCCTCATAAAGCAATTTAGATTAGGTCCCAGGTAGGAGGGTACCATGTTCCCTGCTCAGACGTCACCATTACCCTTGCACCAGTGAAATCATATTTGCTATGGGGTTAACATGCTCCTGATAACAGCGAGTCACGCTTTCTCCCCTCCTCACCGAGCAAGGGGCCACACAGGGACCCATCCCCAGGGTGACGTTCGCTGGAGGGGACCAGGGTGGATTTCAAGGCAAGGCCAGTTACCCTCTTTCCAAGGCCAAGTTGGGACAAAGTGCTGCCTCAGCCCTGGGCCAGCTGAGTTACTTATTGCTGCCACGGGGAAAAAAGAGCCGTGCATGCAGAAGACAGAAAGCGTGCAAGGTGCTTAGCCTGTCGGCTGCAGTCCCCCAGGAAATGCCGCAAATTCACTAAGCCCTTCAGCCATAAATGTTTTGTCTCTGGGCAGCTGACGCAGAGAGGAGGCGAGAAAATAGTTGGTAGGAGAGGTCGTGCCTCTGAAGAGGAGAAATTCCTGTGTGCCACGTCCTCGCCCCTCGCCTCCCACCCCAGGCTGCAGGGGGACAGCGCTGCCTGTGTCTGCGGGCAGGGGCTCCACTAATTAAACAAAGGGGCATTTGAACCGCTCAGTTCGGAGTTTGATTGCTGCTGCGTTTATTAATGCTTTAAATCAAACAGAAGAAGGGAAGATTCCTGGTTTTAAAGGAGTCAGCTTTTGCACAGCTTCCTCCCAAAGGAGAGAGGCAGCCAGCGCAGGCAAGGGCAGGCAGGGCAAGGAGCTAGGGTACAGAGATACCCGTGGTTTGGACAGATGAGCACAGGGCAGAGGCACTGCAAGGGGCCCCAACATCCCCTCGAGTTTCTTTCTCACCTGCGCAATGCCAGACCCCCATTCCGTGTGTGCAGCACGCCGGCTTCAGCGGTGGCACAGTAGGAGAGGAGCTGACGAGCATCCCACTGAAAAGGGGGCAAGCCTCTCCCCAGCCCCCCATGCCCCCAGCCCTGCCAAGGGGGAGCCCCTGCATTAAGCGTCTGTAGGCTCAGGGAGGGGGAAGTTTCTTACCCAAAGATGTGAAACTTGGCTACAGGGCAAGGCAGGTTGAAAAGGAGTTTCCACTTCTTTACCAGCAGGAGCGGAGGACAGGGAAGGGAAGGACACCGGGTGCACAGATGTGGTGGCAGTGGTTATCTCTGCCTCACGCAATAGCCACGTTCCCTGTTATTGATAAGCCGGGTCCTTGAGGGCAGGCTGGATGCGGCCCAGCCCAGGGCCAGAGAGGACGGGAGCCCAGACTGCCCCAGGAGCCAGCTCCGCCGACAGAGAGCATGAGTGAAGCGATGGAGCTGAGCCAGCCAGCGTAGCACAGAGCCAGCCCCTTGGGTCACCTCTTGCCCCCCCACCGGCTCAGCAGGAAAAGTTGAGCGTGCTCTGGGTTTTCCTGCAGGAAAGCCACAGAGGATCGTGGTCCCAGCTCGGGACAGGAGCGGGATGCGAGGGGGATGGGCAGGCAGGGGGAAAAGCAGAGGTGGGGTGGGAAGAGGGCTGTGCGGGAAACGGCTGCCTCTGAGCTCCTGAGCTGGAGCCCTCACCTCACAGGACAGCGAGGTGGAGCAGGGAGCCTTGCAGCCCCTCGCTGGAGGGCCAGGCTGCAATAACTAATCCTCTGTCATAAGGAAATGAGTCCTTCCCCTCTCTTCTTGCTCTGGATGGTGCCTCAGATGAAGAAAAGGGGCAATAAAATACTAACATGCCCTTATCTTCAAAAGCAATAGGAGCTCTATAAATGCCCAGCACACCCAAACCCACAGCTGCACCTGAGCCAGGGGCTGCAACCTCATCGGATGTTGTGAGAAACATGCAAAAAGTCCCAACTTCTTCTGAAGAAGAAACAACACACGCTTGCACCAAGGCCTGTGCAGCCAGCCCTTACCCACCAGGCAGCCCACCCACCATCCACAGCACCCCTGGTGATGGCCTGGCCAAAGCACCCTCCTGCTCCCCTGGCCCAGCAGCACCCGGCCGCTGCCCGTGCAGGGCAAGCAGAGCCTCTTCTCCTGCAGAGCACTGGGTAGGGATGCCCTAGGGTGACAGGGCACGGGTTTGTCCCAGGCCCAGCCACATCCCATGCCTCCTGCCTCATGCAGCCCTCCAGGCAAGCAGAGTTTAGCTCCTTCTGGCACTCCTGACCTGCCTCTCATTCTTGCCTAGAACAGCTGGTCTGAAGGAGCAACAAACAGTCCACGCAAGCTCTCTGAGGAGTATCAGGCCAGGTGCTGGGAGAGCCTGTCTCTGCCTGCAGCCCCCGGGAACTGTTCAGATAGCAGAAGCAGGAGGGGGAAGAACATTCAGGCCAAGTTCTCGATGGGCTGAGGCACTTGGAAAGGGCTTCTACATTCCTCCGCTCTCCTCCCAGCTGCAGCATACTCCCAGCGGCCTCCCGCACTGCACCAGAGCCTCCCAGCCCTCAGCAAGCCAGAGCTGGCACGGAAGAGGGGACACTCTTCCTGCCCATGGCATTACAGCAGCCTTTTCAGGAGCAGCAGAGGATGCACTATGGGGAGGGGCTGCTCTCAGATACTTCAAATCCCAACTCCCAGGCTGGACTAAGCAACAGCTCAGGTCATGGGCTGTGCTGGTGGGAATGGGAGATGCACTCCCCACTCCAGCCACGCCCCAGGCCCCACTGGCAGCCACACCATAGCCCAGGAAACAGCCTCATGGTTTCACCTCAGAGCATCTATGATGCTTGGCTGGTGATTGCACTTACATTTTACCTCAAAGGCTTCCTGCCCTCCCAAAGCCTTGGGGATGGCCCTGTCTGGAGTCACACAGCTGGGACGCTGCCATGAGGCTGTCGGTGCCTGGCTCTTCAGGTTCTAATAGGAGATGTTGCAATGGAGGTGAGGAGTAGTGCAAAACCAGCTCCTCTTTGGAAAACACCCTCAGTCAGAGGAAAAGTCTGTCCACAGACTCATGGCTTTCCCACAGCCTCCTGGAAGAGACCTGTTTAAAGGTGCTTTAAAGGATATTTTGGTCTTTAAAGAAAGATATGAGGGCAACAGGACGGAATGAACTCCATGGCACTGCAGTTGACAGAGACCTTTGGGTGCACCAGAGGAGATTGCTAGAAAGCACCTTCCTGGCTGGGTTTGAACAACAGCTCAGAAATTTATCAGGAGAGTTATGAAAAGCATTTATCTCAGAAAACCATGATACCTGTGAAGGGAACACAGAGGTTTGATCTTCCAGGCATTACATTAACATCACAATCAGCTTTCTCCATAATTTGAATCTAATCTATGCTACAAGAGCTTCAGGTTAGCAATCTCAGCAAACCTAGCATACGTGCAATCTGTGGCAGCGAAAGCAGGCGTTATCAGTAGAACCTACACTAATTCAGTGAGCAAAATAAGCTTTATCAGCAAGACACACTTTTATAGTAGCGTAAACGTAAGCTCTTGCAGGGATTTTACAGACATATCACTGAAAACAGACTCCATCTCTAACCAGAATCTACCCCGGAGAACTGTCCTAGAGAATTGAACACAAATTGTGCTGCATCCCCAGCAGCTCCACTGCCAACTGACAGTTAAACAGCACCACACTGTACAGAAGAGATGAAGACCAGAGGATCCCAGACACCTTTACATGGACAAACTGAGCCACAACCACAGTAGCCGGTCAGCAGAGTCACCCTGAGCAATCCAGTCTACCAGCCTGTTCTCTCCATGCTCGGGGTACACTTGAGGGCACCAGCATTTTGGCATCTGCTAACCCAGGTTCATACCTAGAAGATAAGGCCAGGCTGGATGGGCTTTGAGCAACCTGGTTTAGTGGAAGGTGTCCCTGCTCATGGCAGCAGTGTTGGAACAAGATGATCTTTAAGATCCCTTTCAATCCAAACCATTCTATGATTCTAAGATTCTCAGACCCCAGACACAGCTGAGCCCAAGACCTCTGCTGTGAGCCAGGAGTCTGGAAGAAACAAGCAGTCACCCCATAAGCAGAGAAATGAGGGAGTCTTCACCAGCTCTAGGGTTGCCTCTTATCTCCGCTTAGTATTTCAGAGGAAGGGTGTGCTTTGATGAAGCTTTTCCCAGACCAGAGAACTAATCATTCCTCACGGCAGGTGCCTTTTTTCACAGAACTTAGGACATCCTCTATTTCTGGGATGTCCAGCCTGCTAAAAAAAAGCTAAAAGCAGGAAACCCGCATCACAAACAGCGTGATTGCCTTGAACTCGCTTTCCTAGAAAAGCTGTCTCTCTAGGTTTCTCAGGTCACTAGAGCAAAGTCTCACACCACTGGCTATACCTGGCAGCTGCTCCCAAGATTGGTCCAACAGATGCATTTTCACTACCCAGATTTTTAGCCCTTTTCATAGCAGGGGGGAGCCAGTTCCAGCGTCAGTAGAGCAGAGAAGCCCAGAGAGTCTGCAGGCATTACAGAGCAGACTGCAGCCATTGCTGGCTCCATGACCGTGATGCTCCCATGCCCTTTGAGCTACTCCAATACACTTTTACAGGAACAAGGGTGCTGCCCTTTGCCTTTGGATTTTCCCCCAGCTGCAGCAGAGGCCAGGCACCGCATCTTGCAGAGCATGGGTAGGCAAGGGGGCAATTAACCTCTGCTCTCCCCCACAGCTGAATGCTCCCTTATCGGTCGCCTTCTCTTCCCAACCCACCTTTATTTTAATGGTGTTTCCAGATGGCAAACTGGCAGGTCGTTTCACCACTGGCCTGTGCGAGGCTGCTCTCTCCATCTCCCTGCATGCAGAGGAGGCACAGGCTGCCTGTGCCTAGGGAGGCCGGCAGGTAAGAGACAGCAGACAGAAGAAATTAGCTCCTTGCTTTCCAGGCAAGGAAAGCAGGCGTTTTGGGCCTGGGGATGCTCCCCGGCAAGGGAAAGGACCTCTCTGCTGCAAAGCCAAGCCCCTGGGAGGGAAAAGCAGTTCCCAGCACAAAGCCTCCATAGCCTAGCCCCAGGGAGCAAGACATGAAGGACTGCTGCTTCCAGGAGCCTGCTAACACACATTACATTCCCACCTCCCTGGGCAGAGCTGGCTACAGAAGACCTGGCTCTGTAGCTGACGTCCCAGGGCCTGCACACTAACAACGGTCTTGCTGTGAGTTACAGCCTCCTTCCCAGGACCGAGACAGCCCCTCTCCCAGACGTGCTAGGGTGACTAGCATCTCACATAAGCCCCGTGGGCTGATTCCTGGCTTGTAAGTCTGCAATCAAAAATAGGCACGTTTTACCACAGGTGTCACAGGCAGATGCAGCTAATCCACCCGGCTTCAGTACTTCTGGCTGAATAAAAGCCTCAGGGGAAAAAAAGGAATAACCAGGACAAAACACCCTGTAAAGGCAGCCCGGTCTTACGTGAAGAGACAAGTTCACCCTCAGCTGTCCCCGAGTGCAGCTACCCTTTCTGATGGGAGATCTTTGCAAAGCAGAGGGAGGCTGCCCACAGGACCCAGTACTAAAGGTCCCAGCTCCCCGGTGGGACAAAGAGCTGTGCTGCCCATGGCAGCATGAGCCGAGGGGAAATGCAGCACGGCTCTTCCCTGGCTCCTCTCATCACCTGCCTGCACCTGCAGAGCCCTCCCACAATGCTGGGAAGCAAGGGCAAGACAGGCTGGGCTTAGCCCCTGAGCCTTGCCGGTGCTGCTGGCTACAGCCCCAGGACTTCATGGGGCACAGCACGGTACTGACAGGGAGGACACAGAGAGCTCTGGGAGGAGAAGGCTTGGCCAAACAGCCTTATCTTTGAGATGCTTTTCTGACCTCCTCACCTGCAATAAGTGTTTATCTTCACTGCACAACTTAATCCTCTCAAACTACTACGGCATCAACCTTATGGCATGGGCACTGGTAAGCAAGTTTTGAGAGATGCAGGAGAGAAGCGCAGTTTAAAAACCAGGTACTTTGATACCAGTTTATCTAAGGAAAATTAATAGCTGCACTGTTTGCCAAGTTACATCCATTTAGGAAACACTCGATCACAGGACTGCTTTGTGTGTTATTTCTTTACACTGAGGAAAACAAATCAGCTCAAGAAATGTCAAAAGACCCACGTACTGCTGTAAGAGGTATGTATTTTGCCTTGCTAGTAATGTGAGACACAGAGAGGTGAAAGTATGAAGCCTACTAACTGTTTGCAATCTGTTCAAGTGCTTCCATAGGTTCATAGATCTCTGCCAACTGATGCTTGCATCAAAAGCTGCCCTTCGCTCACCACCTCCTCATTCAGCAAAGCCCATTCCTATCACTAACGTCTGAGCATCTGTTTTCTGTACATCACACAAACACATTCTCCTTTCCTCGGGTGGCAGGAATTAACCAGGAGGAGCTCTGGGTGGTGCAGGCTGTGCCACAGCTCCCTCCCAGAGACAGGGTCTAGCCTGAGGGGTCCGCACATGACATGACAAACATCAGGGATGCCTGTGAATAATCTCCTAAAAAATATAAGGTCAAGTAGTATTAGGGATAAAGTTCAGATCCCAGAGCTAATTATAATGGGATGGAATAAACAAGGTGCAAAGAGGAGCAGCACCCGCTAAGCTTACTAGCTCAACACATATGTGCTGTGAAGGGCACTGAGATCAAGCCTGAAGGAGGTGTGGACATTTCCTGCTTTAGAAGCAGCTTTGAAGAAAGAAAGAAAGATCTGTCTCTTCCCCTGCCCAGGGTAGCTGCTTCAAAGGATGACTGACTTCCTAGTGTAATCAGAGGCATAATGGCTCCCCAAGATCACTGGCTGTTTCGCACCTCGGAAACCCTATTTCAAGCAACCATAAAAACTAATGCAAGTGTCCCAAACATTGTGCAAGGAAAACTTCAACTGACTGGGATATTCTGGTGCCGATTCAATCTCCTCAACAGCTCTATTGAACATTACATGCGAAAGGGGTGTAGTCCTGTGGTTTGAGGACCAGCTGGCCAGATGTCAAAAGCAAAAACCCAAACATGAACGGAGATAAGAAAAGCTACCTTCAAACCATGAATGGAGGGAGATAAGGGAGCTACCTTCAGCCCCAAGTGTTACTACCTGCAGTACTGACCTGAAAACACAATAAATAGTACAATCTGAAAATGTCAAGAAAGGTCACAGAAACAGCTCTGAGATGTAGAAACATGAGCTGGAAAGGAAACAGCATTCAGCTAGCCAGCAAATCAGGAACAGTAGACACAGAGACAGCACCAACAGATTGCAGAAAAACCATAGTTTTATAGACATGTCCTTCCTATCTCCACTACCAACAGTGAAAGTAACTTATGCAGTAATGTAAGCCCAGCCATGGGGAAAGGACAATGTCAAAGCCCTTACCACACAGGATGGGGCACTCTCTGTTCATGTAGCTCTGTTGCTCAGCTCTGACTTCCAAGAAACACATACTACACATTTGGCGATACCACCTAAGCTGCTGGTTTCTGGCACATGGTCTTGTGCCTTTCCAGAATAAATGAGGTGTTCGAGTCAAAGGAGCAATGCTGTGCTGGCCACCCCACACATCATCTTCATACCTACCATCTGGGCAAAAGAATGTTCTTTAGGAAGGACAGCGAACGCTGTAAGGGGGATTTCTCCTCAGCTCCTTTAAGCCAGTCATTTTATACCTGTAGGAAACACAGGAAGCTCCTCAGCTGGAAGTAGGTACAGGATTGAACAACACTGAACTACATGCACTTGCCTTTGCCCTTAGTTTCTTCCCATGAACCATGCTGGAGGCAGGACAGGGAGATGCAGCATCCTTTGGTCCCAGTGCAATTGTTTCTGTGTGATGTCTGGCTGCTCCTGAGCCTCACATCTTCCTCCAAACACCCTGGTGTCCTTGATTTTTTCCAGGTTAGAAGGATGGCCATGCTGCTGACTGAAGAGAAGTCTAAGAAAATAAGCCTAAAGTTTAAAGGTGAAGTTTCTACTTGGGACAGCATCTGTTGAAAGAAGGTGGGCTCTGCCATGCTAGCCCCAAGCCTTGCAGCAGATCTGACTGCAAGTCCCAATGTCACCATGCCACTGACTGTTCCCGCAGCTACAAGGGAAGATGAATTTAGTTCAAGGAATCTTGTGTTGCTACATTATTTAACAAACAGATGCACTCAAGAGGAAAACACAGGCAAGGACTCTGTTTAGCTGCTGCGTGGGCTGATCAGACCACTTGAAGAAGACAGAGGCTGCTTTCCAGAGTGAAAGGACCCAAATCCTGAATCTCAGAACCACACTGCTCTAGCCCAAGCCAGTCAGCTGTGATAGTCACACAAAGACTGCAGCACAGCCATAGAGGAGTGCCCAGGCTACATTCTCCTGGGATATTTGTTGTACCATAAGCCAGGCAGCCACTGCCAGAGTCTCCCTGCCTCTCTGCTACTCAACCCAGACTGCTAAGGAGCACAGCAAAGAAACCACTGGGGGTGTCCACTGGCCAGGCACGACCCAGCCTGGCTGTGCTCAGAGCCATGCCTGTACTGCAGTGCCCTCTACTCACACTACATCTCCACAGTGGAGCTGAAGAGCCAAGCCAGTCCTGCAGGACCAGAGGAGAACCCCCTACCCCATGAGAATGATGACCTGGAGCACAAGTAAAGAAACCATGGTTTTATTAATGATCATGTGCAAAAGGCACTGTGGCAGGAGAGAGGGGACTACTCCAGCATGAGGTTTGTCTCCTCCAGTGTGATCTGCGAGATCTCATCCACCTGATGCAACTCAGAGTTAATGTCCTTGAGCTCCAGGTAGGAGAGGATGAAGGAGAGAAGCCAGCTCACATTCATATGCAGGTTCTTAAGTTTCTCCATAACACCGTAGGCAACAGGGCAAAAGCCAAAAGGAGAGTCAGTGGCAAGAGCCTGGATCTGATACCTCCCATCACACACCCAGCTGCTATCCCCCTTCCTACCAGGAGTACCATGTGCACTGGGGTTCCTTGCTCCATCCCAAACCTTATCTCCATCACAGAACCAACACTGTGCAAGGAATCCAGCAACAAGGTGCCACACTATAGAACAGACAGAGTATGGACAAAGAACCTTTCTGTAGGGCATCTTTGAGGCCGGATGAATTATTTGGATTCATCTGGTGATTCTGCCTCCTCACAACAGCAGGATCCTCACTTGCAACCCAGTTACCTATAGAGCAGGGTGAGGGATACCAGGGAAGCAGTGTCCTATGGAAATAGCAGCACATGGTGACTCCTGCCCTCTCCCTGCACCTTAGGGATCATAGGGCCTGCCAATCAGCCACCCCACAGCTCTGACCTCTTCACATCTTCTTTCTCTGGGCCTCTGCAGGAAACCTATGCCTCCATCAGCACCCCTAAGTGCTTCTCTGTATTCCTGATTTTCTCATTCAGTTCAGCCTTCTCTTCTGCAGACCTCGCCAGCTTTGCTTTCTGCTTCTGCTGCACAGCTTGGCAGTAATACACGTATTTCTTGCTGCAGGGCAAGCCTTCATCTTCTGAGCTCTGAGCAGCGCCTGTTGCTGTTGGCATTTCAAGAACTCTGTTTTCAGGCAACATTTCTCACACTCAGTTTTCTCCACCTGAAATAGGAGGAGGGTGCACGCACATGAATTGTACCAATTGGTGTCATGATTTAACTTTTGCCAGCAATTAAGGCCCATACAGCCACTCCCTCCCTAGATGGGATGGGAAGAGAATTTGGAAGGGTAAAAGAAAACTCACAGGCTGAGATAAAGACAGTTTAACAGGAAAAGCAAAAGCCGTGAGCACAAGCAAAGCAAAATAAGGAAGTCATTCAATACTTCCCATCAGCAGGCAGCTGTTTAGAGCCCTTGTGGAGTTACTGAGCACCAAAGACAGCTCAGGTCAGGTCACTGCTGCACTTGCACTGCTTCTTGTAAGGCTTGTCCTCCACTGGTTCAGGTGGTTCCTGCTATAGGAATTCCCATAACATGCAACTCAGATCATGGGTTACAACAATTTAAAGGTATAGCCATTACAATCCCCACCCCTGCTCCCATAGGATCAGCTTATAGGGTTTAACTTTGCAACGAACACCTCCCTTTGCCCCTGCTCTGGCTCAAACTTATCCATGGACTGCAGTCCCTTAGTGGTACCTGCTGCAAGTGGAGCCTTATCTATGGGCCACAGTCTCTTCAGGAGTATACCTGCTGCAGCATAGACTTATCCACAGCCACAGTCACTTTGAGGTGCATCTGTTCCAGCACGGCCACAACGCCTTCAGAGATACACCTGGCTCCAGCACAGCCTTACCCACAGTCAGTCCCTTCAGGAGTGAACCTGCTCCAACATGGCCTTACCCATGGCCACAGTCCCTTCAGGGGTGTACTGGCAGTGTCACAGACTTTGAGGTGCTCCAGCATGACCACATGCACAGCCACTGATGCTTCAAGATGCACCTGCTGTGGCATGGACTTCCCCACAGCCACAAGTGGTTCAAGGTGTACCTTCTCCAGAATGGACTTAACCTTGGCCCACAATCTCTTCAGAGGTATACTTGCTGTGGCACGGACATAACCATGGCCACAGATGCTTCAAGGTGTACCTGCTCTGTTGTGGACTCGTCCACAGTCACAGACACTTAGAGGTGTCCTGCTCCCATGTAAACTCATCCACAGGTCACAGCCCCTTTGACTCAAGTTCACACCGGAGTCCCAGCCTGTCCAGTACAGCGCACAGGAACAGCAGTGATGCTCTGGCCATCTGCCAGTCCAGGCGCATCACCACTGCTGTTATCAGAATGCTCCCAGGCACAGCACAAGGAGATGATAAGCAGTGCAACAAGCAGCAAAAGCAAAAGCAGCCACTAACAAGCACTAGACTCATATACAGTAAAGCAAGCAAGCCCCATGGCAAGCCTGGGAGCCTGCCAAGTAATAGCTAAAGAGCAATAACAGCTATAAATTCCATCTAGCACATTCCAATCAAATCTGTTATCTCAAACCTTTCCTGTCCCACGTTGAGTGCCAAAAAGGACTGCTGTGGTTTAACCCTAGCCATCAACTAAGCCCCACAGAGCCACTTTCTGACTTCCCTCACCAGCGGGATGGGGGAGAGAACTGGAAAGGTAAAAGTAAGAAAACTCATAGGTTGAGATAAAGACAGTTTAATAGGTAAAGCAAAAGCTGTGGACACATGCAAAGCAAAATAAGGAACTCATTCACTGCTTCCCATTGACAGGCAGGTGTGCATCTATCTCCAGGAAAGCAGGGCACCATCACGCATAATGGCTGCCTGGGAAGATAAATGCCATCACTCTGAATGTCCCCCTAGTTTTTATGGCTAAGCATGACATCATATGGTATGGAATATCCCTTTGGTCACCTGGGGTGGGGTCAGCCGTCCCAGCTGTGTCCCTTCCCAACTTCTACTCCCCTCCTAACCAGCCTACTCACTGGTGGGGCCGTGTGAGGAGCAGAAAAGGCCTCGACTCTGTGTAAGCACTGCTAAGCAATGGCTTAAAACATGGGTGTGTTATCAAGGCTGTTTTAGTCACAACACTAGAACATTGCCCCACACAAGCCACTATGAAGAAAAGTAACTTCATGCCAGCCAAGACCAGCACAATCAGCAAGATAAAAAGAGCTTGGCTGGGCCTGAAGAAGTTAACAGTCAGCAGGTCAAGGAAGAAGCCCATTATGTTCTTTATGGATAAGTCTCTTTACGGGGAAGTCACTCCCTCTCAACCCACCTTGACCTGCTCTCTCCAAAACCCTCCAAACCAACAGGGATATACAGCCACAAATTTGTTACCTTGCATCAGAGCACATCCCACTCTGCTGAAATAGTCTTTATTTCCATTTCGACGTTCTTCACTGGTCTTCTCACATTCTCCCACTCCATTATATCTTCCTGCTCCTGTATGTTAAGGACTTGCAATTCACTTTTTCCTGTCTCCACCACTGAAGATTCTCCACCTTTGATCTGTCAAGTCTTTCCTTCTATACAAAAGAGAAGAGCTGAATGGGAGTTTCATCACTTGCAGCAGTCTTCAAAACACCAACTGCCACAAAGAATCCCTTGTCTACGTCTCTTCTGCTCCTGTATGAATTTACACACACACACAAGTCTGTAGCCTGTGTTTCTGCTATTGAGTTTGGCATTTGCTTTTCCAGCTTCACATGGACCACACCAGTCTCCCTCTGATCTCTGCTGAGCTACTGGGCAGTGCTGGAGTCTCTGCCTTGAGGCAGTGTGACACACTGTTAGCAGGGCTGGTGCTGCTCAGATTGCTCAGCTGCTCTTTGAGCAGACAGGTGTGCAAGCTGTCACCTACATTCATATCCTCCTGTTTTATGCACAGAAATTTTTCCCTTTCTTGTTAAAGTACTACAAAGCTCTTGTGAAGAGGAGAAGTAGGGAGGCTGCAATCTGGATCTGGGGGGTGAAGCTCACTAGGTTCCATGCTTTTCCAGTATTTCTTCTTTTATAGTCAATTTGGGCTTGCTGGGGAAAAAGAAAAAAGCAAAGAGAGGGTGAGCAGGCTGGAATGCCCCCAGTTCACAACACAGTTCACCTCAGACCTCAATACCTCCTGCAGCTATAGCAAACTGCCAGTGCCTTGACTGTGGGGATGGATCCTCACCCTGGCCAGGCATTTGCTGCCCCAGCACAGAGGATTGCTGCTGAGGAAAACTCTCTATATAGCATAATACTCCTGACGCTCATTCCCATTTTAGGACACCAGTTATCATGCTTATTTCATGCAGTGGACATGTCAGCAGCAGAGCTACAAAGCCTAAAGACCCTGGCTCCCTACCTACCCAGCCCCACTGCCTGCCTCCCATCTGAGATAGCAGTGGGGTTGAACCGCAGTCCCTGAAGAAAAAAACCACAGAAATTTACTAAATGTCCTGTCTGAAACACATCTGCCTGACACATTTCACTAAACATGGCAGGCAGGTATGTTTCTGATGGGCTGCCATTCCAACCTTCTTCAGCTATAACATCACTTAGAGTGTGTTTGTCCACAAACCCAGCCAGATCTCGTGCCTGTCAGAGCCCTGGGTACCTGACCCACTTGCAATGCAACCAAAAGCCTGAATTCAGGAAGGGAAAGGCCAGTACACCTTCAAGACTGTCTTATGGCCCAGGCCCTCGGATGGATTCCCAACAGCACTGGGAAAACAGGACAAGGAACGTGGGCACAAGGAGGAGCATAGGAAAAAGCAGAGTGTGTGGAAGTTATAGGGATGGGAGAGATGAACAGCGCTGGAGAGCAAAGATGTTGATGGAGCTTGCTGGAGGTGCTGCAGGGAGTTCATGATTGGAAAAAGTAGTTCAGCATGGCAGCAGTGAAGAGAAACAAGAGGGGCCTGGGGAACGTCTGAACGCCGGGAAAACAGGAGCGACAACAGGTATTTGGCCCCACCATCATGATGAGAGAAGCAGCTTTGACAATTACTGCTCTAAGCCAGCTAGGGATGAGCAGGACTGTTCTTATCACACTGTGTTTTCAAAGCTGGTCTAATCCAGTGGCCTTCTCCCTCCCCAGGATTCTGCAGGGAGGAGCAGGTCAACCAGACAGATCTGTGATCAACCAACCAGCTGCGACACGCGCAAAGGGCCACAGAGAGAGATGCCAAGGTGCACTCGACTGCTCTCAATGACAACCCAGAAGCCCCATTGCAGGCCTTTTCCCTGGGCAACGGGTGGGCAGGCAGAAGGGCCAAGTGTGGGACACAGCCAAGCAGCCCCTCAGCCAGGTAAGCAGTGCCACCGTGTGGAGTAGCCCACATTGCTCTCTCCTGACATTGCCGGTAAAGGTTTCAGGAGGGGCGAAAGAGCGAACACCTTCTAACCACTTGTCTAGCTAGTGTCTCCATAGAGACCACTGCTCCCTGATGGAGCCAGCAGTGACAGCGCCCTTCCCGTGTGCCCTGCTGTGCCACGCTCTGGCTGATGCTCCCCAGGGGGTTCTTTTATAGCTGGGGGGCTTGGTCACAGCTGCTCCTGGCACCACCCCTCTGCTCTTGCATGAGCTGCAGGCTCCTGGTGGGTCTCTCAACCCCCCGAGGTTTCCCCATTTCAGGAAACTCCCTGGTACACCATACCAGAGCACTCCAGGTCACGCCAGCACTGGAGCCGCTCGCCTTGTCTTACCTTCCATCCAAAAGAAAGAGATGAACGGGAGCTTCAACATCTGCAGCAATCTTCGAAACACCAACTGCCACCAAGAGTCCCTTGCTGCAGCGTCACAGAGCTGCCCAGAGAACCCATCCTGGGTAGCCATGTCCAGAAGACACTTCTGAAAATTCAAAACATCTGAGTCTTTAATATAACCAGTTAACCTGAAAATGGGGAAAGAGGCCACACAGGACCACTGCTGCCACCCCAAGAGAGGAAGGAAGCAGCTTTCTGCATCCTCTTCTATTTAGGACAAGCAGGGAAGGACCACACTAGGACTAGGCAGGACAGGGTAGGATTGAGCACAGGGACTGGCACTGCCCTGATCCCTGATTCCTGGTAAGAGTTTTAAGCACGTCCAAATTGTACACAAGAATCAAAGTCTCATTTTATATGATGCTCCAACACATTCACATATTGGCATCTCCCTCGGCAGGATGGAACACAAATAACAGCAAGGCAGGGATGAGAACCTGCCAAGCCCTGCAGCATCAAGCATCAAGGCTTTCCTTGTGCTGGCTCCTGCAGCCTTCTCCCTCCTGCCTAACTTTTTGTTCCGTGATCTCCCCAGATGACAATGACATCCCCTCTTCCTCTCTCCACCCAGCTCCCTAGACCAACAAAAGGGGAAAAAAAAAAGAGCAAGTTTCTCCTTGCTCTCTCACCAAGGGGTAAAATGTTATTTCACCTGGAGAACAACAGGATACAAGAGAAAAGACATCTACTACATGCCAATATCTTCTGTACGCAGGACATCCAACACCTCTCTTTCCCCTGTCATTGCTCCAGGTAGCTGAGCTGCAAAATGGAACTGGATATACCCCTTCTGGCATTTCTGTCTGTATCCAGGTCTCTTCTTCTCATCACTGTATGCCTGCTCCTCAGGTGCCAAACAGCTTCTGCAACAAGAGCAGTTAGCCATGCTTGAGCGTGTGAAAGAACAGCTTGACTCCCTGCTCCCACCAAAAGTCCCCATGGTTTGTACGTCTATGCAATGTCTCTAATCCTTTGGGATTTCAGATAAAAGATCAAGAGAAAGCTGAAGAATCAAACACTGTGCTTAAAGGCTAAAGGGAAAGAGAGCCACTTGAATCCCAAAATACCATAGATGAAATGAAATACAGACTATGAGACACAGTTCAGCACACCACATATGCTAGCCGCTTCTGCTTCAGTTTTGAATTGACAGGGAAATGCATTGTAACACTTGTGGGTAACACAGACCATTAATACCAGCTGCTTCAAAGAAAAGGAACTGTCACAGTCATGAGTTACGTGGAAACAATCTATAGGAAAAGCTCCCTCTACACACCACTATACATCTGCAGCGATGTCCTGAAGCACAAGATAAAAATCCTGCACATACAAATTTAAAATAGAAATGAAACTATTACTTTTCTGGCAGCCACAAGTACTGCACATGTGTTTTCACTGAACCGTCCAACACATTCTTAGGTCTCCATCCTCAGACAATACTGCTAACTTAGAAATTACCTGTACGCCTAGGCGATCCTACTCACTGCCTTTACAGTACCTTACTCGCTTGCTCGGCTCCGCCACCACCTTGCTGATTGCTCAGTTGAACCAGGTCAGTCTGAAGGTACTCATGAATCCCACAGTCCATTTGTCTGGCTTGACAAAGAACTGTCTTCCGTCTGTAATCTGTCCTGCTTCCTCTTCCAGATCACCCATTTTCAATGTATCAAAGAGCTTTAAACGAAGGCAGTCCTGTATTAGCTTCCTCCTCTATTGAAAAGTGGGTTTATTACCTAGTTTCTAGGCTATAAAAACTTACTCCTCAGCCTCCAGTGCCAACTGATTTCCTTAACAGTTTATCATGAAGGCTATTTTCTCAAGCAAAACTGATTAGTCAGCAAAAGCCTCAAGCCTTTCTCCACCTCATTTTCCCCTGACACAGCACATCAGCCTTGGGGTGGGGTGTGGCAGGAACTGGCTCACATACAAGGTGAGCCGTGAGCCCTATCACCCACTTTTCTAGCAGAAGCAGCTTTGAGGACTCCCTTCTAAGCTTCACACCAGGATTTGGCTTCTCAAAGGTAACCAGAAGATAGGAAGAAAATTCTTCAGCCTCTCTATTCATTTAACTACTGGGACACTATGCATCAGACCAGATGGGCCTGAGCCCAGCTGTGAGGTTTGTCTGGAATCCCCCCTCACTGCATACTGCAGTGTACCTGGGAGAGGGGACAGCACAACAAAACAGGCAAGAGAATTCTAGTTGCATGTCGCCTATTTCCAAGTTAAATCCAAACTAGATTTTGGGTTCATGTCTTTCATCCCCTGCGAGTCACACACAGAACAAAGCTGGGGAAAGGCCGTCGTGTTCCCTTTCAGCTCTCACCAGCTTACCTGTAATGAGTACATTTCTGGGCCAGGAAACTCTGGAACCACCTCCTGAGAGTGCAGAACCCTTCTTCTGGGGCTCTCTTCATCATCTGCAAGGAAGTTTGCTATCCAAATATCATGCTTATTCATATAAAAATCCAGCTCCAGCTTCCCATTCTTATTTCTGAAAAACACAAAACACAAAAATAAAGACAGTCTCCTCCAGTCATCAGCACTCCAGCCTGCTCTTCTGTATCAGCATCCCAAGGGAACTTCCCGAGGAGCAGATAAAACAGCGTATTTCACACGCTCCATGGATCCCATTAGTCAGTCATTTAATTACAGGTATTTCTGTGCAGAACACTCGATACTTTGAAGTGTTAACACAGAAATATGGAAGTTCCATTGCACAGATGGGAAAAGGAAGTAAATGTATGAATTGGTTTCCCCTGTAAAAAAAATAGCATGCCTGTGATAGACAGAACTAGACCCATGTGTCCTAACTGCCAGCATGGAACCCCAAGCGCTCAGTCACACACAAGGAGGAGAAATCCCTGCATTTGTTCCTCCAGTGGCCAGGCTGAATGACAGTGGACTTAGACCATCCAGGCCAGGTGCTGTCCTGAAACTCTCTGCATTTAGTTTTTACTCATCCCCAGGGCACCGCTGCCTCGCCACACACCATAGCCCTGTACCTGTGAATGCTCCAGGTGAGGATGCACATGCCCTTTTTGCCCGGAATGGCATCAAACTGTGCCAGCAACTCCTCCCTAGTGTTGAAGAGGGTACGCTCCAGGATGGCCTCCAGACTAGGCAGAGTCTTCAGTAACAATCATTTTCTCTAGAAGCCGCAGTCAAGAACAGGGTTGCCCAGTTCACCTACCTCCCTTTTGCTACAGGGGCACAAAGAAATGGACCTGCAAAGACCTGGCCACAGGCCTGACACTCCAGAAAAGCGTGGCACGGGAGAGGCTACAGGAGGAGGGTCTCAGAGAAAGACTGAGCCAGGACAGACATGCCAGTAGGATACTTTGAAGAAAAGTACCGAGCTGAGTAGGGGGCAGCAATGTTATGCCAGCTGATAATGTGTAACTTCTGCTGGGGAGACTGTATGCTCTCAGCACCCTTTGGTGTAAAGGGAACACAGCCTGGAATTATGCTAGCATGCCCAGGCAGCACCAAAAGCCATTTCAGGTGCAGAAAAGCAGCAGAGAGCATAGCTTCTGGGCAAGGGACATGTACATGGGTCCGCATGGCGTGGAGGGAAAGGGACAGAAACAGGTAGCCCATAAGTAGGTGGCACGACTGCAAAGGCTTTCCAGGAGCCAGGTTAGCAGCAGATGCCCCCAGGCAGAAAAATGACAAGTTCTAGCCCAGGGAAAAGGGAATAATCCTGCGTGGCAGTGTGTTGACAGCAAGGCCTGCGGCAGGGACTCTCCAGGTGCAGCACTGATTACAGTTATTCTCACCCTCTCCAAACGTGCTGTGTGCATGTGGCCAAGGGACAGCTGCAGGCAGCCTGTGGCTCAGCATCATGGCAGTGCCACTGGCACCCAATGTCGCTTTGGAGGAGGGCAGCAGCACAGTCACTCAGCCAAGCGAGGACACCATTTTGCTGGCTGAACAACAGCAGTGGGATAATCACTGTCTCGGCACGGATAAGATCCATGTAGGTCTGGGAAAGCAGCCCCATGCCGAGAGCCCCTCCAGTCTTGGTGAAGATGATGACATCCTCCCCCAGCCACATGGAACCAGACTTCAAGCTGTACAATCCAATGGATGGGTGGTCTATCTTCACAGCCTTCTCCATAAAACCGAAGTTGAAAGCAAGCAAAGCAGGAAGGGGCTAGAAACGGGGAGTGCCTGCCTCACTCCAGGAGCAGGTCTACATTACCACTCTTAACTTTTGCAAAGGGATCTTAGCTCCTGTTCAGCAGGGAAGACAGCAGGGATCACTGCAGTGCTGGTAATGAAGCCAAATCCTGCCAGTCCTATACTGCCTTCAGCACTGAAGAACCACATAAATTGTCAGGAAGAGTTACTCACAAGGAGGATTTATTTAACACCTAGGGAAGGACTCCAAACCCTAAATAAATAAGCACCTCCATAACATTTTTTATATTATGGACAGGGATATCAAGAAGATGAAGAAAATCAAGAAAAGCAAGGCAGTCTGTTTCCAGCACTGCACACCCAGGCCAACAGACAGCCAGGGAAACCCCACGGGCCAGTTCTTCATAATTATGCACCAAGCCGCATGTCTCGCTGTCCCTTCTGGGATGGTTTGTACCAGCAATGTGATGGCCTTCCTCCACTGCACACAACGACAGGGCAGGAAGGGGACAGAGCCTCTGGTTTTTATTTCCTGAACCCCACTCACTTTTCCAAAGTGCTATGGTTATGTGTCTTCTGTATTTAAAGAAATAAACTTCCTCTGCTTTCCTCCCCTGCATTTTCCTTATCTCAAACAGAATGGTCAGACAGAAGCAAAACCAAGCCCCAGCCCCTTCATCCCTGTGGATTAGCTGTAACAGAGGAAGAGCAGGAGTTCTGCATTGAAAGATTCCTTCCTCCAGCCTTACAGACCTCTAGTCTGAGAGGCAACCAAAGGAGCACCACAAAGGCAGAGCCAGTTTGTCAAAAAACCCTCACCCTTTCTGTGTTTGGGTTCAAAATGCCATGGTAGAATTATAACCTCTGTAAAGCTCACATCACTGATTGTTCAAGTAAAAGCTTAAAACCTGTTTTCATTGTAGTTAGTTATGTAATTAAAAGACAAGCCCTACTGAACTGAAATTTCTTATCACATTTCAAACCTCTTGCCATTAGTCTGCCTCATTCTCTCTCATCGCTAAAAATACTTCACATAGAAAGATTAACATGATACAAACACGTCCTCTAAAGCCATGACTTTAGAGCATCCACAAGTAACACAGACAAGAGGGGAAACTCCCCCATAACGTGAATCTACAGAAAACGACTCTTGGTTTGACTTCAGGCACATATGTTCAGTTTTATATAGGCCTTCTCTATGTCACAGCACAAAAGTACCTCCTCTGCTTATTACACAGTTTGCACACCAAGGAGCCAAATGGCTTATGTTAGGGTGGTTAATGACAAGCAAAAAGTTTGCTATGATTCCCTAAACCACTCATCACACATTGAGGCAGACTGCGTACACATGTAAGAGCAGTTATTTTGCTCCTCTGCATACTGGAAAGGTGAGGAAGAAGCAGGGAGAGATGTATACATTAATGCTGGATGCTTGCTTTGGCTGGAAGCCGAAGGCCAGTGGCAGTGCTCACGGGAGAGAGGAGAATCCAGCCCAGCAGCTGGATAGGGGAGGGCTCATGGCTGGTTACCTGAGCGTGCATAAGAGTGTGTGAGGAGTCATTCCTGCCCTGTTTTCTATGGAAGTTAGACAAAAGATGACCCTTGAACTCCACAACATCAACTCAGAAGAGCTTGGCTGTCACACTGTGATGCAAAGCATCATCTATGGAAAGAAAAAACGTAGTCAGTAAGAAATAACAGTATTACATCCCCATTCGCTCCCAAGCCGTCTTTGCCCTCAGGTCAGTTTCAAGGAGGAAAAGCAGCTTCCCAAACCACCTCTCTTCCCAATGGGGGGGTTGTGCCTGGGAAGGGAGGTGGCACACTGCCTAAACCTCGAGGTTTTTGAGGCTAAACCTCCCAGCGGTGAGGTGGGGCGGGTGTGCCGGTGCCAAGCAGCACAAAGCAGGGGGGGACACGCCGTGAGGTCGGCTGGATGCTGCTGCCACCGGGCCCGGGGAGCTGCGGGCGAGCTGTGGGAATCCACCCGCCATCACCGCACAGCTACTGACAACGGCTCAGTGACCTCTGCACACCCCCAGCGCATCACACACGTTACGGACAGGCCGCTTAGCAAATCCGTGCGGATTTTTTTTAAAACACACCACAGCTTGCACAGCCGCCTCCGGCACCGCGGCCGACCGGGGGTGGCGGCCACAGCCCGGGGGACAGGCCGCGGGCTCCGTCAGGGCGCCCGGCGCTCACCGAGTAGCGTTGCCGGGGGCGCGTCCGTGGGGCAGAGACAGCGACGGCGGAGCGGGACGGGCCCGGCCCGGCGGCAGAGGGCCACCTCGATGCCGAACTGGCTGGCCACAGCCCGGCTGCCTCAGCCCGCCGGCCACAGGATGGCGGCGCCTCGCGGCGCGGCAGCGTTAACGCTCCTCCGCCCCGCCGGGCGTGGCGACATGGCGGCGCCCGGTGCCGTACAAGAAGATGGCGGCGCCCAGCGCTGCGCCGCAGCTAGGGCCACCTGGGAGCACCGGCGGAACCGCCTAGTGAGGCCCCTGCCTCTCCCCTCAGGGGTGAAGGTGCCCGAAACAAGAGGCCGCCGGCGGTCCCGGCGCTCAGGCCGGGCTGGCAGCAGTTGCCCCAGTCGGGGCAAGTGGCTGGCAGCAGCCTCAGCCCAGGGCATGGGCCTCCCGGGGCACTGGGGTCCAGCCAGGCCTGGGCCTGGGCAACTCTCCTGGCGATGGGGCTGAAGGCAGCCCCGGGGGTTTCTGCCACGGCCCTGCCGTCCGGCAGGACAGGGCAGGCAGAGTGTGCTGGGCTGTACAGCTCTGGGCGCTGGGGCCCAGCACCACCCCGCAGCGATGCTATTGCTCTGGGGCCTGGACAGAGCAAAGCCTGCTGGCACCAGGGCAAAGCTGGTGCTCAGCAACACCACAGCCCCTTTTCTCTTTCCATTTTTCAGTTTGCTCTGAATGAGAATCACCTCCTTGTAGACCTGGTGCAGCCTTGACCAGATCAATGTATCTGTGTTGTTGCAAGCGCCTTTACCAGAAGGACAGTTGTGAGGAGAGTCACACTGCCTGGAGGAGAAAAAACAACAGCTCTTCGGAGCATTCCTCCTCTTCTTAGGCTGTATTTAGGCATGCAGAGGAAGCCTGCAATTTGGCTGTGCTGGGAAAGCCTGGGTTCCCTCAACCACCATCACCAAGATCTTGGATACTGCCCTCCCAGGAGCACTGGGGTACCATGGGAAGCATATGATTATCAGCTTGCTTTGCTAACAAAAAGCACTAAAACAAGTTAGCACACACAAACCATGACATCTGTCACAATAGCACACCACCAGAGCAACCAACCGTCCTCCATGCCACAGGGCTTTATGGGGATCAATAGGGAGGAGCCAAGACTTATTTGCAATCATAAACCAGCTGTGTGGTAAGATATCTGGGCAGCCAGTGTCTGGAAGAAAAAGGACAGTGTTTTTTCTCATCCTAAAGCAACATATCTCTGCAATCAGAGATGGGGCAGCTGCCCCACCAGTCCCTGCATCAGTCAGGCAGGCACCCCAGCTCCCAGCGCAGAGGCTCAGACTAATGCTGTTGATGCAGTCCTGCATCAGCAAAGTGTGGCATACTTGGCTCTAGCAAGACTTGCGCAGGACAAAGGTGCATAAACACACACTAAGGAAATACCATAATAAATACGTTTATTTACAGGGCTTCCTCCCTCCCTCCTTGCCACGAAAGCCACACATGTAGAACAGGAGAAAAAGCCATTACACCTCAACAGTGTAAAGACAGTGCCTATCTCAAAGAAAAGCCTAGTCCCCAGCTCTCTCCCTTCCCCACTCTGAGATTCATGGACCTTATATTAACTCCTAACAGTCCTTCACTGTCCCAGTTACAACTGAGGAGTTCCCATGGCCATGCAAATCCACAAGGTTCCCAGTTATCCATCCCTTACTTGGCCGGGGGGGTCTCTCCAGCAGATGAGCAGGGAATGGCAGAGTCAGCCTCTGGCAAACGTCCCTTGCTTTTCCCAAATTCAATCACCACTGGCTTCCCCTGCAGATGGTAACCATTCACCAACAGCATGGCAGCCTGGGCTGACTGAGTATCTGCAACAAAAGAGCAAAATGGGCGCAGGTTATACAGCCAGTCCTGGCACAGAAGCACATGGTGTTCACACAGATGTTCCTGGTTCACAGACCCTCAGCCTGCACCACGATACAGTGCAGTGCTGGAATCCTCCAGCCAGAGTGACATGCTGAATATAAATACAGCACAGGACAGACTGTATCCCTTCTGTTTTGATGAATCTTCTTCGAATCCAGGGAAAAGACTATGACCTGACAGGAAGAGGGAGTGGACTTCCCTCATTCTCCTTGGAGAGCAGGCTTGGTGTGGATAACTGGCTAGCTGAAAAAGTTCACATAGACATAGTCAAGGTGGCTGGACAAAAATGCACATCGCTCTCAGCTTATCTGAAGTAAAGCAAAAATACACTATCCCTGGCTGTTCTCGTTACACAGTAACAGGAAGACTGCGGTGGGAAAAGAATGTTACAGGTGGGAACAGATAACTACAGAAGAGAAACCAGGGGCAGGCTTGATATTTAGGTAACTAACCAATAATGAGCTTAACTTTTGTAATATGTATGAGCTAATTATAAGAAGGCATAAAAGGTGACTGTAAGAGACAATAAACGAAGTCTGCTGATCACTCATATTGAGTGACTGTGTCTTCCCTCCGTCGCGACAGCTTGGTGCTAGCCCAGTGCCCCGCAGAACACATGGCACCTTCGTGGGTCAGGGAAGAACTGAAAGGCATAATGCAGCAACTCACCAGGGAACGTGATGAAAGCCTGACCCCTCATCCGGCCGTTCAGGAGACGGAACTGAATTGGTGGGCTGTCCTCCTTCTGGAACCGCGCAAACAAGGACACTAGATCCTTCATCGTCACTTGAGGGCCCAGGTTCTTCAAATACAGCACCTGTTCCAGAGACACAGAGCATCAACTGGCCTGCGCCACACAAAGAGACACCTTCAAACCTCGTCCCAAATCCATACACCTCAAAGATAAGAATTAGTTCAGCCCCTCTGTCATCCCAAAGTCATTCTTCCATGTGCATGCCAACAGGGGAGTTTGGAACACAGGTGGATGTATGGAGAAAGGCAGCGCTGGACTGAAGGCATCATCATGTTTGCCTGCACCAAATGCCAATAGCTCCAGTTATTTATAAAACGTAACAAGCTCCGGCTACCAGTTAAGCACAGTTTGAGTAAAATCACAGTTGCTCTCAGTCAGGCCCAAACAGGGAGAGTGCGTCTGGACTAGTGACTTGCCAGAGCCAGGAAGGGCCAGGGTCTGAAGTACAGCTCTTTGCCAGGCCGGGCAACTTCCCACTGGAGCCAAAGGTCCTCCTCCCTCCCAGAGCAGAGGCTGCTCTCCTTTGGCCAGGAAGATCAACCAAGCACCCTCCAGACAACAGCAAAGAGGAGCCTTCTCCTGCTGAAGCAGCTTCAGGGCAAGCTAGTGAGGAAGAATAAATCCTGGTTCATCTCAACATACCTTGTTGGGTTCCCCAGGATGGTAGGATGAGAACCTGGGTATATTCCGAAGTTCTTCCTCTGAGAGACGGTTTTTGCAGATCTCCTCTTCCGGGACAAACTCTACAGGTTCTTTGATAACCACAAACCCTGGAGGTGACTGGTGGGGCCTTGTTGCAGGAAGGCTAGGACTTCCTGCCTGTTCTGCCTGCTCTTCCTGGTCTGGAAGTGATGACTCCTCAGCCAGCGGCTCCTGCGGGGCCAGGGAAGAGCACAAGCATGGGTCACTCTTGGTAGGCTGGACTTCTTCAGATGACTTCTTGCTCAGCAGCTCTTGGTAAACACTCTCCAGATGAACCATGGGGTCCTTTTCATCTGTAACCCTCTTCTGACTGTCATCTAATCCACAACAGAGAAACATGGTAACGTGACTACCACCAAGAACCTGGAAAACGCACAGACTGCAGGAAGAGACACAGACAAGAGAAACCCTGTTCCAATGCAACCTCCAGGCATCTGCCAGCCAGGCCCTGCAGGTTATTTAAAACAAGAACAAAGGCCCCAGCAACCAGCAAGTGCTGGTGTCCGAGCTCAGGATGAACCTGCAGAGAGCAGCAGCTCCACCAGTGCTTTGTACAGAACTCATTTCTTCCAGAGATGTCCTCACTAGCTTGTCTGCAGCCACATTTCACCACATTCTAGTGATTCCTTCAACACACCTTCCTACTCCTGCACGCACGGCCAGGATGTGCCACACTGCCTTTCTACACCACTATGTGGAACAAAGTTTTTGCTTCCAGGAACACCATCAGATTAAGCTCCTGGGTTCAAAGAAGGTTCATGGCATGGACTGACCAGTGACACCTCCTTTACTCTATTTAATGGAAATGAGAACAGAACTGAGAGGGGCATCTCTCAGCCTACCAGCCTCAACCTTGCTGCCTCTTGGTTTCACTAAATGCCACAACACTGACACCAAAGGAGGGAGCAGGAGCCAGAGGACACTGGGTCAGTGAGACATTAGAGCTTGAACAGCATCAACACTGATAAAAGCAGTGTTTTAGGAGTTCAGAGTTTAGAAGTTCCTCTTAATCTTCGATTTAATACTGTTTAACATACAAAAATCAGTCTGGGCTGGAGCTTCATGCCAACTCTTGACTCTGCATCCAGAAAAGTCACATTAAACCACAGGCTTGGGAACAACACTGCTGGCACAAGAAGTGCTGTCATCCCATGGACAAGGTACTGGGAATCAGCAACTAGGCTCCAGTTCAACTTTGGCTACTGGGAGAAGGCTTTTAGAAGTCACTCCTGCTCTTCTCTGCACTGTGTCTTTGCTTCGGTCCCACCCTTGTCAGACTGCAGTTAAAGGGATGATTCTAACCTCTGCCGAAGCATAACCCCAGCTGCTCTTCCACATACCGAGCTGGGCTCTGCGGTACATGCAACAGATTGACGAGATCCATGCTCCAGAGATGGACTTTACAAGACTAAATTAAACCCTTCAGAGAGCCCACTCTCTGTCTGCTCATGTAAGAGAGGAAAATATCTCCTCCCACACAGTGCCAAAACAGAACCATGCCTTCAGGGACAGAAGGCCAGACAGAAATGTATTACACTCCCACACACCATGGCTCTGTGCTGGAGCAAAGGCAGGAACAGCTCTGAGCTCACAAACCTTCATGGTAGAGTGCCCGGAGGAAGGAGTGGCGGTCTGTTCCCTGAAAGAGGGCATTTTCAATCTCCATCTCCCGTCTGCTCAGCTGCTTGCTGCCAGCAAACCTCTGGGGCAGAGCGAGTATGCGCTGACGCTCTTCCATCTTCTCCTGGATGGCATGGAGTCGGTCCTGTGTGGCCTCTGGGGCTGCTCCGAGCCCAGAGCCCTGGAAGACAGACACAGCTTTGCTCAGATATGGCACATGCCTCCTTTTAAGTCTTGGACAACTTCACATCCTCCAGTCCTGGAGTGGGTGCAACTAGGAACCATCCCCCACAAGAGCAGGTCACGGAGAGGTCCTGTTACTGCAAGGGTAGGACAGAAACATAACCACTCAGCAAGCCTCAGACCTTGAGAGAAGTAGAGAAACAGCCCCTTTCTCCTGACCTTTCTGTGCTGCTTTCCTTTCCCTGGCCTCACTGCCTGATGATGCCTGTGTCCCTTTGTCCCAGCAGCTCCTGCCTCTGCCAGGCACAGCCATTTTCTAAGGCCACCTACAGTAACTGCACAAACTCCCTTTGGCATCTCTTTTGTCATGTCTATAGCATTCCTGAGCTCAAGTTTCCACCAAGCTTTTGGTCTATCACTCCGTCAACACTGAGAGAACCCAATTTACTGAAAACTGGACCCCAAGCTGCCATCTGGCATCAGAGGGTAGGTTTATACTCAGGACTAAACCCCTGATCAGCTTCCAGAAACCACTCAGCTACTGCAGCAGACCTCACAGCTAACCTGGCTACAAGTGAGCATTCCTGTATAAACAAACCTCGCTGCACAGGGCCAGAGCATTGCTAAGACTCACCGGACTCGTGTTGCCAAAGCAGAGACATACCCCAGCTTCTGGAGAACCATCTCTGTTCGCCTATCCACCTCTATCAGAATCCAGAGAATATGCTTTTATGGAGTTGTAGGTGGATTTTCTTTTCTGAAATTTAGTTTGAGAATTACTGTGGCAGATCCTTCTGCCTCAGACAAGAAACCAGGCTTTCTCCCTGCATTGAGCACGATTTAACAAGGACTTTCTCATGAGTACCTCTCCCTTCCCACCTGATTGCATGGGCCCACATCTGTATGCTTCCATTCATCATTTCACAGTTTCCCTGGGGCAAAAAAGCCTGTTTATACAGAAAAGCAATTCCAGAAAATTTGTAGTACTTTGTTCTCAAAAATAGCTGCAGGTTAGCAGCGGAAAATAACAGAAGCCTGCACTCAGTACTTTGCTGAGAGCTCCACAGGCAATCTGAAGTTCTCTCTGTCTCAGCCAATTCCTCCTTGGTGAATCTTCTACTCGACCTCCCATACAAAGCCACACATCACTATCTGCCTTTGGCTTTCTCTCTGAATATTCTTCTCTCACAAGCTGTACCCTAATGTCACTGGTTCTTTCTGTCCAAGTAGTGTTTCCCCATGCTAATCTTTATTTCTAAACATCCCAGAACTGATTTCATACCAAAAACAACAGCTTGTACTGTTGACATTAGTTTTAATTCTTAACACCACCCCTCTCTAAACCAAGTTTTAATACAGGCCACACCAGGGTTGGGTTAGCATTTAAACACCAAAGCAAGTAATGACTTCAGCTGAAGAGAGGCAAACCCATGACTGCTGCAGACAGCTTCCCCCTGCACACAGCTACTGCTCAGGAAGAGGAGACAGAGGGAAGTCAAGGGTCAGCCCAAGTCCTGTTTTGCACCTTCTGGTCCCCAGTGCACCTGATATAGGAGATCCTTGTCTCTGGAGTATGAGAGAAAAGGGTGAATGTCAGGGAAGGGGAGAAACCTGCCTTGGCACTGCTCTGCTACAAACTGCACCCAAAGAGGAGCACATCGTTGCAATCACATGCTTGGTCTAACAGTTCCACACTGCTATTTTTACATGGCTGTTTCAAGTCCCTTGAAGCATCTGCAAGCCCCTGAGGAGAATGTACAAACCCCTCCCCACAGACAGCTGTCCCAAGCCAGCTGTAGGATCCAGGGATGTGTCCGAATACAGAAAGGAGGTGGTTCAGGTGCTTTGAAATGTTCCTTCCTTTTTCTCCTCCAGCCTTTAAACCCTTCTTGCACAGGTATGAACAGGTGAAATTATTTGCTGGACACCACCAAGGCAGAAGCAGGAATATAGTCGGGTCCTGCTGTTTTCCAAAGAACTAACTCTTCTCTCCACCATAGCTTTTAGCACAAGACTATTCCACCAAAGAAAACAGGCCAGAAAAAATGTGGGATCATGCTGGCCTAAAGGCAAGAGATAGATGGAGCGGTCATTCTTTACCAGAGGGCTTACAAAGAACTTGACTTTTCTACCAGGGTGCCGCAGGCCATGGGGTTAGAGGGACTTGAACACATTCACATCAGAGCAAAGCATGCCTACCTTCCCTGTAGACGCCCGGTTCTTCCAGAGCAGGATCTCTGAGTCAGAGAGTCCCAGTTCGCGGAGAGAGGCAGTTTCTTTGTTGCTCTCCTGCAGGGCCTGGAACTGCGACAAGGTCAAAGCCCCCGCTGCCTCTTCCCCAAAAGGCTTGTAAAAAGCGGCAGGGGCAAAACATCTTCTCTTTGACTTGCATCTGTAACCCAAAGCAACAGAACAGCAGAAACAACTTAGCACCAAGAAACTGGGGAAATAGGAAGGGACTGGCCTCTCCCCCCAACCATGCTTGATCCTGCTGCATCTAGGCAGAGATGCCATGTTTGAAAACACAGCTGAGCCACGCTCTCCCAACTCTTTTCCAAGCCCACAAGACCTCGCAGGGCAGGAAGCTGGCCCAGCAGTGGCAGAAGGCACCTCACTTTAACACCAACCAACCAGCAGGTACAAACGCAGACCAGCCTGGTGGGGACAAGCTCTCCAGCCAGAAACCCACTCCTGTGTCTGGCCCAGGATAAATCAGTTATTTTCACCTACTGGGTGAACATTATTTACCACCAGCATTTGTTCCAGTAGACGAGGGCTTATCTCCTGCTGGGGTGTCTGGGCAGGAGAAGCAGCAGTGGAAGGGTTTACTCAGCTGTTTTGGCAGACAACAGCCTGCACCAAACATCTCCCCGTAGGGATAGGAGACCCCAGTGAGGCAACACTGCTGCTGCCCCTAACGTGGCCAGACTGCCCACCAGCCCCTCCAGCAGCACCCCCATGGGCCAGATCAGGACTTACTGTTCAATGGAGATGGTGGTATCGAGCTGGTGGTGAAGGAGGCTCTTTAGCTGCCTCTCTCCTTCTGTCTCCAAGTCTTCCAGTAGGAGCTCATCACTGGAGAGGCTGCTGTTGACCCTAGGGCACAAAAGCACAGCAGATGCTGTGTGACTACGGAGGTGGTCAGTCAGGCAACAGGGAAAATGCTGCTCCAAACCACTGCTACAGCCTCCCTGTATGGTTTTACAGGATCTAAAGCACAACAAGGAACCAAAACTACCTGCACAAAGCTCCCGCTAATGTTAACTAGAAAAGCCAACAGATTTGGCTCTACTTCCAGAGGGTTAAAAATACCCTACAGAGTTATTTGTATTTGTTTTGTTTTGTTTTTAATTATCTTATTTTTATCGGTGAAAAGGTATCAGTAAACAGGCACTGCTAGCTTCAAACGAGTCAAAAAGGAAGAAAGCCGAAGGCGCAGAGCAGCAGTGGATCTGAGCAGCGCTCTACGGGCACCCGCCACCCCCCCGGCCGGGGCTCGGCCGCCCGGCCCCGCAGCGTCCCCCGTGCCCCGGCCCCCTGCCACCAAACCGGGCACCGGCTGGGCTCAGCACCGCCACGCTCGGGGCCACGGCAGCCCCCAGAGGGACTGAGGCCTCCGGGTGACACGCACACCCCCACAGCCCCCACCCCAGCGCCGCCCCGCAGAACAGCGCGCCCGGCGCGGTGCCGGAAAGGCGGCTGGGCCGCGCCGCTGCCCGCAGGGAAGGCTGGCAGGACCCCGCGCCAGCCGCTCTGGAACGGGAGGGACCCCCGGCCGCTCACCGCCGCATGGCCGGCCGCGCCGCCAGCCCCGGCAGCGCCCGCCAGCACCGCCCGCCGCGGCGCGGGGGCCGCCGGGAACCGGGCCGGAAGGGGCGTCACTGCGCGCCGGGGCCGGGCACGCCGCGGGCGAGCACCGGGCAGCGCGGCCTGGCAGCGCACGGCGGGCCGCCAAGTAAACCCACAGATATTCCTCGCGATCGCTGAGGCGGGTACACGGCTCCGCTCCCGGATGAAAGCCCGCTGTGAAGGGGCCGGAGCCCTCCGCGAGGACTCCGCGGTGTCCCCCAACGGCCCCGAACAGATCGGCACAGAAACGCCGCTCCCGCGCCTTCAAGGGAGGTGAAACCTGCACCCAGGGCAAAAGTCAACGAGCGGCTCGCAGGTTTTACCCCTCGTTAGTCAGGAGATGACTCTCCCGCGCAGGCCCTTCCCTTTTCTCCGGGGGACAACACACAGACAAAGCTGACGGGTGCGGGCCCAGGAAGGAAAATACAAAGCAGAGCCCCTCACCCAGCATCGGCACCCCTTCAGCACTGGGCAGGGCCGAAGCACAAAGCCCACAGGGGATCTCGGTACAGGGGCACCCCTGCTAAATGCGCCGCCATTCACTTCCCTCTGCCAGTAAAGGCACAGCGCCACGGGCCTTATCAACGCGCTTTTATCAGAAAGCGGTGACCTTCGCAGCAGGCTTGCTGACCATGGTCCTTCCTGCCCAACAACCTGCACTACACCCAATCGCCACACAAGCACCACTTTCCTGCCGGCACATCCAGTAATTTTTAATTGTGTAGAAATTCCACTGACAGGTACCAACCAGCACAAAAGCATTTATTGCCAAAAGTACAGAAAACTAGGCCCACCTTCAGAAGTGGAAACATACCTAATTTAAACACAAACTCCAGCGAGCAACAGGAGGAACTGCAGTCTCTCAGAATGCTGCAGCTCCTTCTGAGGACAGCTCTTCATTAAACCATCTCTGTAAGGACCTGAATAAAGGCTTATGAAGTCTCAGCTGAACACGGTCAAGTTACACCTAAGTACTGGAGAGCTCAGCGGTGGAGTCACACAGTGCTTACATCCCTCGAGGACATCCATTTGGGTCACTCACCAGTCTGCATGCACTTACAAAGAACAAAGAGCACGTACTTCCTCCACAAATTGCATCCAGTCTCCCAGACTGGAGCGGGTGAATTCCAGTCAGACACTGCAAGGACTGGCTTTTTTTATTGCAAGAAAAGAAACAAAACCAGATTGTAATTTGAGACCAGGATCCCCGACAATCTCTGTTTTCTATGGAGATTTCAGGTTAATCCTTTGAAGTCCTTCAATCAAAAGTGATCCGAAAACTGCGCTCTTGCTCTTTGCGGCGGCTCTCACAAACCTTTGTCACCTCTTCAACCTTTCTCTGCAACACAGCTGTGGGAGACACAAGCGATTAAATTCACAATCACCCTAGAACACAACTCTGCACAGTTTAGCCTGCATAGGGAGAAAAGCATTTTAATTTTGCCAGTCACTCAGATTTGACAGCGCACAAAGGAGGACAAAACCCAGTACAAAGCACTCTCCATATGCAAAGGAGAGTGTCTAAAAAGTATTCTGAAGCATTCAGGGACTGGCAGGCAGAACTGCAAGAGTCCTGGGACATGTACTTGAATTTTTTTTTAAATGCAGGTTTTTTGTAGTTTCAGGGCGCTGTATCGGAGAGCAGAGCAAAACCTCCCTGAACAGGACCTGCAAGCTGATCTGCAGCTTGAGAAAAAGAAATTGTTCTATATACCAGTTTCCCCTATCCACCACCTGCACTTGCTTTGAATTATGCAAATTACCCGTGAACCACACAATATGTTAGAAGTTTATACCTATTTTCTTGCAGGGTATCACACAGCCATAACAAGCTTGTCACGGTAAATACAGAAAAGACAGTACAGTTGACCAGAAGAGCTGCTGAGCACAGCCACAGAGGAGCCACAACACACATAATCTATTATTTGCAGATCACCGATTTGGAAATATGTAAGCTGCCAATTCGTCATCAACTTTAAACACAGCAGGCACCAGAATATACAAATTACCTTGGCACAAGCTGAAGCCATTTCTATTTTCATTGCATGAAAGCTTATCAGAAACTATTCAACAGGGCTATGGCATTATGTCAGCCTGCAGCTTGGAGACAGACACACCAGGTTAGCTTTTGTTTTGCGCAGCATGTCAAACCCAGTATCTTCCAGTAATGTATTAAGCAACACATTTCAGTTTGTCACTTCTCAAAAAATTCACCATGCAGAAATGATTGTGGCATAAAATGGCCGTCTGCTTCACTAACTCACTGATCTCTGTCGCTCAAATCGGAGTTCAGTTGTAACTACGAAGGAAAAGTCTTTCTGGTTCTTTCAGGAAGAGGGACAGGGTCAGGACAAGCCTTTGGTCCACACACTCCTTTCACTTGTGGAAACAGCACCACCCTGCGTCCACGTGCAGAAACAAGAGTAACTACACTACCAAGTTTTCACTATCAAGCGCATCTTCCGCTCTGCACTACATCACAAGTTACTGCTACTGTCAAATTTCCACGCTGCGGAGTTACTGCGCCTGCAGATACACATGTGCCGCTCAGTCTTACCTGCATCTGGCTTTCAGTGGCCGAGGGGATGATGGTAACGTTATGCATACACACACACACACACACACACACACCCTCCACCTCACCAACTTTCATATTCCAAAGGGAAACCCACCAACATTTTAGAAGCTGCAACATTTAACCTTAGTTTGGTAGAACAAAGCATAACATTTCCAAGTCCTCTGCTTTGCAATGATGCATTTCAAGCTGGGCTTTTTTGTACGACATTAGCAGCTGCCAGGAATTACTTCTCAGCAAAGGCCCTGAACGTGCATCGGGAGAATTCAAGCACAGAAGGGGCAGTGTCATTGAAGGTGAGGAGGAGGAGAATCCTCGGGGAACTACAGCAATTCATTTCTGTTCAAGAAACACTCACTACATGCTTTCTCTTTACAGTCCCAAAAAGCAGCAAGACAACTCTCACCTGAATTCTGGTCAATCCACTGCAAGGAATCCATGTGCGCATTCAAAATTTTACAGATCTGCTGAAGCTGAGCAGAAACAGAAGGTGACAGTCATTTGTTACACTACATGGAAACTAAGAGCAGTAAGGCAGCTTGCCCACCCCTGCCGTTGGAACGTGACGCAGTCCAATTCCTCATATGTACAGCTCCACTAACTGAGCAGCCGCCTTCCCATGCAACGACTGCATTGCTTTGCTTCTCCTTACCAGCAAGAAAACAGACTGCTTTAGAGTATGTGCTTGTGGCTTAGGCTGCTTCCAATTCAGACCTAGGAACCACCACCACATTAAGCTCCTTAGGATGGAGCTGGCAAAAGTAAAAAGGAATGGGATAAAACTCAGTCTGCAGTAACAATGGGGAATTCTTACGGGAAAAAAAAGTTTCTCAGTAAAGCTACAAGGACAATCATGATCAATTTAACACCTATCAGAAAGAGCTGGTAATTCAGATCTTGTTTCCATGAGGATACAAAAGTAGTATTACAGAAATGCATCAGCAGCTACAGAGGGCCTTCTGAACAAAATTTAGGTTGCCAAAAGAAAGACGCAAGTGGCGGAGCAGGTAGCGGGAGCAGCCTTAAGAAATGCCTCTGAAACAAGCTGTAGTCTAGGCAAAAACTAGACAACAAGCAAATTACCAGAGTTCATACCACAATGGGATACTCTGAAAACTCACATAGTTATGTGAGTCAGCCTGGCTTGTGCTGCGTTATAATGCAAGTTTTACCAGAAGAGAACCAACCCACGGACAAAACAAAACACCCTGCTCCAAGGCTGAAACCACAAGCAGCAGACTATCCACAAGTGGACAAAGAGTTAGCAGTAGTTTAAATAATCTCTCCCTTCTATACAACACACAAAAAAAGAAAGCTTGCATTTACCGGGTCATTCGTGTCTGCCGGGCCTCCTGATGTATTCAGGTGTTCAATGACATCCTTCAGATCTTGTGCCATACGCTTCAACTGAGCATCAATATTTTCAGCCAGTTTATAGCTGCAAAATGCATGGGAACCAAGGTCAGAATATTAAAAGTGAACTTTGGAAGATCTACTCCCAGTCACACCAGTTCTGGGCAATCAGAATTAGCTTCCGCATCTTCCAACCTGGGCTGGCTTATACATGGGAACAGCACCCTGAGAGGCATTCTACAACACAGATGAACTAACTCCTAACATGTTTCTCTCTTGACAGATACATGGAGAGAGACAAGCGGTACTGTGGAGTGCTTTCTGGAAGGTTTTGTCAGATTCAAAGAACCAGCTGGTCTGGATTTTTCAAGACTTGTATTTCTTGGACCACACAAAGGGTACTTTTAATTACCATGCTACGATTCAAGCCTTGGGGTTTACATGGACACCTGAGCCACATGGTGCATTCTGCTCTTTCCACTTCTATCACTAAATAATCATTACTTTTCAGAGCTTACGCCAAAACTGGTAACCTTTTCCCACACAGCTGATTACACCAACACCCAAAGACATTTTCATGCAGATTCAAGGGCTTCCAGTCACAATCCCCATTTCTAATGTTTAAAACCTAAAGTTGCCATGCATAAAACAGGATTACGTGTTTGAATAAGGCCACTGAGAGTTCAATATTGTCATGTGTCCCAGCTCCACTTCTTGCTGATTGATCATCGCCACATTAGCCTGCTCATCTCATGGTCAAAGCTCATTTTTGTCTTACGTCCTCTCCCGTTCTTCATCCGCATGCTGCAAGTAGATAGTCCCACTCTGCTCCTTCACAGACTCCTCCAGAGGGGTCAACAAGTCTTCAAGCTCTTTCTGCTGTGACAGAATGAAGTCCAGTTCCTGATCCAGTCTGGAAAAGAGAAAATGTTACTCTACCCCCACTTAGGCGTTATACACGTCCTAGATATGCCATACCACAACGCAAGAAGATGCAAAAAAGAAAGAAAAACATCTCAGGTGTTCATAGTCTCCTACCTCTTCTGATCAAGCTTCACTTTCTCTACTTCTCTGTGTAATGAAGTAATCTGGAAACAGAAGACACCCAATTACACTACAAAAATTCAAGGGACAACCCATAAAAGAGGAGTGGTGGAACTGAGAAAGTCAGCACCATAAAAAACATTGACTAGGAACAGTTACATGAAGATTCACAGACCAGAACTGAATAATGGAGGTTGGGCTTTGAAAGCTCCACCCTAAGGTAACTCGTTACCACAGAGTAAACTCACATAAACAGATTTCCAACCTTCAATGCCTAAAGACCAGAACAGACACGGAGTGAGTTTTTCAAAGGATTCAGAGATAATTCTATTTGAAAAACAGAAAAAAGAAGAGAAAGTCTGACTTTCTGCATGTCACCTTACCTTCTCCCCATTCTCTATCAGCATCTGGTCCCAGGCATTAACTTGCGTAGCTTGATGGAGAAAGTGTTTCTCTTGGTCTTCCAGTTCCAGACTCCACTTGTTTATCAGACTCTCCAGCTGGGCATAAGTCATCACTGGGGGCGCACTGACACAAAGCGCAAGGCAGCACAGAACACAAGATCAAAAGACAAAATAGAAACACAACAGCGCTCACTTCCCCTCCACCACCAGATACCACCATTAACACCGCCTCTTGTCCCAGTCAGGAAATAAGTCAGCTGTACCCAAACACTCACCTGGTGGTTGTGGTGGTGGTTATGGCAGCTGTAGAAGTCACAGCTCCAATAGCACCAGTCGTAGTTAATGGCTTAAGATTCAAAGCAAAGCCAGAAGCAGAAGTGGTGCCTGAAAGAAGAGGTTCAAGTCAAGCAACAGAAGTGGCCAGCAGCCACTACCCAGGAAATCGAGAACAGGTCCCACACACACCTCTCAGCACAGAGCTGTATGAGATCAACTAGGTCCCTTTCCCTTTGAAGGGACAAAAAACAAATCCCACATCTCTCAGGAAGGGGAAAAAATGCACCTCGACACAAAAGCAGTAGACTGTAAACGCCTGGCTAGTAGTTCTAGTAAAACCAGGAACCTGCAACCTGCATTTAAACTGGGCATTATTCAAAGAAACACAGCGTTAGCCCACTCCTCTCAATCTCCTCACGTTTTAATATTAGACCTAGGAACCACCAGCACAGCCAGTCTCCTTCCAGCATCGCTGCAGAAGAGGCAATTTATGTCTTCACAAAGCTAAGAGCACCTGTCACATGGCAGTGGCAGCAGCCACATGGCACTTCGAGGCACTGAGCTCAAACACCTTGAGAGCTGAGCAGCAACCATGGCATCCCACTGAAAACTGGCTGGTAACTGCATCCAGAAAAAGACGCTCAGACCTGAACCCCAACACCGTGCAGCAGCAAATTCCACGGCAGGTTTTCACATGAGGGCTGCCACCTAAAGACAGCATCCATAGCTGCACTGCTTTTCTGGGGGTTGGTTTCTCAAGTTAATGATATCCAACGCTTTGCAATTTGTCCTATGGAAGAAACCGATGAATGGAGCAGCACTGCAACATAAACCATCTCTCCCTAACGCTCCCCACCAGTCGTTGGCCTCTCCCTTTCCCCATCAAGACACCTCTCCCTCGACTCCCCAGGCAAGTCTGCACCTACACAGGCAGGCCAAGAAAGAGCAGCTAATCCATTTACTTTACTTGCTGCAAACTACACCATCAAAGCGCACGGGCCTTCCTTCACCCAAACTCCCTTTGCTGCGGGGACAGGCTCTCAGAAGTTGTAGAGTTACTGTGCATTTGAGGAGATGGAAAAGGAGGATCAGAGGAAGAAAGACTGTGTTATTTTCAGCTACCGGAGGGCATTAGAAATTACAGCTGCTATGCTGCTACACTAGCGTGGCCCTTTACGACAGAGCACTGAAGGCAGGCTTCCTTCTCTTCAGCTACTTTCAGCACCTAGCTCTTACCAGTAGCAGTGCTTGTTGCGGCAGCTGTTGTTCCAGGAATTTTTAATCCAAACCCAAGCGTTCCAAGACTGCCTGTCCCAGTGGAAGGGGCACCAACTGGAAACGGAAGACAACACAGAGTTTGCAAAACCACTAAATGCAGTGCCCCTTTGGACAGCTCTGCCTGCTCACCCATCTCCACGTATGGTCTTTACTTCTATTAAACAGGACAGCTGTCGAGGTGGAGGATCATCCCGACACAACGTGAAAACAGGCAGGCTGAAGCTATAATACAGCCAGAATGCTCTGCAGTTCTTCCAGAAACTTTATCAACCCAGGTGCCAAGCTACTGTCATTTACCCATTTCCTGCCATAAATGTCTTTCAGCAAGAGGAAACTTGCCAGCTATTACGAGGGGAACTCACAAATGTACAGCTGCATCAAGACTTGTTTTTCACACACAGCACCTCCACTGCTCTTTAAGCAGCACTAACACCTCACGCAGAAGTCAAAAGGCAGACATAACCACACTCAAGGCACCGGGGTGTGGAAGTCGGCTGCTAAAACATCACTTGAAAGCTCAGTGGTGGCAATGCTCCCAGAGAGAGAAACAAACAATTCACATACAGCTAAAACTGCCCCATGCTGCTTCCTCACCCTGAATTTGAAGCGTGCTTTGGTTTGAACAAAAGCCTCCGCGCCTCACCATTGAAGGCAGTTTGCCAGAAATCACAAAGAGGGAAGGTGGCAAACAGCGACAAGAGCTGGCCCTTTGAGTTCTCCCATGTCACCCCAGCATCAGTATCTGCAGCTCCACCACTCACAGGCAGCACCAACCACGCTGCTTGTGTATTCCCCCAGCAGCTAAAACCCGTACGTTGTGACTTACGTGTGAGGCCTGTGGTGGTAGACGATGTCGGTGCTGAAGAACTCGCTATAGGCGCGAGCAACGTAGGCCCCGTCGAACCAAGAATCGAGGTTGTGGTGGTAGAGGCACTGGTAGCAGCTGTGGATGTTACTGCAAACAGAAAAAAGCATACCTCTTCTACAGCCAGACCGCAGCAAGCTCTCACCCATTTCAAAAGATTGTGCTGAACGCGCCATGCAGATCTGCCCAGCAACACCAGTTTTTTGATGGATGAAAGATGTAAAACTGTAGAAGAATGGCTGCAGAAGCGTGGCCACAGAATCCCTAAAGACCTGCACAATCCATTAGAATTGTGGTGAAGTTGTGCTGAAGTTAACAAGAAAGTGGCCTTGATCTATTCTTGAATCCTGAGACCAAGTAACTTTGTTGTACTACCAGGCCGTGGCTGTAACAAGCTGCAGCTGTTAGGGAAGACAGGTGCAAGGCCAAGGGAGATAGGGAGCGGAATGGGAATAAAGGGAGTAGCAAACCGCAAGGCTAAAACATAGCTAACGCAAACAGCTGCATGGATAGAATGCTTGTTCTAATCATGATAATTAGTGGTGTGAGAGCAGCGCGTGCTTAGGGGCTAATAACCAATTATATGTTTGCTTTGGGAACATGCTTGTGTATCGAGGCTATATAAGAAGCGTTAGAAGCTAATAAAGATGAGCAAGATGCATAACTCATATTGAGTAATTTCTCGACTCCGGCGGACCCCTCTCCCAACGTCAAACCAGTGTCCCTCTTATTCTACCTCAACCCTCTCTCTTCCAATGGGCCCTTTAAACCTGCCGCTCCCTTCCACTACGCTCCACCAACAAGTACAGGACAGAATTTGGCACGTGCGACACAATAAAAAAACCACGGTACTGACTCCAGCGGCTATATGAACTGCCACAGATTACTGGTGGCATTGCAAATTCACGGTGACAAACAGTTCTAGCCCGTTTCCAGACCCCAGTTCAGAAAACTGCTCCCAGAAGGACACCAGATTCGTTAAGTCTTCCGTAATTATCTCCTGTAATCACCTCCTACCTCCAAGTTTGGTTCCAAAGGACAGAGTGGGTCCCTGGCTGGTACTAGCGGTCAGCGTTGCTGCAGGCGCACTAGTGGCTGCTGTTGCTGCTGTTGAAGGCAATGTCCCAAAGTTTACACCTGGAACAAGTAGCACAAGGAAAAGACGAACCTTTCACTACAGAGACTCCGTAGTTTCCACTGGTAACAGCACTAGTCAAGTTTGAAGCAGTAAGAGCACAAAAAAGCCCCACAACAATACGCAGTGTAACAAATACTCCACGTTCTCCAGAAAACAAACTAGGGCTAACACGCTCCTTACCTCCAAAGACTTTCAACAATGATTCGTACACAGATGAACATCATCCCAGAGGCAACCACCTTCCCCCTGAGGCCTGTCACCATCACCACGTTATAACCATCCCCAACAAGTAAATAAAAAAAAAGCAAAACTGAACTTTTGCCGGATCCTGCACGAGTGGGCAAGCTCCTGCTGCTGGGAAGGTAAACAGTGCTTTATCGCAGAAATCAAGTGCTGGACCAAAGCGCCGTCCCGAGAAACTTTCCCTAAATACATGCTATGCTCAGCCAGACTGGCCTAGGGAAGACACAAACTCACTGGCTCGTTTAAACACATTGTCAGACTCAGTCAGTTCCTAAGAAAAAAATGGATTCAGGCACATCTGCTGGATACAAACGGATGTGGTTTTCTCTCTGCTGGCCTCAGAGAACAAATGATCAATACAAGTTCAAGAACACACGAGCTTGGAGGCATCTACTTCCCAAGAAAACACTGCACTAAAGGCTAAACAGCAATTGCTACTCGTCACCGATGACCCTGGAGAAGCGAATCAGAAGAACCACTGATCCCAGCCACTCCCCACATCTCCCACCAGCAGAAGCAGGAGGCTGCACAACCTCCACACCATCCCCGGTTGCCCTCCTCGCTGACAGCCTGCCTCGCTACAGCTGCCATTTCAAGCTGCAGCTCACCTGTGGACTGACCCCCAAGGCTGAAGGGGGTCGCTGACTGGGTGGCAGCTCCTAAGGTGGCAGCAGTGGTGGCAGCAGCTGCAGGTGCTGCTCCAAAGGTCAACCCTGTGGGCGCTGCTTGCGGAGCCGCAGTGCCGATGTTGAAGCCGGCCGTTCCGGCCTGAGCTGCAGTACCACTGGAAAAACTGAACCCTCCGGTCGTCCCAGACGGAGCGGTGGTCGTGGTGGTGGCGGCAGCAGTGGTGGCGGTGCCAGTGGATCCAAACACAAAGCCAGAAGGGGCTGCTGCTTGACTTGAGGGCGCACTGGCTGGTACAGAGCTACCAAACCCAAAGCCTGCTGTGATTCCTGTAGCCTGAGTGGCACTACTGCCTCCAAAGTTGAGTTTTGGGGCAGCTGTCCTAGAGAAAAAAAGGAAAGAAGCCGTTTTGGTGGAGGCTTACGTTCACCCAAGCACCCAGTCGGCTTTCTCACACATTCACTGGCAGCAGAAACCGCCTTTCAAGGAGGCGCGCGCTTTAACCAGGCTTATGTTGCAATTTTGACAAAGTCTGCATCTCAGCTCCTGTCACTGGCCATCCTCTTGTGAGGTCTCTTAAGCCTGACTCAGTGCTGCCTAAATACCCCCACCCACCCAGGCACCGCAACATATCTGGGGCGACGTCAGTGAAGTTGCTTCTTCTCTCAGCTCCTCAGCACCCTTGTCGCTTCCTCTACAGAAGACTCGTTTTTCACTCCCTTCTACCGCCAGCCCCCATCCGAGCTCCCTTCCCGCTGCTCCCATCTGGCAAGCTTCGACAGCAGCAGCTCTCAAGCATCGCCCCACAGCTCACAGCCTTGCCTAAGGACAAGCCGGGCACACTGGCTCCCACAGAAACACCCCGAGCGCTCCAGGGTCGCGCCTTCACGAGCGGCTTTACGCGCGGAGGCAGAGCTCTGCCGTCTCCCCGGCAGGCAGCGCCACGGGCCCGCTCAGGGGCCGAGGCAGCAGCCGCTCACGGCTCCGGCCCACCCGAGGGAGCCGGCGCTGGCAGGTCACAGGCCTCGCCCAGCGCCTGCCCAGCGCGCTCCCGCGGGGGGCCCAGGCACAAGGGCCGCAGCCCCGCTGCCCCGAGCCCGCCCGTGCCCCCGCGGCCGGGGCCGCTCGGCCCGGCCCACCCCACCCCCGCCCGGACCCCGGGCCCCTCACCCCAGCGGGAACACGTTTGCCGCCGGCGCCGCGGCGGCCGTGGCCGGCGTCCCGAAGCTGAAGCTGGCGGGCTGCGCGGCACCGCCCGGCCTGCTGAAGGAGAAGAGCCCGGCGGGCTGGCTGCTGGCGGGCGCCTGGGCCGCGCTGCCGAAGCTGAAGCCCGCCGAGGCGGCGGGCGTCGAGAAGGAGAAGCCGGTCGTGGCCGTGGTGGCGGCCGTCTTCGGCGTGCCCAGAGCGAAGCCGCCTCCCGCCGCGCCCGACCCGAAGTTGAACTGGTTCATGGCGGCCGCGCGGAGCGGGCAGCGGGGCCGCCGCCCTCAGCACAGCCGGGCCCGGCGGGGCCAGCGGCCACCCCCGCACACACCGCCCGCGCCCGCACACACCGCCACACCGCCGCGCGCGCGGGGATGACGCACGCCCGCGCCGCGCCCGCCCCTCTCCGCCACCGCCCAACCGCCGGCCGCGCCTCCCTGCCGCCGGCGGCCATTGGCCAGTCCTGCTGCCGGTCGCGGGCGGCCGGCCGGATTGGCTGGCGGGACCACGAGAGGCGCGGCGGGGCGGTGCCGGCCCGTTGCCGCGGGGACGGGGACGCGGCCGGGGCGGCTGTGGGCCGTGCGGCGGCACCGGGGCCGGAAAGCGGGGCCGCGCCGAGGCCGGCTTTCCCCGGCTCTTCCCGCTCGCCCTGGGCTCGGGGCTGGAGCTGGGGCTGCCCTGGGCCTGCCCGGAGCGAAGCGCGGAACCCGCCTGCTCAGCGCTGCCATACGTCAATCGACGAGCGGCTCGCAGGTTTTACCCCTCGTTAGTCAGGAGATGACTCTCCCGCGCAGGCCCTTCCCTTTTCTCCGGGGGACAACACACAGACAAAGCTGACGGGTGCGGGCCCAGGAAGGAAAATACAAAGCAGAGCCCCTCACCCAGCATCGGCACCCCTTCAGCACTGGGCAGGGCCGAAGCACAAAGCCCACAGGGGATCTCGGTACAGGGGCACCCCTGCTAAATGCGCCGCCATTCACTTCCCTCTGCCAGTAAAGGCACAGCGCCACGGGCCTTATCAACGCGCTTTTATCAGAAAGCGGTGACCTTCGCAGCAGGCTTGCTGACCATGGTCCTTCCTGCCCAACAACCTGCACTACACCCAATCGCCACACAAGCACCACTTTCCTGCCGGCACATCCAGTAATTTTTAATTGTGTAGAAATTCCACTGACAGGTACCAACCAGCACAAAAGCATTTATTGCCAGAAAGTACAGAAAACTAGGCCCACCTTCAGAAGTGGAAACATACCTAATTTAAACACAAACTCCAGCGAGCAACAGGAGGAACTGCAGTCTCTCAGAATGCTGCAGCTCCTTCTGAGGACAGCTCTTCATTAAACCATCTCTGTAAGGACCTGAATAAAGGCTTATGAAGTCTCAGCTGAACACGGTCAAGTTACACCTAAGTACTGGAGAGCTCAGCGGTGGAGTCACACAGTGCTTACATCCCTCGAGGACATCCGTTTGGGTCACTCACCAGTCTGCATGCACTTACAAAGAACAAAGAGCACGTACTTCCTCCACAAATTGCATCCAGTCTCCCAGACTGGAGCGGGTGAATTCCAGTCAGACACTGCAAGGACTGGCTTTTTTTATTGCAAGAAAAGAAACAAAACCAGATTGTAATTTGAGACCGGGATCTGTTTTCTATGGAGATTTCAGGTTAATCCTTTGAAGTCCTTCAATCAAAAGTGATCCGAAAACTGCGCTCTTGCTCTTTGCGGCGGCTCTCACAAACCTTTGTCACCTCTTCAACCTTTCTCTGCAACACAGCTGTGGGAGACACAAGCGATTAAATTCACAATCACCCTAGAACACAACCTGCACAGTCTCACAGATCTCTCTCACTCAAATCTGAGTTCATTTATACCTACATAGGAGAAGTCCTTCTGGTTCTCACAGGAAGGGAGAAAAGGTCAGTACAAGGCTTTGGTCCAAACACTCTTTTCACCTGTGGAACAGCACCATCCTGCATCCTCATTCAGCAAGTCCATTTAACTGTGGCAATGCCAGTCAGTGCTAACGTGAATAAAATGCCACACAGTGGCACATAATTGTGTAACAAGTCAGACTTGTTAATAGCCACTGTGTGGGTATGCCTAGATAAGATCACCAGCTTACTCTAATCCGTCCCGGAGGCGTTCCACAGAAAGCAAACTTGATAACTTCACCTACAGGACAGATGCCCTGGGTCTGGTTTAGGTGGAGAGTGTCGGTTTTTTTACATAGACAAAAAAGAATACCAAGGAATGTGTCGCTCGCAGGCCTAGTCAATGTACTAATAGCAAGGGCTACATGAAGGGTTACTTCAGAACTGCACTGTTTTTCCACCTGACCACTTAAGTACACACGGTAACAGGCATTCTCCTTCCCAAGAACCCCACAGAAACAGAGATACATTAATATTTTTTTAAAACTTCAATTTCTTAGCTTATTGCTTCTTTCTGGCTTGAAGGTGAACTGGAGCTTAACTGTATCTTTACATGTATGTCTCCCAGCAAAGAAAATGAATCATTATTAACTGATAAGACAATTTCGACAGTACAGATTACAGAGGAAATACCGCATCTCCCTTCTCGGAAAATGTAAAGGAAAGGGGTTGCTATTTCCACACACATTCTGTAAAGCTAGAATTCTGATGTCACAGGAGCTGCACCAGACTTCCCAATAGAGGCATGTTCAGCATGCAGAAGTTCGCATATATATTCTGGAAGAAAACCAAATTAAATCCCGAGCTGAAGCCAATAATACTATTTAAACATGCGTGGTAGAATGCCTGCTTTCACCCAAGAAGTACATTCTCATCAGACAGTGCAATTTGATGCTGGTGAGAGAGCAGCACTGCTTTATATTCTGCCATGCCCCCGTGTGGCTGCTAACATCAGTTAAAAACCAAACACGTTTATACTTCTCAGATCCCTCACAAAGAGGCATTCCCTGTGAGAAAAGCTCCCACTTTATCTTAGGTATTAGCATGGCACCATGTCTTAGATTCACCTTTAACTGATATACCAAGCAACAATAACTACACTACCAAGTTTTCACTATCAAGTGCATCTTCCGCTCTGCACTACATCACAAGTTACTGCTACTGTCAAATTTCCACACTGCGGAGTTACTGCGCCTGCAGATACACATGTGCCGCTCAGTCTTACCTGCATCTGGCTTTCAGTGGCCGAGGGGATGATGGTAACGTTATGCATACACACACACACACACACACACACCCTCCACCTCACCAACTTTCATATTCCAAAGGGAAACCCACCAACATTTTAGAAGCTGCAACATTTAACCTTAGTTTGGTAGAACAAAGCATAACATTTCCAAGTCCTCTGCTTTGCAATGATGCATTTCAAGCTGGGCTTTTTTGTAAGACATTAGCAGTTGCCAGGAATTACTTCTCAGCAAAGGCCCTGAACGTGCATCGGGAGAATTCAAGCACAAAAGGGGCAGTGTCATTGAAGGTGAGGAGGAGGAGAATCCTCGGGGAACTACAGCAATTCATTTCTGTTCAAGAAACACTCACTACATGCTTTCTCTTTACAGTCCCAAAAAGCAGCAAGACAACTCTCACCTGAATTCTGGTCAATCCACTGCAAGGAATCCATGTGTGCATTCAAAATTTTACAGATCTGCTGAAGCTGAGCAGAAACAGAAGGTGACAGTCATTTGTTACACTACATGGAAACTAAGAGCAGTAAGGCAGCTTGCCCACCCCTGCCGTTGGAACGTGACGCAGTCCAATTCCTCATATGTACAGCTCCACTAACTGAGCAGCCGCCTTCCCGTGCAACGACTGCATTGCTTTGCTTCTCCTTACCAGCAAGAAAACAGACTGCTTTAGAGTATGTGCTTGTGGCTTAGGCTGCTTCCAATTCAGACCTAGGAACCACCACCACATTAAGCTCCTTAGGATGGAGCTGGCCAAAGTAAAAAGGAATGGGATAAAACTCAGTCTGCAGTAACAATGGGGAATTCTTACGGGAAAAAAAAGTTTCTCAGTAAAGCTACAAGGACAATCATGATCAATTTAACACCTATCAGAAAGAGCTGGTAATTCAGATCTTGTTTCCATGAGGATACAAAAGTAGTATTACAGAAACGCATCAGCAGCTACAGAGGGCCTTCTGAACAAAATTTAGGTTGCCAAAAGAAAGACGCAAGTGGCGGAGCAGGTAGCGGGAGCAGCCTTAAGAAATGCCTCTGAAACAAGCTGTAGTCTAGGCAAAAACTAGACAACAAGCAAATTACCAGAGTTCATACCACAATGGGATACTCTGAAAACTCACATAGTTATGTGAGTCAGCCTGGCTTGTGCTGCGTTATAATGCAAGTTTTACCAGAAGAGAACCAACCCACGGACAAAACAAAACACCCTGCTCCAAGGCTGAAACCACAAGCAGCAGACTATCCACAAGTGGACAAAGAGTTAGCAGTAGTTTAAATAATCTCTCCCTTCTATACAACACACAAAAAAAGAAAGCTTGCATTTACCGGGTCGCTCGTGTCTGCCGGGCCTCTTGATGTATTCAAGTGCTCAGTGATGTCTTTCAGATCTTGTGCCATACGCTTCAACTGAGCATCAATATTTTCAGCCAGTTTATAGCTGCAAAATGCATGGGAACCAAGGTCAGAATATTAAAAGTGAACTTTGGAAGACCTGCTCCCAGTCACACCAACTTCTTATTACACTACTGCAATTAAAGACTTTGGGCTTATAAGGACACACATAGTGCATTCTGCTCTTTTCATTTCTATCACTAAATAATCATTACTTTTCAGAGCTTACACCAAAATCGGTAACCTTTTCCCACACAGCTGATTACACCAACACCCAAAGACATTTTCATGCAGATTCAAGGGCTTCCAGTCACAATCCCCATTTCTAATGCTTAAAACCTAAAGTTGCCATGCATAAAACAGGATTACATGTTTGAATAAGGCCACTGAGAGTTCAATATTGTCATGTGTCCCAGCTCCACTTCTTGCTGATTGATCATCGCCACATTAGCCTGCTCATCTCACGGTCAAAGCTCATTTTTGTCTTACGTCCTCTCCCGTTCTTCATCCGCGTGCTGCAAGTAGATAGTCCCACTCTGCTCCTTCACAGACTCCTCCAGAGGGGTCAACAAGTCTTCAAGCTCTTTCTGCTGTGACAGAATGAAGTCCAGTTCCTGATCCAGTCTGGAAAAGAGAAAACGTTACTCTACCCCCACTTAGGCGTTATACACGTCCTAGATCTGCCGTACCACAACACAAGAAGATGCAAAAAAGAAAGGAAAACATCTCAGGTGTTCATAGTCTCCTACCTCTTCTGATCAAGCTTCACTTTCTCTACTTCTCTGTGTAATGAAGTAATCTGGAAACAGAAGACACCCAATTACACTACAAAAATTCAAGAGACAACCCATAAAAGAGGAGTGGTGGAACTGAGAAAGTCAGCACCATAAAAAACATTGACTAGGAACAGTTACATGAAGATTCACAGACCAGAACTGAATAATGGAGGTTGGGCTTTGAAAGCTCCACCCTAAGGTAACTCGTTACCACAGAGTAAACTCACATAAACAGATTTCCAACCTTCAATGCCTAAAGACCAGAACAGACACGGAGTGAGTTTTTCAAAGGATTCAGAGATAATTCTATTTGAAAAACAGAAAAAAGAAGAGAAAGTCCCACTAGATGGCTTGCCGACTCCATAAAACTTAAAGCCTTTAAGGATCTAAGCAAGCAACATCAGGTTACACTGCATGTCACCTTACCTTCTCCCCATTCTCTATCAGCGTCTGGTCCCAGGCATTAACTTGCGTAGCTTGATGGAGAAAGTGTTTCTCTTGGTCTTCCAGTTCCAGACTCCACTTGTTTATCAGACTCTCCAGCTGGGCATAAGTCATCACTGGGGGCGCACTGACACAAAGCGCAAGGCAGCACAGAACACAAGATCAAAAGACAAAATAGAAACACAACAACGCTCACTTCCCCTCCACCACCAGATACCACCATTAACACCGCCTCTTGTCCCAGTCAGGAAATAAGTCAGCTGTACCCAAACACTCACCTGGTGGTTGTGGTGGTGGTTATGGCAGCTGTAGAAGTCACAGCTCCAATAGCACCAGTCGTAGTTAATGGCTTAAGATTCAAAGCAAAGCCAGAAGCAGAAGTGGTGCCTGAAAGAAGAGGTTCAAGTCAAGCAACAGAAGTGGCCAGCAGCCACTACCCAGGAAATCGAGAACAGGTCCCACACACACCTCTCAGCGCAGAGCTGTATGAGATCAACTAGGTCCCTTTCCCTTTGAAGGGACAAAAAACAAATCCCACATCTCTCAGGAAGGGGAAAAAATGCACCTCGACACAAAAGCAGTAGACTGTAAACGCCTGGCTAGTAGTTCTAGTAAAACCAGGAACCTGCAACCTGCATTTAAACTGGGCATTATTCAAAGAAACACAGCGTTAGCCCACTCCTCTCAATCTCCTCACGTTTTAATATTAGACCTAGGAACCACCAGCACAGCCAGTCTCCTTCCAGCATCGCTGCAGAAGAGGCAATTTCTATGTCTTCACAAAGCTAAGAGCACCTGTCACATGGCAGTGGCAGCAGCCACATGGCACTTCGAGGCACTGAGCTCAAACACCTTGAGAGCTGAGCAGCAACCATGGCATCCCACTGAAAACTGGCTGGTAACTGCATCCAGAAAAAGACGCTCAGACCTGAACCCCAACACCGTGCAGCAGCAAACTCCACGGCAGGTTTTCACATGAGGGCTGCCACTTAAAGACAGCATCCATAGCTGCACTGCTTTTCTGGGGGTTGGTTTCTCAAGTTAATGATATCCAACGCTTTGCAATTTGTCCTATGGAAGAAACCGATGAATGGAGCAGCACTGCAACATAAACCATCTCTCCCTAACGCTCCCCACCAGTCGGTGGCCTCTCCCTTTCCCCATCAAGACACCTCTCCCTCGACTCCCCAGGCAAGTCTGCACCTACACAGGCAGGCCAAGAAAGAGCAGCTAATCCATTTACTTTACTTGCTGCAAACTACACCATCAAAGCACACGGGCCTTCCTTCACCCAAACTCCCTTTGCTGCGGGGACAGGCTCTCAGAAGTTGTAGAGTTACTGTGCATTTGAGGAGATGGAAAAGGAGGATCAGAGGAAGAAAGACTGTGTTATTTTCAGCTACCGGAGGGCATTACAAATTACAGCTGCTATGCTGCTACACTAGCGTGGCCCTTTACGACAGAGCACTGAAGGCAGGCTTCCTTCTCTTCAGCTACTTTCAGCACCTAGCTCTTACCAGTAGCAGTGCTTGTTGCGGCAGCTGTTGTTCCAGGAATTTTTAATCCAAACCCAAGCGTTCCAAGACTGCCTGTCCCAGTGGAAGGGGCACCAACTGGAAACGGAAGACAACACAGAGTTTGCAAAACCACTAAATGCAGTGCCCCTTTGGACAGCTCTGCCTGCTCACCCATCTCCACGTATGGTCTTTACTTCTATTAAACAGGACAGCTGTCGAGGTGGAGGATCATCCCGACACAACGTGAAAACAGGCAGGCTGAAGCTATAATACAGCCAGAATGCTCTGCAGTTCTTCCAGAAACTTTATCAACCCAGGTGCCAAGCTACTGTCATTTACCCATTTCCTGCCATAAATGTCTTTCAGCAAGAGGAAACTTGCCAGCTATTACGAGGGGAACTCACAAATGTACAGCTGCATCAAGACTTGTTTTTCACACACAGCACCTCCACTGCTCTTTAAGCAGCACTAACACCTCACGCAGAAGTCAAAAGGCAGACATAACCACACTCAAGGCACCGGGGTGTGGAAGTCGGCTGCTAAAACATCACTTGAAAGCTCAGTGGTGGCAATGCTCCCAGAGAGAGAAACAAACAATTCACATACAGCTAAAACTGCCCCATGCTGCTTCCTCACCCTGAATTTGAAGCGTGCTTTGGTTTGAACAAAAGCCTCCGTGCCTCACCATTGAAGGCAGTTTGCCAGAAATCACAAAGAGGGAAGGTGGCAAACAGCGACAAGAGCTGGCCCTTTGAGTTCTCCCATGTCACCCCAGCATCAGTATCTGCAGCTCCACCACTCACAGGCAGCACCAACCACGCTGCTTGTGTATTCCCCCAGCAGCTAAAACCCGTACGTTGTGACTTACGTGTGAGGCCTGTGGTGGTAGACGATGTCGGTGCTGAAGAACTCGCTATAGGCGCGAGCAACGTAGGCCCCGTCGAACCAAGAATCGAGGTTGTGGTGGTAGAGGCACTGGTAGCAGCTGTGGATGTTACTGCAAACAGAAAAAAGCATACCTCTTCTACAGCCAGACCGCAGCAAGCTCTCACCCATTTCAAAAGATTGTGCTGAACGCGCCATGCAGATCTGCCCAGCAACACCAGTTTTTTGATGGATGAAAGATGTAAAACTGTAGAAGAATGGCTGCAGAAGCGTGGCCACAGAATCCCTAAAGACCTGCACAATCCATTAGAATTGTGGTGAAGTTGTGCTGAAGTTAACAAGAAAGTGGCCTTGATCTATTCTTGAATCCTGAGACCAAGTAACTTTGTTGTACTACCAGGCCGTGGCTGTAACAAGCTGCAGCTGTTAGGGAAGACAGGTGCAAGGCCAAGGGAGATAGGGAGCGGAATGGGAATAAAGGGAGTAGCAAACCGCAAGGCTAAAACATAGCTAACGCAAACAGCTGCATGGATAGAATGCTTGTTCTAATCATGATAATTAGTGGTGTGAGAGCAGCGCGTGCTTAGGGGCTAATAACCAATTATATGTTTGCTTTGGGAACATGCTTGTGTATCGAGGCTATATAAGAAGCGTTAGAAGCTAATAAAAGATGAGCAAGATGCATAACTCATATTGAGTAATTTCTCGACTCCGGCGGACCCCTCTCCCAACGTCAAACCAGTGTCCCTCTTATTCTACCTCAACCCTCTCTCTTCCAATGGGCCCTTTAAACCTGCCGCTCCCTTCCACTACGCTCCACCAACAAGTACAGGACAGAATTTGGCACGTGCGACACAATAAAAAAACCACGGTACTGACTCCAGCGGCTATATGAACTGCCACAGATTACTGGTGGCATTGCAAATTCACGGTGACAAACAGTTCTAGCCTGTTTCCAGACCCCAGTTCAGAAAACTGCTCCCAGAAGGACACCAGATTCGTTAAGTCTTCCGTAATTATCTCCTGTAATCACCTCCTACCTCCAAGTTTGGTTCCAAAGGACAGAGTGGGTCCCTGGCTGGTACTAGCGGTCAGCGTTGCTGCAGGCGCACTAGTGGCTGCTGTTGCTGCTGTTGAAGGCAATGTCCCAAAGTTTACACCTGGAACAAGTAGCACAAGGAAAAGACGAACCTTTCACTACAGAGACTCCGTAGTTTCCACTGGTAACAGCACTAGTCAAGTTTGAAGCAGTAAGAGCACAAAAAAGCCCCACAACAATACGCAGTGTAACAAATACTCCACGTTCTCCAGAAAACAAACTAGGGCTAACACGCTCCTTACCTCCAAAGACTTTCAACAATGATTCGTACACAGATGAACATCACCCTCATCCCAGAGGCAACCACCTTCCCCCTGAGGCCTGTCACCATCACCACGTTATAACCATCCCCAACAAGTAAATAAAAAAAAAAAGCAAACTGAACTTTTGCCGGATCCTGCGCAAGTGGGCAAGCTCCTGCTGCTGGGAAGGTAAACAGTGCTTTATCGCAGAAATCAAGTGCTGGACCAAAGCGCCGTCCCGAGAAACTTTCCCTAAATACATGCTATGCTCAGCCAGACTGGCCTAGGGAAGACACAAACTCACTGGCTCGTTTAAACACATTGTCAGACTCAGTCAGTTCCTAAGAAAAAAATGGATTCAGGCACATCTGCTGGATACAAACGGATGTGGTTTTCTCTCTGCTGGCCTCAGAGAACAAATGATCAATACAAGTTCAAGAACACACGAGCTTGGAGGCATCTACTTCCCAAGAAAACACTGCACTAAAGGCTAAACAGCAATTGCTACTCGTCACCGATGACCCTGGAGAAGCGAATCAGAAGAACCACTGATCCCAGCCACTCCCCACATCTCCCACCAGCAGAAGCAGGAGGCTGCACAACCTCCACACCATCCCCGGTTGCCCTCCTCGCTGACAGCCTGCCTCGCTACAGCTGCCATTTCAAGCTGCAGCTCACCTGTGGACTGACCCCCAAGGCTGAAGGGGGTCGCTGACTGGGTGGCAGCTCCTAAGGTGGCAGCAGTGGTGGCAGCAGCTGCAGGTGCTGCTCCAAAGGTCAACCCTGTGGGCGCTGCTTGCGGAGCCGCAGTGCCGATGTTGAAGCCGGCCGTTCCGGCCTGAGCTGCAGTACCACTGGAAAAACTGAACCCTCCGGTCGTCCCAGACGGAGCGGTGGTCGTGGTGGTGGCGGCAGCAGTGGTGGCGGTGCCAGTGGATCCAAACACAAAGCCAGAAGGGGCTGCTGCTTGACTTGAGGGCGCACTGGCTGGTACAGAGCTACCAAACCCAAAGCCTGCTGTGATTCCTGTAGCCTGAGTGGCACTACTGCCTCCAAAGTTGAGTTTTGGGGCAGCTGTCCTAGAGAAAAAAAGGAAAGAAGCCGTTTTGGTGGAGGCTTACGTTCACCCAAGCACCCAGTCGGCTTTCTCACACATTCACTGGCAGCAGAAACCGCCTTTCAAGGAGGCGCGCGCTTTAACCAGGCTTATGTTGCAATTTTGACAAAGTCTGCATCTCAGCTCCTGTCACTGGCCATCCTCTTGTGAGGTCTCTTAAGCCTGACTCAGTGCTGCCTAAATACCCCCACCCACCCAGGCACCGCAACATATCTGGGGCGACGTCAGTGAAGTTGCTTCTTCTCTCAGCTCCTCAGCACCCTTGTCGCTTCCTCTACAGAAGACTCGTTTTTCACTCCCTTCTACCGCCAGCCCCCATCCGAGCTCCCTTCCCGCTGCTCCCATCTGGCAAGCTTCGACAGCAGCAGCTCTCAAGCATCGCCCCACAGCTCACAGCCTTGCCTAAGGACAAGCCGGGCACACTGGCTCCCACAGAAACACCCCGAGCGCTCCAGGGTCGCGCCTTCACGAGCGGCTTTACGCGCGGAGGCAGAGCTCTGCCGTCTCCCCGGCAGGCAGCGCCACGGGCCCGCTCAGGGGCCGAGGCAGCAGCCGCTCACGGCTCCGGCCCACCCGAGGGAGCCGGCGCTGGCAGGTCACAGGCCTCGCCCAGCGCCTGCCCAGCGCGCTCCCGCGGGGGGCCCAGGCACAAGGGCCGCAGCCCCGCTGCCCCGAGCCCGCCCGTGCCCCCGCGGCCGGGGCCGCTCGGCCCGGCCCACCCCACCCCCGCCCGGACCCCGGGCCCCTCACCCCAGCGGGAACACGTTTGCCGCCGGCGCCGCGGCGGCCGTGGCCGGCGTCCCGAAGCTGAAGCTGGCGGGCTGCGCGGCACCGCCCGGCCTGCTGAAGGAGAAGAGCCCGGCGGGCTGGCTGCTGGCGGGCGCCTGGGCCGCGCTGCCGAAGCTGAAGCCCGCCGAGGCGGCGGGCGTCGAGAAGGAGAAGCCGGTCGTGGCCGTGGTGGCGGCCGTCTTCGGCGTGCCCAGAGCGAAGCCGCCTCCCGCCGCGCCCGACCCGAAGTTGAACTGGTTCATGGCGGCCGCGCGGAGCGGGCAGCGGGGCCGCCGCCCTCAGCACAGCCGGGCCCGGCGGGGCCAGCGGCCACCCCCGCACACACCGCCCGCGCCCGCACACACCGCCACACCGCCGCGCGCGCGGGGATGACGCACGCCCGCGCCGCGCCCGCCCCTCTCCGCCACCGCCCAACCGCCGGCCGCGCCTCCCTGCCGCCGGCGGCCATTGGCCAGTCCTGCTGCCGGTCGCGGCCGGCCGGCCGGATTGGCTGGCGGGACCACGAGAGGCGCGGCGGGGCGGTGCCGGCCCGTTGCCGCGGGGACGGGGACGCGGCCGGGGCGGCTGTGGGCCGTGCGGCGGCACCGGGGCCGGAAAGCGGGGCCGCGCCGAGGCCGGCTTTTCCCGGCTCTTCCCGCTCGCCCTGGGCTCGGGGCTGGAGCTGGGGCGTCCCTGGGCCCTCCCGGAGCGAAGCGGTGCAGCGCGGCACCTGTTGAGCGTTCCTGGCTCCTCAGTGTGAGTCCCGGGCCTCGGCTCGTGCTGCCCCCACCCGGCCTCAGCGGCTGCAAATCCCCCCTGAGGTGGGGTCTGCTACAGCCTATAGTCCTGTTAGGCTGAGCTGTAGTTGAAGCTAATGTCTGTGGAGCAAAAGAATTTATAACCTGAAGGGAGAAATATACATTCTGTAATATATGTTTTGGTATCACGCTTATTAAGAGTTTGGCTAAACTTTATCCTTCCAGAACATGGTGTATGAATGTTGTGCTTCCCAGGCAGTACTGAACGCGTTTTGTTCTTTATCTTTCCCTTGTTTTTTCTGCAGAGGTGAGCAGTGGGTGTTGATATGGACAGTGCCTCCTCTTTGCAGTACCTTGCCAAACTGCTTAGTAATGCTCAAGAAGGTGATGATGATGATGATGAACACGTGGTGAGTCTTTTATCAAAAATGCTGCTTCTTCTATATGTTGTACTATGGCCTAGCCTTGTTAACTGAGGTGACGTAAATATTTCTTTTCCCACAGTGAGTAAACAGTGAATGAAAACATTAGAAGTTTTTGGACTCACTGAAACAGCTAGAAGATACTTTTAGGGTAACAGGCTCTTGAGGGAGAGATTAAACAAGATGCCCCAGCATAAAAAGGAGAGACTGGGACCACAAAAAGGGACAGAGATTTAGTTTTTCAGCCTGAAGGAACTGAGAACATACTGTTGAAGGTGCTTTACTTTAGACTTCCCCTTCCTTTACCCTGATATCTGCCAGAGATGAAGGCAATTAATGACTAAATACTTTATATGAAGGGAAAAAGAGTTGGTGCTCAACTTCTGAGTAAAGACTAAAATATCCAGAGGCAACTGTGTGTACTAATTCTGTGTATCCGGCATTGAGGAACTGCAAAGATAATTGATCATTGAAGTACAATAGATGTATTAGTGATTGTAGAATAAGGAAGGGTGAGTAACTATTCACAGGTGAATGATCTGAATGATCAATGAGAGATATCTTTCCATTCTTCTGTATCAATTCATCTTGGGACTAGATGAAAATCGCAGCTTTTGGAAAATGTACATTGTTCCTGTAATATGCAAACTTCTGCTTTTATCCAGGCATGCATGTGTGCTGGGGGGAAATAGCCCAGGATGGCCACAGGTGCCAACAATCACAGTGTAGGAGACCTCTGTGAAGGCTCAAAACTTTGAGAAGTTTCTTAGGATTTTGAACATGTCATGACGTGGATAATGAAAATGGCAAATGCTTCACTGTTCTTCCAAATCACTTCTCAACAAAGAGCCAGCTGGCTAACCCAGCAGTTGGGCACTGGTAGTGGCAATGGTAGTAATATTTGGGGTAAAAGGGCTGCATATCCCTTGAAATTTCTTTTCAGTAGGTGGTAGTTGTGGTCCTTCACGCTCCCAGCTACCCTTCAGCTTTTTAACGCCTGCCTTTTAAAACTAGCATTATTGCTGTACATCTTGGCAGTAAACATCCTGATTTTAAAATAATTTGTTTACATCTTATTAATAAAATGAATGACACTTCAGAGACAGAAATAGAAAATTGCCACAGGGGATGTCAATTAAGTCTGAGTCAATCTGGGTAAATTGAAATCTTTATTTTGATTTAATTTAATGTTCTGTGCATATGAGGCACTTTTATCGAACCAAGGAATCCTCATATGTAGAGAAATGCCTCACATTGGCCTATTAGCACTAAATTGATTCATAATTAGAGGAAAATGTTGCCTCATATGATCTTTACTGTCAAAAGGAATCCAAATGCTGTGATGGGGTTTTCATGTAGTACCCTTGGTTTCCTGTAATATTTTTATAGCAGGCAAAGCATGGAAATTTTGCCAAAATGCCATAGAAACTAATAACTCAAAAAGCATGTTTATCTGTAATACTGTTCTTTTGGGAGTCCTGCTTAAACCCAGTGTGTTAAGGCCACTTTCTGCTGGGTGAGAGCGAAGAGGAGAGAATGTTCAGCGGTTCCATCATGAAATTGTAGGATAATATTTTTATTTGGATTCTAGCAGGGATTTGTTCAACCTCAGATAACATTTTCTATTTATTGACATTATTGTTACTGAGCTGGGCTCTATGAAATTTGATTGAAATTCCATTTGCCTTCTTTGCAGCCACACTGTTCTGTCAGCTCCATGACTCCTGGTAGTATTGGACCGGTAAAGAGAGAGACCGCTGGTGAGGAGGAGTGTTTGTATGTTTTAGCATTCAGTCCCATGTTAGCAGACTGTAACAGCTGTAGTAGTTACCGTTGATGGGGTTTGCCTCAATAAGAGAGTCCTTTGAGATGGAAATAGCATTGCATGTTTACAATTACACTGTAAAATTATTCTTTTCCTGAAAGTTTTAACTGCAAAATATACAAAGAGAAGCAAAAAGGGTGACTCCAGAGCACAGCAGTCTCAAGTGGTGAAAGTACAGAGCACAGCCTGACCATGGGCTGAGGGGAATCATGACTGAGCCGCAAAAAGCTCCATTTAAGTAGTCCTTTAGAATTGTTAATGCTTACTTAAAGCATACAAGGAAGGTGGACTTCTGTGTACTCACCTGAAAGGATCTTTTTGGAGTAAACTGTGTGGAACTGAGCCTATGCCTATGAGGAGGAAGGACTATGAAGTGTACCATGAAACACAATCATACCGTATTCCCCCCCCAAGAGTTTCACAACCCTATTTAGACCACACTTGAGAAGAAATGGAAGCTCAACAGACAGAGGGATGTTTTTCAGTTATTCTCCTTGCATTTAGTTCTCTGCCTGGAAACCCCAGACAATTACATGCTTTACCTGCCTCCGAGTGTTCCGGCATCATATAGAAAGGCTGACTCAGACAATGAGAATAAATATCTCAAGGGTTCCGAAATTTGTGTCAACACCTTGGGCTGTCCTCAGGAAAGAAAGGAAGACAAACCGAGTCTTGGCAAAGTTAATGTAAAGTTATTCCTGGAGCTAATGCTGTTGCATTATTGGTCAGCTTAGTTATGAGCTGTGAGAAAGGTCAACAAGGAGCAGGATGAGTGTAGCAGAAAAGGAACTGTGGCAAATATAACAAATAGGGTATTTCTATCCCAAGTAGAACCTACTTGGGATTCCAAAAATAACCAGAGATTTTACTATAAAAACCTTCAAGCTGCAGATTCACCAGCTTACTAGGAAAAATATATTTTCATGTAGGACAGGCATAAACTATAGTATTCTGCCCGTGAACTTCCATGTGTCTTCAGTACCTTATCTGGGCTGTGCTCAATAATTAATGGGAAGAGCTGAATTTCTATGTGAGGAGGAGGTTCTTTTGTAAATGATTCTGCTTGCTTAAAAATCTCATGTCAGGGGCTTGGGGAAGATTAATATTTCATGCTTCTACACTTTACCCATTTTGAAGTGCTAGGTATTTTATGCCTGAAAGGAGGATTTTCTTGACATGGAGGTTGGGTAAAGGAGATTTAAGGGAAAGGAAAATATCCTTCCTCTGCAAGTTCTCATTCATAAGATACTGAGTTGAAGGAGACTGTAATCATTAATTGGAATGCTTTTAATGCCAAGATTGTTCTAAAGCCTAGAAAAATCTAAGTTTTCAGCAAACCTAGGGGAACAGAGACA